>NW_027288786.1:0-300000 GCF_037038585.1 Patagioenas fasciata | reverse complement strand
GAAACCTCGCCTTTTGCCTTCTTCGGCGCTGGAACCTGGTTGCTGCGCCTTCTCTTTGTCCATGTGCACACACACGATTCCTCAGCGAAAACCATGCAGAAACCTTTCCACGAGCACCCAGGGATGTGCACCCAGCACCACGTGCACGCACACGCAGCTAGAGAAAAGCACCTACCTTTTCACACACTGATGCCTAAGCAAACGCGTGGCCACACACACGCACACATCCGCAAGCGCGCCTACTCCCATCTATTGAGGGAAAGACGGACGAGCTCTTTGGTTGCTCTTCACAGGCTTGTCCCTGATCTATAGCTGAGGGCAAACACTTGTGTGCTTGTGGGAGAGCCTGTGTCTTTCCTGGAAGCGTTTGGGAGTTTTGCTCAGACGCGTGTTTCCTCAAGTTCAAGAATCAAGATCTAGGATACCTGCAGACAGGTGCCTGTTTGTGTGGAGACAGTCTGTTTGAAACTGTGTTCCTCAGCGCCCGCTCTTTCTCCCCGTCGCTCCACACGCCTGGGAGTCCCTTTCTTTCTCTCCACAAGCACGTGTGTTGACTTCGTCGCACATGTGCATCTGCACAAGCGTTGAGCTCAGCAGAGCGTGTCTCTTGACACTTGATGTGCGTTGGCTGTGTCTGCCTGCTCCAGTGAAGAGAGAAACGGGAAATCATCTTGGTAGAGGCAACAAAGCAAAAGCGAGGCAGGATTGACATCTGCTCAACAGAGACGGATTCCCTGCGCTGACACAGTTCACAGTTACACGAGAAGCAATCTGAGCGGTCCGTCGACCGGAGACGTGTTTCCCAAGAGGTCGTTTAGCGAGTGAACAGCAGTGTGCGCGACTTTCAGGAGTGTGCCTGGAAAGTGCCAGAATCACCAGGAGCATCTGTGCAAAAGCTGCTGCCTCTGTGACCGCATTGAGGCACGTTCGCGTGTCTGCGAGTATATAGACGGCTCTTTCGCGTTCACTCCGAGGGAAACGGTCCGCTATTGCTTCTGTGCGCACAGACGCGATTCCCTTGTCTCTTGCGAACACAGGGAACTCTGTGCATCCAAATCTACAGGCTAAGGACGCGTCTGCATATGTTTTGGTGAACAATCGAGTGTGCGTGTTCTGACAGCTGCCTCTATGCAGACGTCTCCACAGAGCCACTTCTGAATGCCCCGCAGCCCAGGACTGAATGGATACACTAACAAGTGCACCGGTGTGAGCAACCACATATGCAGAAGGACGTCTTTCATCTCACAGAAGCGCGAACGTCTTGGCGTTCAAGCACATGGCAGAAACAAGGTGTGAACACATGAGCTGCTGCTATTTTCTCCGTTCGGCATGCTTCGTTGTAGCTCTCTTGCCGGTCGCCGGCTTAGCGGCTTGCTTTGCGCGACTAGCTCTGGGGAGAGAAGGAGATAGCGCCGGAAACCTCGCCTTTTGCCTTCTTCGGCGCTGGAACCTGGTTGCTGCGCCTTCTCTTTGTCCATGTGCACACACACGATTCCTCAGCGAAAACCATGCAGAAACCTTTCCACGAGCACCCAGGGATGTGCACCCAGCACCACGTGCACGCACACGCAGCTAGAGAAAAGCACCTACCTTTTCACACACTGATGCCTAAGCAAACGCGTGGCCACACACACGCACACATCCGCAAGCGCGCCTACTCCCATCTATTGAGAGAAAGACGGACGAGCTCTTTGGTTGCTCTTCACAGGCTTGTCCCTGATCTATAGCTGAGGGCAAACACTTGTGTGCTTGTGGGAGAGCCTGTGTCTTTCCTGGAAGCGTTTGGGAGTTTTGCTCAGACGCGTGTTTCCTCAAGTTCAAGAATCAAGATCTAGGATACCTGCAGACAGGTGCCTGTTTGTGTGGAGACAGTCTGTTTGAAACTGTGTTCCTCAGCGCCCGCTCTTTCTCCCCGTCGCTCCACACGCCTGGGAGTCCCTTTCTTTCTCTCCACAAGCACGTGTGTTGACTTCGTCGCACATGTGCATCTGCACAAGCGTTGAGCTCAGCAGAGCGTGTCTCTTGACACTTGATGTGCGTTGGCTGTGTCTGCCTGCTCCAGTGAAGAGAGAAACGGGAAATCATCTTGGTAGAGGCAACAAAGCAAAAGCGAGGCAGGATTGACATCTGCTCAACAGAGACGGATTCCCTGCGCTGACACAGTTCACAGTTACACGAGAAGCAATCTGAGCGGTCCGTCGACCGGAGACGTGTTTCCCAAGAGGTCGTTTAGCGAGTGAACAGCAGTGTGCGCGACTTTCAGGAGTGTGCCTGGAAAGTGCCAGAATCACCAGGAGCATCTGTGCAAAAGCTGCTGCCTCTGTGACCGCATTGAGGCACGTTCGCGTGTCTGCGAGTATATAGACGGCTCTTTCGCGTTCACTCCGAGGGAAACGGTCCGCTATTGCTTCTGTGCGCACAGACGCGATTCCCTTGTCTCTTGCGAACACAGGGAACTCTGTGCATCCAAATCTACAGGCTAAGGACGCGTCTGCATATGTTTTGGTGAACAATCGAGTGTGCGTGTTCTGACAGCTGCCTCTATGCAGACGTCTCCACAGAGCCACTTCTGAATGCCCCGCAGCCCAGGACTGAATGGATACACTAACAAGTGCACCGGTGTGAGCAACCACATATGCAGAAGGACGTCTTTCATCTCACAGAAGCGCGAACGTCTTGGCGTTCAAGCACATGGCAGAAACAAGGTGTGAACAGATGAGCTGCTGCTATTTTCTCCGTTCGGCATGCTTCGTTGTAGCTCTCTTGCCGGTCGCCGGCTTAGCGGCTTGCTTTGCGCGACTAGCTCTGGGGAGAGAAGGAGATAGCGCCGGAAACCTCGCCTTTTGCCTTCTTCGGCGCTGGAACCTGGTTGCTGCGCCTTCTCTTTGTCCATGTGCACACACACGATTCCTCAGCGAAAACCATGCAGAAACCTTTCCACGAGCACCCAGGGATGTGCACCCAGCACCACGTGCACGCACACGCAGCTAGAGAAAAGCACCTACCTTTTCACACACTGAAGCCTAAGCAAACGCGTGGCCACACACACGCACACATCCGCAAGCGCGCCTACTCCCATCTATTGAGGGAAAGACGGACGAGCAACGTCCTGACAGGCTTGAGGGGAAAAACGTCCGTTGACGGTTGGCGTACTGCACGCCCGCCTACGGGGCTGCAGGGGAATCCACATTTGGAAGGTACCTGAAGATGTGTGCCTGTTCTTGGAGCTCCGCTAGTAGGGTAGCAAAGACACTCGTAGGCAGTACTGAATGCTGCTCCGTGCTACTTCTCCTCCGCTGGCAAATGCTTCAGTGTCGCCCGAGGAAAGACGTTTAACAATCGATCTCCAAGAGGAACGAAACACATGATGCCATAAGGCGAAAGAATAGCAGGGCATCTCTTCACAGGCTTGTCCCTGATCTATAGCTGAGGGCAAACACTTGTGTGCTTGTGGGAGAGCCTGTGTCTTTCCTGGAAGCGTTTGGGAGTTTTGCTCAGACGCGTGTTTCCTCAAGTTCAAGAATCAAGATCTAGGATACCTGCAGACAGGTGCCTGTTTGTGTGGAGACAGTCTGTTTGAAACTGTGTTCCTCAGCGCCCGCTCTTTCTCCCCGTCGCTCCACACGCCTGGGAGTCCCTTTCTTTCTCTCCACAAGCACGTGTGTTGACTTCGTCGCACATGTGCATCTGCACAAGCGTTGAGCTCAGCAGAGCGTGTCTCTTGACACTTGATGTGCGTTGGCTGTGTCTGCCTGCTCCAGTGAAGAGAGAAACGGGAAATCATCTTGGTAGAGGCAACAAAGCAAAAGCGAGGCAGGATTGACATCTGCTCAACAGAGACGGATTCCCTGCGCTGACACAGTTCACAGTTACACGAGAAGCAATCTGAGCGGTCCGTCGACCGGAGACGTGTTTCCCAAGAGGTCGTTTAGCGAGTGAACAGCAGTGTGCGCGACTTTCAGGAGTGTGCCTGGAAAGTGCCAGAATCACCAGGAGCATCTGTGCAAAAGCTGCTGCCTCTGTGACCGCATTGAGGCACGTTCGCGTGTCTGCGAGTATATAGACGGCTCTTTCGCGTTCACTCCGAGGGAAACGGTCCGCTATTGCTTCTGTGTGCACAGACGCGATTCCCTTGTCTCTTGCGAACACAGGGAACTCTGTGCATCCAAATCTACAGGCTAAGGACGCGTCTGCATATGTTTTGGTGAACAATCGAGTGTGCGTGTTCTGACAGCTGCCTCTATGCAGACGTCTCCACAGAGCCACTTCTGAATGCCCCGCAGCCCAGGACTGAATGGATACACTAACAAGTGCACCGGTGTGAGCAACCACATATGCAGAAGGACGTCTTTCATCTCACAGAAGCGCGAACGTCTTGGCGTTCAAGCACATGGCAGAAACAAGGTGTGAACAGATGAGCTGCTGCTATTTTCTCCGTTCGGCATGCTTCGTTGTAGCTCTCTTGCCGGTCGCCGGCTTAGCGGCTTGCTTTGCGCGACTAGCTCTGGGGAGAGAAGGAGATAGCGCCGGAAACCTCGCCTTTTGCCTTCTTCGGCGCTGGAACCTGGTTGCTGCGCCTTCTCTTTGTCCATGTGCACACACACGATTCCTCAGCGAAAACCATGCAGAAACCTTTCCACGAGCACCCAGGGATGTGCACCCAGCACCACGTGCACGCACACGCAGCTAGAGAAAAGCACCTACCTTTTCACACACTGATGCCTAAGCAAACGCGTGGCCACACACACGCACACATCCGCAAGCGCGCCTACTCCCATCTATTGAGGGAAAGACGGACGAGCTCTTTGGTTGCTCTTCACAGGCTTGTCCCTGATCTATAGCTGAGGGCAAACACTTGTGTGCTTGTGGGAGAGCCTGTGTCTTTCCTGGAAGCGTTTGGGAGTTTTGCTCAGACGCGTGTTTCCTCAAGTTCAAGAATCAAGATCTAGGATACCTGCAGACAGGTGCCTGTTTGTGTGGAGACAGTCTGTTTGAAACTGTGTTCCTCAGCGCCCGCTCTTTCTCCCCGTCGCTCCACACGCCTGGGAGTCCCTTTCTTTCTCTCCACAAGCACGTGTGTTGACTTCGTCGCACATGTGCATCTGCACAAGCGTTGAGCTCAGCAGAGCGTGTCTCTTGACACTTGATGTGCGTTGGCTGTGTCTGCCTGCTCCAGTGAAGAGAGAAACGGGAAATCGTCTTGGTAGAGGCAACAAAGCAAAAGCGAGGCAGGATTGACATCTGCTCAACAGAGACGGATTCCCTGCGCTGACACAGTTCACAGTTACACGAGAAGCAATCTGAGCGGTCCGTCGACCGGAGACGTGTTTCCCAAGAGGTCGTTTAGCGAGTGAACAGCAGTGTGCGCGACTTTCAGGAGTGTGCCTGGAAAGTGCCAGAATCACCAGGAGCATCTGTGCAAAAGCTGCTGCCTCTGTGACCGCATTGAGGCACGTTCGCGTGTCTGCGAGTATATAGACGGCTCTTTCGCGTTCACTCCGAGGGAAACGGTCCGCTATTGCTTCTGTGCGCACAGACGCGATTCCCTTGTCTCTTGCGAACACAGGGAACTCTGTGCATCCAAATCTACAGGCTAAGGACGCGTCTGCATATGTTTTGGTGAACAATCGAGTGTGCGTGTTCTGACAGCTGCCTCTATGCAGACGTCTCCACAGAGCCACTTCTGAATGCCCCGCAGCCCAGGACTGAATGGATACACTAACAAGTGCACCGGTGTGAGCAACCACATATGCAGAAGGACGTCTTTCATCTCACAGAAGCGCGAACGTCTTGGCGTTCAAGCACATGGCAGAAACAAGGTGTGAACAGATGAGCTGCTGCTATTTTCTCCGTTCGGCATGCTTCGTTGTAGCTCTCTTGCCGGTCGCCGGCTTAGCGGCTTGCTTTGCGCGACTAGCTCTGGGGAGAGAAGGAGATAGCGCCGGAAACCTCGCCTTTTGCCTTCTTCGGCGCTGGAACCTGGTTGCTGCGCCTTCTCTTTGTCCATGTGCACACACACGATTCCTCAGCGAAAACCATGCAGAAACCTTTCCACGAGCACCCAGGGATGTGCACCCAGCACCACGTGCACGCACACGCAGCTAGAGAAAAGCACCTACCTTTTCACACACTGATGCCTAAGCAAACGCGTGGCCACACACACGCACACATCCGCAAGCGCGCCTACTCCCATCTATTGAGGGAAAGACGGACGAGCTCTTTGGTTGCTCTTCACAGGCTTGTCCCTGATCTATAGCTGAGGGCAAACACTTGTGTGCTTGTGGGAGAGCCTGTGTCTTTCCTGGAAGCGTTTGGGAGTTTTGCTCAGACGCGTGTTTCCTCAAGTTCAAGAATCAAGATCTAGGATACCTGCAGACAGGTGCCTGTTTGTGTGGAGACAGTCTGTTTGAAACTGTGTTCCTCAGCGCCCGCTCTTTCTCCCCGTCGCTCCACACGCCTGGGAGTCCCTTTCTTTCTCTCCACAAGCACGTGTGTTGACTTCGTCGCACATGTGCATCTGCACAAGCGTTGAGCTCAGCAGAGCGTGTCTCTTGACACTTGATGTGCGTTGGCTGTGTCTGCCTGCTCCAGTGAAGAGAGAAACGGGAAATCATCTTGGTAGAGGCAACAAAGCAAAAGCGAGGCAGGATTGACATCTGCTCAACAGAGACGGATTCCCTGCGCTGACACAGTTCACAGTTACACGAGAAGCAATCTGAGCGGTCCGTCGACCGGAGACGTGTTTCCCAAGAGGTCGTTTAGCGAGTGAACAGCAGTGTGCGCGACTTTCAGGAGTGTGCCTGGAAAGTGCCAGAATCACCAGGAGCATCTGTGCAAAAGCTGCTGCCTCTGTGACCGCATTGAGGCACGTTCGCGTGTCTGCGAGTATATAGACGGCTCTTTCGCGTTCACTCCGAGGGAAACGGTCCGCTATTGCTTCTGTGCGCACAGACGCGATTCCCTTGTCTCTTGCGAACACAGGGAACTCTGTGCATCCAAATCTACAGGCTAAGGACGCGTCTGCATATGTTTTGGTGAACAATCGAGTGTGCGTGTTCTGACAGCTGCCTCTATGCAGACGTCTCCACAGAGCCACTTCTGAATGCCCCGCAGCCCAGGACTGAATGGATACACTAACAAGTGCACCGGTGTGAGCAACCACATATGCAGAAGGACGTCTTTCATCTCACAGAAGCGCGAACGTCTTGGCGTTCAAGCACATGGCAGAAACAAGGTGTGAACAGATGAGCTGCTGCTATTTTCTCCGTTCGGCATGCTTCGTTGTAGCTCTCTTGCCGGTCGCCGGCTTAGCGGCTTGCTTTGCGCGACTAGCTCTGGGGAGAGAAGGAGATAGCGCCGGAAACCTCGCCTTTTGCCTTCTTCGGCGCTGGAACCTGGTTGCTGCGCCTTCTCTTTGTCCATGTGCACACACACGATTCCTCAGCGAAAACCATGCAGAAACCTTTCCACGAGCACCCAGGGATGTGCACCCAGCACCACGTGCACGCACACGCAGCTAGAGAAAAGCACCTACCTTTTCACACACTGATGCCTAAGCAAACGCGTGGCCACACACACGCACACATCCGCAAGCGCGCCTACTCCCATCTATTGAGGGAAAGACGGACGAGCTCTTTGGTTGCTCTTCACAGGCTTGTCCCTGATCTATAGCTGAGGGCAAACACTTGTGTGCTTGTGGGAGAGCCTGTGTCTTTCCTGGAAGCGTTTGGGAGTTTTGCTCAGACGCGTGTTTCCTCAAGTTCAAGAATCAAGATCTAGGATACCTGCAGACAGGTGCCTGTTTGTGTGGAGACAGTCTGTTTGAAACTGTGTTCCTCAGCGCCCGCTCTTTCTCCCCGTCGCTCCACACGCCTGGGAGTCCCTTTCTTTCTCTCCACAAGCACGTGTGTTGACTTCGTCGCACATGTGCATCTGCACAAGCGTTGAGCTCAGCAGAGCGTGTCTCTTGACACTTGATGTGCGTTGGCTGTGTCTGCCTGCTCCAGTGAAGAGAGAAACGGGAAATCATCTTGGTAGAGGCAACAAAGCAAAAGCGAGGCAGGATTGACATCTGCTCAACAGAGACGGATTCCCTGCGCTGACACAGTTCACAGTTACACGAGAAGCAATCTGAGCGGTCCGTCGACCGGAGACGTGTTTCCCAAGAGGTCGTTTAGCGAGTGAACAGCAGTGTGCGCGACTTTCAGGAGTGTGCCTGGAAAGTGCCAGAATCACCAGGAGCATCTGTGCAAAAGCTGCTGCCTCTGTGACCGCATTGAGGCACGTTCGCGTGTCTGCGAGTATATAGACGGCTCTTTCGCGTTCACTCCGAGGGAAACGGTCCGCTATTGCTTCTGTGCGCACAGACGCGATTCCCTTGTCTCTTGCGAACACAGGGAACTCTGTGCATCCAAATCTACAGGCTAAGGACGCGTCTGCATATGTTTTGGTGAACAATCGAGTGTGCGTGTTCTGACAGCTGCCTCTATGCAGACGTCTCCACAGAGCCACTTCTGAATGCCCCGCAGCCCAGGACTGAATGGATACACTAACAAGTGCACCGGTGTGAGCAACCACATATGCAGAAGGACGTCTTTCATCTCACAGAAGCGCGAACGTCTTGGCGTTCAAGCACATGGCAGAAACAAGGTGTGAACAGATGAGCTGCTGCTATTTTCTCCGTTCGGCATGCTTCGTTGTAGCTCTCTTGCCGGTCGCCGGCTTAGCGGCTTGCTTTGCGCGACTAGCTCTGGGGAGAGAAGGAGATAGCGCCGGAAACCTCGCCTTTTGCCTTCTTCGGCGCTGGAACCTGGTTGCTGCGCCTTCTCTTTGTCCATGTGCACACACACGATTCCTCAGCGAAAACCATGCAGAAACCTTTCCACGAGCACCCAGGGATGTGCACCCAGCACCACGTGCACGCACACGCAGCTAGAGAAAAGCACCTACCTTTTCACACACTGAAGCCTAAGCAAACGCGTGGCCACACACACGCACACATCCGCAAGCGCGCCTACTCCCATCTATTGAGGGAAAGACGGACGAGCAACGTCCTGACAGGCTTGAGGGGAAAAACGTCCGTTGACGGTTGGCGTACTGCACGCCCGCCTACGGGGCTGCAGGGGAATCCACATTTGGAAGGTACCTGAAGATGTGTGCCTGTTCTTGGAGCTCCGCTAGTAGGGTAGCAAAGACACTCGTAGGCAGTACTGAATGCTGCTCCGTGCTACTTCTCCTCCGCTGGCAAATGCTTCAGTGTCGCCCGAGGAAAGACGTTTAACAATCGATCTCCAAGAGGAACGAAACACATGATGCCATAAGGCGAAAGAATAGCAGGGCATCTCTTCACAGGCTTGTCCCTGATCTATAGCTGAGGGCAAACACTTGTGTGCTTGTGGGAGAGCCTGTGTCTTTCCTGGAAGCGTTTGGGAGTTTTGCTCAGACGCGTGTTTCCTCAAGTTCAAGAATCAAGATCTAGGATACCTGCAGACAGGTGCCTGTTTGTGTGGAGACAGTCTGTTTGAAACTGTGTTCCTCAGCGCCCGCTCTTTCTCCCCGTCGCTCCACACGCCTGGGAGTCCCTTTCTTTCTCTCCACAAGCACGTGTGTTGACTTCGTCGCACATGTGCATCTGCACAAGCGTTGAGCTCAGCAGAGCGTGTCTCTTGACACTTGATGTGCGTTGGCTGTGTCTGCCTGCTCCAGTGAAGAGAGAAACGGGAAATCATCTTGGTAGAGGCAACAAAGCAAAAGCGAGGCAGGATTGACATCTGCTCAACAGAGACGGATTCCCTGCGCTGACACAGTTCACAGTTACACGAGAAGCAATCTGAGCGGTCCGTCGACCGGAGACGTGTTTCCCAAGAGGTCGTTTAGCGAGTGAACAGCAGTGTGCGCGACTTTCAGGAGTGTGCCTGGAAAGTGCCAGAATCACCAGGAGCATCTGTGCAAAAGCTGCTGCCTCTGTGACCGCATTGAGGCACGTTCGCGTGTCTGCGAGTATATAGACGGCTCTTTCGCGTTCACTCCGAGGGAAACGGTCCGCTATTGCTTCTGTGTGCACAGACGCGATTCCCTTGTCTCTTGCGAACACAGGGAACTCTGTGCATCCAAATCTACAGGCTAAGGACGCGTCTGCATATGTTTTGGTGAACAATCGAGTGTGCGTGTTCTGACAGCTGCCTCTATGCAGACGTCTCCACAGAGCCACTTCTGAATGCCCCGCAGCCCAGGACTGAATGGATACACTAACAAGTGCACCGGTGTGAGCAACCACATATGCAGAAGGACGTCTTTCATCTCACAGAAGCGCGAACGTCTTGGCGTTCAAGCACATGGCAGAAACAAGGTGTGAACAGATGAGCTGCTGCTATTTTCTCCGTTCGGCATGCTTCGTTGTAGCTCTCTTGCCGGTCGCCGGCTTAGCGGCTTGCTTTGCGCGACTAGCTCTGGGGAGAGAAGGAGATAGCGCCGGAAACCTCGCCTTTTGCCTTCTTCGGCGCTGGAACCTGGTTGCTGCGCCTTCTCTTTGTCCATGTGCACACACACGATTCCTCAGCGAAAACCATGCAGAAACCTTTCCACGAGCACCCAGGGATGTGCACCCAGCACCACGTGCACGCACACGCAGCTAGAGAAAAGCACCTACCTTTTCACACACTGATGCCTAAGCAAACGCGTGGCCACACACACGCACACATCCGCAAGCGCGCCTACTCCCATCTATTGAGGGAAAGACGGACGAGCTCTTTGGTTGCTCTTCACAGGCTTGTCCCTGATCTATAGCTGAGGGCAAACACTTGTGTGCTTGTGGGAGAGCCTGTGTCTTTCCTGGAAGCGTTTGGGAGTTTTGCTCAGACGCGTGTTTCCTCAAGTTCAAGAATCAAGATCTAGGATACCTGCAGACAGGTGCCTGTTTGTGTGGAGACAGTCTGTTTGAAACTGTGTTCCTCAGCGCCCGCTCTTTCTCCCCGTCGCTCCACACGCCTGGGAGTCCCTTTCTTTCTCTCCACAAGCACGTGTGTTGACTTCGTCGCACATGTGCATCTGCACAAGCGTTGAGCTCAGCAGAGCGTGTCTCTTGACACTTGATGTGCGTTGGCTGTGTCTGCCTGCTCCAGTGAAGAGAGAAACGGGAAATCATCTTGGTAGAGGCAACAAAGCAAAAGCGAGGCAGGATTGACATCTGCTCAACAGAGACGGATTCCCTGCGCTGACACAGTTCACAGTTACACGAGAAGCAATCTGAGCGGTCCGTCGACCGGAGACGTGTTTCCCAAGAGGTCGTTTAGCGAGTGAACAGCAGTGTGCGCGACTTTCAGGAGTGTGCCTGGAAAGTGCCAGAATCACCAGGAGCATCTGTGCAAAAGCTGCTGCCTCTGTGACCGCATTGAGGCACGTTCCCGTGTCTGCGAGTATATAGACGGCTCTTTCGCGTTCACTCCGAGGGAAACGGTCCGCTATTGCTTCTGTGCGCACAGACGCGATTCCCTTGTCTCTTGCGAACACAGGGAACTCTGTGCATCCAAATCTACAGGCTAAGGACGCGTCTGCATATGTTTTGGTGAACAATCGAGTGTGCGTGTTCTGACAGCTGCCTCTATGCAGACGTCTCCACAGAGCCACTTCTGAATGCCCCGCAGCCCAGGACTGAATGGATACACTAACAAGTGCACCGGTGTGAGCAACCACATATGCAGAAGGACGTCTTTCATCTCACAGAAGCGCGAACGTCTTGGCGTTCAAGCACATGGCAGAAACAAGGTGTGAACAGATGAGCTGCTGCTATTTTCTCCGTTCGGCATGCTTCGTTGTAGCTCTCTTGCCGGTCGCCGGCTTAGCGGCTTGCTTTGCGCGACTAGCTCTGGGGAGAGAAGGAGATAGCGCCGGAAACCTCGCCTTTTGCCTTCTTCGGCGCTGGAACCTGGTTGCTGCGCCTTCTCTTTGTCCATGTGCACACACACGATTCCTCAGCGAAAACCATGCAGAAACCTTTCCACGAGCACCCAGGGATGTGCACCCAGCACCACGTGCACGCACACGCAGCTAGAGAAAAGCACCTACCTTTTCACACACTGAAGCCTAAGCAAACGCGTGGCCACACACACGCACACATCCGCAAGCGCGCCTACTCCCATCTATTGAGGGAAAGACGGACGAGCTCTTTGGTTGCTCTTCACAGGCTTGTCCCTGATCTATAGCTGAGGGCAAACACTTGTGTGCTTGTGGGAGAGCCTGTGTCTTTCCTGGAAGCGTTTGGGAGTTTTGCTCAGACGCGTGTTTCCTCAAGTTCAAGAATCAAGATCTAGGATACCTGCAGACAGGTGCCTGTTTGTGTGGAGACAGTCTGTTTGAAACTGTGTTCCTCAGCGCCCGCTCTTTCTCCCCGTCGCTCCACACGCCTGGGAGTCCCTTTCTTTCTCTCCACAAGCACGTGTGTTGACTTCGTCGCACATGTGCATCTGCACAAGCGTTGAGCTCAGCAGAGCGTGTCTCTTGACACTTGATGTGCGTTGGCTGTGTCTGCCTGCTCCAGTGAAGAGAGAAACGGGAAATCATCTTGGTAGAGGCAACAAAGCAAAAGCGAGGCAGGATTGACATCTGCTCAACAGAGACGGATTCCCTGCGCTGACACAGTTCACAGTTACACGAGAAGCAATCTGAGCGGTCCGTCGACCGGAGACGTGTTTCCCAAGAGGTCGTTTAGCGAGTGAACAGCAGTGTGCGCGACTTTCAGGAGTGTGCCTGGAAAGTGCCAGAATCACCAGGAGCATCTGTGCAAAAGCTGCTGCCTCTGTGACCGCATTGAGGCACGTTCGCGTGTCTGCGAGTATATAGACGGCTCTTTCGCGTTCACTCCGAGGGAAACGGTCCGCTATTGCTTCTGTGCGCACAGACGCGATTCCCTTGTCTCTTGCGAACACAGGGAACTCTGTGCATCCAAATCTACAGGCTAAGGACGCGTCTGCATATGTTTTGGTGAACAATCGAGTGTGCGTGTTCTGACAGCTGCCTCTATGCAGACGTCTCCACAGAGCCACTTCTGAATGCCCCGCAGCCCAGGACTGAATGGATACACTAACAAGTGCACCGGTGTGAGCAACCACATATGCAGAAGGACGTCTTTCATCTCACAGAAGCGCGAACGTCTTGGCGTTCAAGCACATGGCAGAAACAAGGTGTGAACAGATGAGCTGCTGCTATTTTCTCCGTTCGGCATGCTTCGTTGTAGCTCTCTTGCCGGTCGCCGGCTTAGCGGCTTGCTTTGCGCGACTAGCTCTGGGGAGAGAAGGAGATAGCGCCGGAAACCTCGCCTTTTGCCTTCTTCGGCGCTGGAACCTGGTTGCTGCGCCTTCTCTTTGTCCATGTGCACACACACGATTCCTCAGCGAAAACCATGCAGAAACCTTTCCACGAGCACCCAGGGATGTGCACCCAGCACCACGTGCACGCACACGCAGCTAGAGAAAAGCACCTACCTTTTCACACACTGAAGCCTAAGCAAACGCGTGGCCACACACACGCACACATCCGCAAGCGCGCCTACTCCCATCTATTGAGGGAAAGACGGACGAGCTCTTTGGTTGCTCTTCACAGGCTTGTCCCTGATCTATAGCTGAGGGCAAACACTTGTGTGCTTGTGGGAGAGCCTGTGTCTTTCCTGGAAGCGTTTGGGAGTTTTGCTCAGACGCGTGTTTCCTCAAGTTCAAGAATCAAGATCTAGGATACCTGCAGACAGGTGCCTGTTTGTGTGGAGACAGTCTGTTTGAAACTGTGTTCCTCAGCGCCCGCTCTTTCTCCCCGTCGCTCCACACGCCTGGGAGTCCCTTTCTTTCTCTCCACAAGCACGTGTGTTGACTTCGTCGCACATGTGCATCTGCACAAGCGTTGAGCTCAGCAGAGCGTGTCTCTTGACACTTGATGTGCGTTGGCTGTGTCTGCCTGCTCCAGTGAAGAGAGAAACGGGAAATCATCTTGGTAGAGGCAACAAAGCAAAAGCGAGGCAGGATTGACATCTGCTCAACAGAGACGGATTCCCTGCGCTGACACAGTTCACAGTTACACGAGAAGCAATCTGAGCGGTCCGTCGACCGGAGACGTGTTTCCCAAGAGGTCGTTTAGCGAGTGAACAGCAGTGTGCGCGACTTTCAGGAGTGTGCCTGGAAAGTGCCAGAATCACCAGGAGCATCTGTGCAAAAGCTGCTGCCTCTGTGACCGCATTGAGGCACGTTCGCGTGTCTGCGAGTATATAGACGGCTCTTTCGCGTTCACTCCGAGGGAAACGGTCCGCTATTGCTTCTGTGCGCACAGACGCGATTCCCTTGTCTCTTGCGAACACAGGGAACTCTGTGCATCCAAATCTACAGGCTAAGGACGCGTCTGCATATGTTTTGGTGAACAATCGAGTGTGCGTGTTCTGACAGCTGCCTCTATGCAGACGTCTCCACAGAGCCACTTCTGAATGCCCCGCAGCCCAGGACTGAATGGATACACTAACAAGTGCACCGGTGTGAGCAACCACATATGCAGAAGGACGTCTTTCATCTCACAGAAGCGCGAACGTCTTGGCGTTCAAGCACATGGCAGAAACAAGGTGTGAACAGATGAGCTGCTGCTATTTTCTCCGTTCGGCATGCTTCGTTGTAGCTCTCTTGCCGGTCGCCGGCTTAGCGGCTTGCTTTGCGCGACTAGCTCTGGGGAGAGAAGGAGATAGCGCCGGAAACCTCGCCTTTTGCCTTCTTCGGCGCTGGAACCTGGTTGCTGCGCCTTCTCTTTGTCCATGTGCACACACACGATTCCTCAGCGAAAACCATGCAGAAACCTTTCCACGAGCACCCAGGGATGTGCACCCAGCACCACGTGCACGCACACGCAGCTAGAGAAAAGCACCTACCTTTTCACACACTGAAGCCTAAGCAAACGCGTGGCCACACACACGCACACATCCGCAAGCGCGCCTACTCCCATCTATTGAGGGAAAGACGGACGAGCTCTTTGGTTGCTCTTCACAGGCTTGTCCCTGATCTATAGCTGAGGGCAAACACTTGTGTGCTTGTGGGAGAGCCTGTGTCTTTCCTGGAAGCGTTTGGGAGTTTTGCTCAGACGCGTGTTTCCTCAAGTTCAAGAATCAAGATCTAGGATACCTGCAGACAGGTGCCTGTTTGTGTGGAGACAGTCTGTTTGAAACTGTGTTCCTCAGCGCCCGCTCTTTCTCCCCGTCGCTCCACACGCCTGGGAGTCCCTTTCTTTCTCTCCACAAGCACGTGTGTTGACTTCGTCGCACATGTGCATCTGCACAAGCGTTGAGCTCAGCAGAGCGTGTCTCTTGACACTTGATGTGCGTTGGCTGTGTCTGCCTGCTCCAGTGAAGAGAGAAACGGGAAATCATCTTGGTAGAGGCAACAAAGCAAAAGCGAGGCAGGATTGACATCTGCTCAACAGAGACGGATTCCCTGCGCTGACACAGTTCACAGTTACACGAGAAGCAATCTGAGCGGTCCGTCGACCGGAGACGTGTTTCCCAAGAGGTCGTTTAGCGAGTGAACAGCAGTGTGCGCGACTTTCAGGAGTGTGCCTGGAAAGTGCCAGAATCACCAGGAGCATCTGTGCAAAAGCTGCTGCCTCTGTGACCGCATTGAGGCACGTTCGCGTGTCTGCGAGTATATAGACGGCTCTTTCGCGTTCACTCCGAGGGAAACGGTCCGCTATTGCTTCTGTGCGCACAGACGCGATTCCCTTGTCTCTTGCGAACACAGGGAACTCTGTGCATCCAAATCTACAGGCTAAGGACGCGTCTGCATATGTTTTGGTGAACAATCGAGTGTGCGTGTTCTGACAGCTGCCTCTATGCAGACGTCTCCACAGAGCCACTTCTGAATGCCCCGCAGCCCAGGACTGAATGGATACACTAACAAGTGCACCGGTGTGAGCAACCACATATGCAGAAGGACGTCTTTCATCTCACAGAAGCGCGAACGTCTTGGCGTTCAAGCACATGGCAGAAACAAGGTGTGAACAGATGAGCTGCTGCTATTTTCTCCGTTCGGCATGCTTCGTTGTAGCTCTCTTGCCGGTCGCCGGCTTAGCGGCTTGCTTTGCGCGACTAGCTCTGGGGAGAGAAGGAGATAGCGCCGGAAACCTCGCCTTTTGCCTTCTTCGGCGCTGGAACCTGGTTGCTGCGCCTTCTCTTTGTCCATGTGCACACACACGATTCCTCAGCGAAAACCATGCAGAAACCTTTCCACGAGCACCCAGGGATGTGCACCCAGCACCACGTGCACGCACACGCAGCTAGAGAAAAGCACCTACCTTTTCACACACTGAAGCCTAAGCAAACGCGTGGCCACACACACGCACACATCCGCAAGCGCGCCTACTCCCATCTATTGAGGGAAAGACGGACGAGCAACGTCCTGACAGGCTTGAGGGGAAAAACGTCCGTTGACGGTTGGCGTACTGCACGCCCGCCTACGGGGCTGCAGGGGAATCCACATTTGGAAGGTACCTGAAGATGTGTGCCTGTTCTTGGAGCTCCGCTAGTAGGGTAGCAAAGACACTCGTAGGCAGTACTGAATGCTGCTCCGTGCTACTTCTCCTCCGCTGGCAAATGCTTCACAGTCGCCCTAGGAAAGACGTTTAACAATCGATCTCCAAGAGGAACGAAACACATGATGCCATAAGGCGAAAGAATAGCAGGGCATCTCTTCACAGGCTTGTCCCTGATCTATAGCTGAGGGCAAACACTTGTGTGCTTGTGGGAGAGCCTGTGTCTTTCCTGGAAGCGTTTGGGAGTTTTGCTCAGACGCGTGTTTCCTCAAGTTCAAGAATCAAGATCTAGGATACCTGCAGACAGGTGCCTGTTTGTGTGGAGACAGTCTGTTTGAAACTGTGTTCCTCAGCGCCCGCTCTTTCTCCCCGTCGCTCCACACGCCTGGGAGTCCCTTTCTTTCTCTCCACAAGCACGTGTGTTGACTTCGTCGCACATGTGCATCTGCACAAGCGTTGAGCTCAGCAGAGCGTGTCTCTTGACACTTGATGTGCGTTGGCTGTGTCTGCCTGCTCCAGTGAAGAGAGAAACGGGAAATCATCTTGGTAGAGGCAACAAAGCAAAAGCGAGGCAGGATTGACATCTGCTCAACAGAGACGGATTCCCTGCGCTGACACAGTTCACAGTTACACGAGAAGCAATCTGAGCGGTCCGTCGACCGGAGACGTGTTTCCCAAGAGGTCGTTTAGCGAGTGAACAGCAGTGTGCGCGACTTTCAGGAGTGTGCCTGGAAAGTGCCAGAATCACCAGGAGCATCTGTGCAAAAGCTGCTGCCTCTGTGACCGCATTGAGGCACGTTCGCGTGTCTGCGAGTATATAGACGGCTCTTTCGCGTTCACTCCGAGGGAAACGGTCCGCTATTGCTTCTGTGCGCACAGACGCAATTCCCTTGTCTCTTGCGAACACAGGGAACTCTGTGCATCCAAATCTACAGGCTAAGGACGCGTCTGCGTATGTTTTGGTGAACAATCGAGTGTGCGTGTTCTGACAGCTGCCTCTATGCAGACGTCTCCACAGAGCCACTTCTGAATGCCCCGCAGCCCAGGACTGAATGGATACACTAACAAGTGCACCGGTGTGAGCAACCACATATGCAGAAGGACGTCTTTCATCTCACAGAAGCGCGAACGTCTTGGCGTTCAAGCACATGGCAGAAACAAGGTGTGAACAGATGAGCTGCTGCTATTTTCTCCGTTCGGCATGCTTCGTTGTAGCTCTCTTGCCGGTCGCCGGCTTAGCGGCTTGCTTTGCGCGACTAGCTCTGGGGAGAGAAGGAGATAGCGCCGGAAACCTCGCCTTTTGCCTTCTTCGGCGCTGGAACCTGGTTGCTGCGCCTTCTCTTTGTCCATGTGCACACACACGATTCCTCAGCGAAAACCATGCAGAAACCTTTCCACGAGCACCCAGGGATGTGCACCCAGCACCACGTGCACGCACACGCAGCTAGAGAAAAGCACCTACCTTTTCACACACTGATGCCTAAGCAAACGCGTGGCCACACACACGCACACATCCGCAAGCGCGCCTACTCCCATCTATTGAGGGAAAGACGGACGAGCTCTTTGGTTGCTCTTCACAGGCTTGTCCCTGATCTATAGCTGAGGGCAAACACTTGTGTGCTTGTGGGAGAGCCTGTGTCTTTCCTGGAAGCGTTTGGGAGTTTTGCTCAGACGCGTGTTTCCTCAAGTTCAAGAATCAAGATCTAGGATACCTGCAGACAGGTGCCTGTTTGTGTGGAGACAGTCTGTTTGAAACTGTGTTCCTCAGCGCCCGCTCTTTCTCCCCGTCGCTCCACACGCCTGGGAGTCCCTTTCTTTCTCTCCACAAGCACGTGTGTTGACTTCGTCGCACATGTGCATCTGCACAAGCGTTGAGCTCAGCAGAGCGTGTCTCTTGACACTTGATGTGCGTTGGCTGTGTCTGCCTGCTCCAGTGAAGAGAGAAACGGGAAATCATCTTGGTAGAGGCAACAAAGCAAAAGCGAGGCAGGATTGACATCTGCTCAACAGAGACGGATTCCCTGCGCTGACACAGTTCACAGTTACACGAGAAGCAATCTGAGCGGTCCGTCGACCGGAGACGTGTTTCCCAAGAGGTCGTTTAGCGAGTGAACAGCAGTGTGCGCGACTTTCAGGAGTGTGCCTGGAAAGTGCCAGAATCACCAGGAGCATCTGTGCAAAAGCTGCTGCCTCTGTGACCGCATTGAGGCACGTTCGCGTGTCTGCGAGTATATAGACGGCTCTTTCGCGTTCACTCCGAGGGAAACGGTCCGCTATTGCTTCTGTGCGCACAGACGCGATTCCCTTGTCTCTTGCGAACACAGGGAACTCTGTGCATCCAAATCTACAGGCTAAGGACGCGTCTGCGTATGTTTTGGTGAACAATCGAGTGTGCGTGTTCTGACAGCTGCCTCTATGCAGACGTCTCCACAGAGCCACTTCTGAATGCCCCGCAGCCCAGGACTGAATGGATACACTAACAAGTGCACCGGTGTGAGCAACCACATATGCAGAAGGACGTCTTTCATCTCACAGAAGCGCGAACGTCTTGGCGTTCAAGCACATGGCAGAAACAAGGTGTGAACAGATGAGCTGCTGCTATTTTCTCCGTTCGGCATGCTTCGTTGTAGCTCTCTTGCCGGTCGCCGGCTTAGCGGCTTGCTTTGCGCGACTAGCTCTGGGGAGAGAAGGAGATAGCGCCGGAAACCTCGCCTTTTGCCTTCTTCGGCGCTGGAACCTGGTTGCTGCGCCTTCTCTTTGTCCATGTGCACACACACGATTCCTCAGCGAAAACCATGCAGAAACCTTTCCACGAGCACCCAGGGATGTGCACCCAGCACCACGTGCACGCACACGCAGCTAGAGAAAAGCACCTACCTTTTCACACACTGATGCCTAAGCAAACGCGTGGCCACACACACGCACACATCCGCAAGCGCGCCTACTCCCATCTATTGAGGGAAAGACGGACGAGCTCTTTGGTTGCTCTTCACAGGCTTGTCCCTGATCTATAGCTGAGGGCAAACACTTGTGTGCTTGTGGGAGAGCCTGTGTCTTTCCTGGAAGCGTTTGGGAGTTTTGCTCAGACGCGTGTTTCCTCAAGTTCAAGAATCAAGATCTAGGATACCTGCAGACAGGTGCCTGTTTGTGTGGAGACAGTCTGTTTGAAACTGTGTTCCTCAGCGCCCGCTCTTTCTCCCCGTCGCTCCACACGCCTGGGAGTCCCTTTCTTTCTCTCCACAAGCACGTGTGTTGACTTCGTCGCACATGTGCATCTGCACAAGCGTTGAGCTCAGCAGAGCGTGTCTCTTGACACTTGATGTGCGTTGGCTGTGTCTGCCTGCTCCAGTGAAGAGAGAAAGGGGAAATCATCTTGGTAGAGGCAACAAAGCAAAAGCGAGGCAGGATTGACATCTGCTCAACAGAGACGGATTCCCTGCGCTGACACAGTTCACAGTTACACGAGAAGCAATCTGAGCGGTCCGTCGACCGGAGACGTGTTTCCCAAGAGGTCGTTTAGCGAGTGAACAGCAGTGTGCGCGACTTTCAGGAGTGTGCCTGGAAAGTGCCAGAATCACCAGGAGCATCTGTGCAAAAGCTGCTGCCTCTGTGACCGCATTGAGGCACGTTCGCGTGTCTGCGAGTATATAGACGGCTCTTTCGCGTTCACTCCGAGGGAAACGGTCCGCTATTGCTTCTGTGCGCACAGACGCGATTCCCTTGTCTCTTGCGAACACAGGGAACTCTGTGCATCCAAATCTACAGGCTAAGGACGCGTCTGCATATGTTTTGGTGAACAATCGAGTGTGCGTGTTCTGACAGCTGCCTCTATGCAGACGTCTCCACAGAGCCACTTCTGAATGCCCCGCAGCCCAGGACTGAATGGATACACTAACAAGTGCACCGGTGTGAGCAACCACATATGCAGAAGGACGTCTTTCATCTCACAGAAGCGCGAACGTCTTGGCGTTCAAGCACATGGCAGAAACAAGGTGTGAACAGATGAGCTGCTGCTATTTTCTCCGTTCGGCATGCTTCGTTGTAGCTCTCTTGCCGGTCGCCGGCTTAGCGGCTTGCTTTGCGCGACTAGCTCTGGGGAGAGAAGGAGATAGCGCCGGAAACCTCGCCTTTTGCCTTCTTCGGCGCTGGAACCTGGTTGCTGCGCCTTCTCTTTGTCCATGTGCACACACACGATTCCTCAGCGAAAACCATGCAGAAACCTTTCCACGAGCACCCAGGGATGTGCACCCAGCACCACGTGCACGCACACGCAGCTAGAGAAAAGCACCTACCTTTTCACACACTGATGCCTAAGCAAACGCGTGGCCACACACACGCACACATCCGCAAGCGCGCCTACTCCCATCTATTGAGGGAAAGACGGACGAGCTCTTTGGTTGCTCTTCACAGGCTTGTCCCTGATCTATAGCTGAGGGCAAACACTTGTGTGCTTGTGGGAGAGCCTGTGTCTTTCCTGGAAGCGTTTGGGAGTTTTGCTCAGACGCGTGTTTCCTCAAGTTCAAGAATCAAGATCTAGGATACCTGCAGACAGGTGCCTGTTTGTGTGGAGACAGTCTGTTTGAAACTGTGTTCCTCAGCGCCCGCTCTTTCTCCCCGTCGCTCCACACGCCTGGGAGTCCCTTTCTTTCTCTCCACAAGCACGTGTGTTGACTTCGTCGCACATGTGCATCTGCACAAGCGTTGAGCTCAGCAGAGCGTGTCTCTTGACACTTGATGTGCGTTGGCTGTGTCTGCCTGCTCCAGTGAAGAGAGAAACGGGAAATCATCTTGGTAGAGGCAACAAAGCAAAAGCGAGGCAGGATTGACATCTGCTCAACAGAGACGGATTCCCTGCGCTGACACAGTTCACAGTTACACGAGAAGCAATCTGAGCGGTCCGTCGACCGGAGACGTGTTTCCCAAGAGGTCGTTTAGCGAGTGAACAGCAGTGTGCGCGACTTTCAGGAGTGTGCCTGGAAAGTGCCAGAATCACCAGGAGCATCTGTGCAAAAGCTGCTGCCTCTGTGACCGCATTGAGGCACGTTCGCGTGTCTGCGAGTATATAGACGGCTCTTTCGCGTTCACTCCGAGGGAAACGGTCCGCTATTGCTTCTGTGCGCACAGACGCGATTCCCTTGTCTCTTGCGAACACAGGGAACTCTGTGCATCCAAATCTACAGGCTAAGGACGCGTCTGCATATGTTTTGGTGAACAATCGAGTGTGCGTGTTCTGACAGCTGCCTCTATGCAGACGTCTCCACAGAGCCACTTCTGAATGCCCCGCAGCCCAGGACTGAATGGATACACTAACAAGTGCACCGGTGTGAGCAACCACATATGCAGAAGGACGTCTTTCATCTCACAGAAGCGCGAACGTCTTGGCGTTCAAGCACATGGCAGAAACAAGGTGTGAACAGATGAGCTGCTGCTATTTTCTCCGTTCGGCATGCTTCGTTGTAGCTCTCTTGCCGGTCGCCGGCTTAGCGGCTTGCTTTGCGCGACTAGCTCTGGGGAGAGAAGGAGATAGCGCCGGAAACCTCGCCTTTTGCCTTCTTCGGCGCTGGAACCTGGTTGCTGCGCCTTCTCTTTGTCCATGTGCACACACACGATTCCTCAGCGAAAACCATGCAGAAACCTTTCCACGAGCACCCAGGGATGTGCACCCAGCACCACGTGCACGCACACGCAGCTAGAGAAAAGCACCTACCTTTTCACACACTGATGCCTAAGCAAACGCGTGGCCACACACACGCACACATCCGCAAGCGCGCCTACTCCCATCTATTGAGGGAAAGACGGACGAGCTCTTTGGTTGCTCTTCACAGGCTTGTCCCTGATCTATAGCTGAGGGCAAACACTTGTGTGCTTGTGGGAGAGCCTGTGTCTTTCCTGGAAGCGTTTGGGAGTTTTGCTCAGACGCGTGTTTCCTCAAGTTCAAGAATCAAGATCTAGGATACCTGCAGACAGGTGCCTGTTTGTGTGGAGACAGTCTGTTTGAAACTGTGTTCCTCAGCGCCCGCTCTTTCTCCCCGTCGCTCCACACGCCTGGGAGTCCCTTTCTTTCTCTCCACAAGCACGTGTGTTGACTTCGTCGCACATGTGCATCTGCACAAGCGTTGAGCTCAGCAGAGCGTGTCTCTTGACACTTGATGTGCGTTGGCTGTGTCTGCCTGCTCCAGTGAAGAGAGAAACGGGAAATCATCTTGGTAGAGGCAACAAAGCAAAAGCGAGGCAGGATTGACATCTGCTCAACAGAGACGGATTCCCTGCGCTGACACAGTTCACAGTTACACGAGAAGCAATCTGAGCGGTCCGTCGACCGGAGACGTGTTTCCCAAGAGGTCGTTTAGCGAGTGAACAGCAGTGTGCGCGACTTTCAGGAGTGTGCCTGGAAAGTGCCAGAATCACCAGGAGCATCTGTGCAAAAGCTGCTGCCTCTGTGACCGCATTGAGGCACGTTCGCGTGTCTGCGAGTATATAGACGGCTCTTTCGCGTTCACTCCGAGGGAAACGGTCCGCTATTGCTTCTGTGCGCACAGACGCGATTCCCTTGTCTCTTGCGAACACAGGGAACTCTGTGCATCCAAATCTACAGGCTAAGGACGCGTCTGCGTATGTTTTGGTGAACAATCGAGTGTGCGTGTTCTGACAGCTGCCTCTATGCAGACGTCTCCACAGAGCCACTTCTGAATGCCCCGCAGCCCAGGACTGAATGGATACACTAACAAGTGCACCGGTGTGAGCAACCACATATGCAGAAGGACGTCTTTCATCTCACAGAAGCGCGAACGTCTTGGCGTTCAAGCACATGGCAGAAACAAGGTGTGAACAGATGAGCTGCTGCTATTTTCTCCGTTCGGCATGCTTCGTTGTAGCTCTCTTGCCGGTCGCCGGCTTAGCGGCTTGCTTTGCGCGACTAGCTCTGGGGAGAGAAGGAGATAGCGCCGGAAACCTCGCCTTTTGCCTTCTTCGGCGCTGGAACCTGGTTGCTGCGCCTTCTCTTTGTCCATGTGCACACACACGATTCCTCAGCGAAAACCATGCAGAAACCTTTCCACGAGCACCCAGGGATGTGCACCCAGCACCACGTGCACGCACACGCAGCTAGAGAAAAGCACCTACCTTTTCACACACTGATGCCTAAGCAAACGCGTGGCCACACACACGCACACATCCGCAAGCGCGCCTACTCCCATCTATTGAGGGAAAGACGGACGAGCTCTTTGGTTGCTCTTCACAGGCTTGTCCCTGATCTATAGCTGAGGGCAAACACTTGTGTGCTTGTGGGAGAGCCTGTGTCTTTCCTGGAAGCGTTTGGGAGTTTTGCTCAGACGCGTGTTTCCTCAAGTTCAAGAATCAAGATCTAGGATACCTGCAGACAGGTGCCTGTTTGTGTGGAGACAGTCTGTTTGAAACTGTGTTCCTCAGCGCCCGCTCTTTCTCCCCGTCGCTCCACACGCCTGGGAGTCCCTTTCTTTCTCTCCACAAGCACGTGTGTTGACTTCGTCGCACATGTGCATCTGCACAAGCGTTGAGCTCAGCAGAGCGTGTCTCTTGACACTTGATGTGCGTTGGCTGTGTCTGCCTGCTCCAGTGAAGAGAGAAACGGGAAATCATCTTGGTAGAGGCAACAAAGCAAAAGCGAGGCAGGATTGACATCTGCTCAACAGAGACGGATTCCCTGCGCTGACACAGTTCACAGTTACACGAGAAGCAATCTGAGCGGTCCGTCGACCGGAGACGTGTTTCCCAAGAGGTCGTTTAGCGAGTGAACAGCAGTGTGCGCGACTTTCAGGAGTGTGCCTGGAAAGTGCCAGAATCACCAGGAGCATCTGTGCAAAAGCTGCTGCCTCTGTGACCGCATTGAGGCACGTTCGCGTGTCTGCGAGTATATAGACGGCTCTTTCGCGTTCACTCCGAGGGAAACGGTCCGCTATTGCTTCTGTGCGCACAGACGCGATTCCCTTGTCTCTTGCGAACACAGGGAACTCTGTGCATCCAAATCTACAGGCTAAGGACGCGTCTGCATATGTTTTGGTGAACAATCGAGTGTGCGTGTTCTGACAGCTGCCTCTATGCAGACGTCTCCACAGAGCCACTTCTGAATGCCCCGCAGCCCAGGACTGAATGGATACACTAACAAGTGCACCGGTGTGAGCAACCACATATGCAGAAGGACGTCTTTCATCTCACAGAAGCGCGAACGTCTTGGCGTTCAAGCACATGGCAGAAACAAGGTGTGAACAGATGAGCTGCTGCTATTTTCTCCGTTCGGCATGCTTCGTTGTAGCTCTCTTGCCGGTCGCCGGCTTAGCGGCTTGCTTTGCGCGACTAGCTCTGGGGAGAGAAGGAGATAGCGCCGGAAACCTCGCCTTTTGCCTTCTTCGGCGCTGGAACCTGGTTGCTGCGCCTTCTCTTTGTCCATGTGCACACACACGATTCCTCAGCGAAAACCATGCAGAAACCTTTCCACGAGCACCCAGGGATGTGCACCCAGCACCACGTGCACGCACACGCAGCTAGAGAAAAGCACCTACCTTTTCACACACTGATGCCTAAGCAAACGCGTGGCCACACACACGCACACATCCGCAAGCGCGCCTACTCCCATCTATTGAGGGAAAGACGGACGAGCTCTTTGGTTGCTCTTCACAGGCTTGTCCCTGATCTATAGCTGAGGGCAAACACTTGTGTGCTTGTGGGAGAGCCTGTGTCTTTCCTGGAAGCGTTTGGGAGTTTTGCTCAGACGCGTGTTTCCTCAAGTTCAAGAATCAAGATCTAGGATACCTGCAGACAGGTGCCTGTTTGTGTGGAGACAGTCTGTTTGAAACTGTGTTCCTCAGCGCCCGCTCTTTCTCCCCGTCGCTCCACACGCCTGGGAGTCCCTTTCTTTCTCTCCACAAGCACGTGTGTTGACTTCGTCGCACATGTGCATCTGCACAAGCGTTGAGCTCAGCAGAGCGTGTCTCTTGACACTTGATGTGCGTTGGCTGTGTCTGCCTGCTCCAGTGAAGAGAGAAACGGGAAATCATCTTGGTAGAGGCAACAAAGCAAAAGCGAGGCAGGATTGACATCTGCTCAACAGAGACGGATTCCCTGCGCTGACACAGTTCACAGTTACACGAGAAGCAATCTGAGCGGTCCGTCGACCGGAGACGTGTTTCCCAAGAGGTCGTTTAGCGAGTGAACAGCAGTGTGCGCGACTTTCAGGAGTGTGCCTGGAAAGTGCCAGAATCACCAGGAGCATCTGTGCAAAAGCTGCTGCCTCTGTGACCGCATTGAGGCACGTTCGCGTGTCTGCGAGTATATAGACGGCTCTTTCGCGTTCACTCCGAGGGAAACGGTCCGCTATTGCTTCTGTGCGCACAGACGCGATTCCCTTGTCTCTTGCGAACACAGGGAACTCTGTGCATCCAAATCTACAGGCTAAGGACGCGTCTGCATATGTTTTGGTGAACAATCGAGTGTGCGTGTTCTGACAGCTGCCTCTATGCAGACGTCTCCACAGAGCCACTTCTGAATGCCCCGCAGCCCAGGACTGAATGGATACACTAACAAGTGCACCGGTGTGAGCAACCACATATGCAGAAGGACGTCTTTCATCTCACAGAAGCGCGAACGTCTTGGCGTTCAAGCACATGGCAGAAACAAGGTGTGAACAGATGAGCTGCTGCTATTTTCTCCGTTCGGCATGCTTCGTTGTAGCTCTCTTGCCGGTCGCCGGCTTAGCGGCTTGCTTTGCGCGACTAGCTCTGGGGAGAGAAGGAGATAGCGCCGGAAACCTCGCCTTTTGCCTTCTTCGGCGCTGGAACCTGGTTGCTGCGCCTTCTCTTTGTCCATGTGCACACACACGATTCCTCAGCGAAAACCATGCAGAAACCTTTCCACGAGCACCCAGGGATGTGCACCCAGCACCACGTGCACGCACACGCAGCTAGAGAAAAGCACCTACCTTTTCACACACTGATGCCTAAGCAAACGCGTGGCCACACACACGCACACATCCGCAAGCGCGCCTACTCCCATCTATTGAGGGAAAGACGGACGAGCTCTTTGGTTGCTCTTCACAGGCTTGTCCCTGATCTATAGCTGAGGGCAAACACTTGTGTGCTTGTGGGAGAGCCTGTGTCTTTCCTGGAAGCGTTTGGGAGTTTTGCTCAGACGCGTGTTTCCTCAAGTTCAAGAATCAAGATCTAGGATACCTGCAGACAGGTGCCTGTTTGTGTGGAGACAGTCTGTTTGAAACTGTGTTCCTCAGCGCCCGCTCTTTCTCCCCGTCGCTCCACACGCCTGGGAGTCCCTTTCTTTCTCTCCACAAGCACGTGTGTTGACTTCGTCGCACATGTGCATCTGCACAAGCGTTGAGCTCAGCAGAGCGTGTCTCTTGACACTTGATGTGCGTTGGCTGTGTCTGCCTGCTCCAGTGAAGAGAGAAACGGGAAATCATCTTGGTAGAGGCAACAAAGCAAAAGCGAGGCAGGATTGACATCTGCTCAACAGAGACGGATTCCCTGCGCTGACACAGTTCACAGTTACACGAGAAGCAATCTGAGCGGTCCGTCGACCGGAGACGTGTTTCCCAAGAGGTCGTTTAGCGAGTGAACAGCAGTGTGCGCGACTTTCAGGAGTGTGCCTGGAAAGTGCCAGAATCACCAGGAGCATCTGTGCAAAAGCTGCTGCCTCTGTGACCGCATTGAGGCACGTTCGCGTGTCTGCGAGTATATAGACGGCTCTTTCGCGTTCACTCCGAGGGAAACGGTCCGCTATTGCTTCTGTGCGCACAGACGCGATTCCCTTGTCTCTTGCGAACACAGGGAACTCTGTGCATCCAAATCTACAGGCTAAGGACGCGTCTGCATATGTTTTGGTGAACAATCGAGTGTGCGTGTTCTGACAGCTGCCTCTATGCAGACGTCTCCACAGAGCCACTTCTGAATGCCCCGCAGCCCAGGACTGAATGGATACACTAACAAGTGCACCGGTGTGAGCAACCACATATGCAGAAGGACGTCTTTCATCTCACAGAAGCGCGAACGTCTTGGCGTTCAAGCACATGGCAGAAACAAGGTGTGAACAGATGAGCTGCTGCTATTTTCTCCGTTCGGCATGCTTCGTTGTAGCTCTCTTGCCGGTCGCCGGCTTAGCGGCTTGCTTTGCGCGACTAGCTCTGGGGAGAGAAGGAGATAGCGCCGGAAACCTCGCCTTTTGCCTTCTTCGGCGCTGGAACCTGGTTGCTGCGCCTTCTCTTTGTCCATGTGCACACACACGATTCCTCAGCGAAAACCATGCAGAAACCTTTCCACGAGCACCCAGGGATGTGCACCCAGCACCACGTGCACGCACACGCAGCTAGAGAAAAGCACCTACCTTTTCACACACTGATGCCTAAGCAAACGCGTGGCCACACACACGCACACATCCGCAAGCGCGCCTACTCCCATCTATTGAGGGAAAGACGGACGAGCTCTTTGGTTGCTCTTCACAGGCTTGTCCCTGATCTATAGCTGAGGGCAAACACTTGTGTGCTTGTGGGAGAGCCTGTGTCTTTCCTGGAAGCGTTTGGGAGTTTTGCTCAGACGCGTGTTTCCTCAAGTTCAAGAATCAAGATCTAGGATACCTGCAGACAGGTGCCTGTTTGTGTGGAGACAGTCTGTTTGAAACTGTGTTCCTCAGCGCCCGCTCTTTCTCCCCGTCGCTCCACACGCCTGGGAGTCCCTTTCTTTCTCTCCACAAGCACGTGTGTTGACTTCGTCGCACATGTGCATCTGCACAAGCGTTGAGCTCAGCAGAGCGTGTCTCTTGACACTTGATGTGCGTTGGCTGTGTCTGCCTGCTCCAGTGAAGAGAGAAACGGGAAATCATCTTGGTAGAGGCAACAAAGCAAAAGCGAGGCAGGATTGACATCTGCTCAACAGAGACGGATTCCCTGCGCTGACACAGTTCACAGTTACACGAGAAGCAATCTGAGCGGTCCGTCGACCGGAGACGTGTTTCCCAAGAGGTCGTTTAGCGAGTGAACAGCAGTGTGCGCGACTTTCAGGAGTGTGCCTGGAAAGTGCCAGAATCACCAGGAGCATCTGTGCAAAAGCTGCTGCCTCTGTGACCGCATTGAGGCACGTTCGCGTGTCTGCGAGTATATAGACGGCTCTTTCGCGTTCACTCCGAGGGAAACGGTCCGCTATTGCTTCTGTGCGCACAGACGCGATTCCCTTGTCTCTTGCGAACACAGGGAACTCTGTGCATCCAAATCTACAGGCTAAGGACGCGTCTGCATATGTTTTGGTGAACAATCGAGTGTGCGTGTTCTGACAGCTGCCTCTATGCAGACGTCTCCACAGAGCCACTTCTGAATGCCCCGCAGCCCAGGACTGAATGGATACACTAACAAGTGCACCGGTGTGAGCAACCACATATGCAGAAGGACGTCTTTCATCTCACAGAAGCGCGAACGTCTTGGCGTTCAAGCACATGGCAGAAACAAGGTGTGAACAGATGAGCTGCTGCTATTTTCTCCGTTCGGCATGCTTCGTTGTAGCTCTCTTGCCGGTCGCCGGCTTAGCGGCTTGCTTTGCGCGACTAGCTCTGGGGAGAGAAGGAGATAGCGCCGGAAACCTCGCCTTTTGCCTTCTTCGGCGCTGGAACCTGGTTGCTGCGCCTTCTCTTTGTCCATGTGCACACACACGATTCCTCAGCGAAAACCATGCAGAAACCTTTCCACGAGCACCCAGGGATGTGCACCCAGCACCACGTGCACGCACACGCAGCTAGAGAAAAGCACCTACCTTTTCACACACTGATGCCTAAGCAAACGCGTGGCCACACACACGCACACATCCGCAAGCGCGCCTACTCCCATCTATTGAGGGAAAGACGGACGAGCTCTTTGGTTGCTCTTCACAGGCTTGTCCCTGATCTATAGCTGAGGGCAAACACTTGTGTGCTTGTGGGAGAGCCTGTGTCTTTCCTGGAAGCGTTTGGGAGTTTTGCTCAGACGCGTGTTTCCTCAAGTTCAAGAATCAAGATCTAGGATACCTGCAGACAGGTGCCTGTTTGTGTGGAGACAGTCTGTTTGAAACTGTGTTCCTCAGCGCCCGCTCTTTCTCCCCGTCGCTCCACACGCCTGGGAGTCCCTTTCTTTCTCTCCACAAGCACGTGTGTTGACTTCGTCGCACATGTGCATCTGCACAAGCGTTGAGCTCAGCAGAGCGTGTCTCTTGACACTTGATGTGCGTTGGCTGTGTCTGCCTGCTCCAGTGAAGAGAGAAACGGGAAATCATCTTGGTAGAGGCAACAAAGCAAAAGCGAGGCAGGATTGACATCTGCTCAACAGAGACGGATTCCCTGCGCTGACACAGTTCACAGTTACACGAGAAGCAATCTGAGCGGTCCGTCGACCGGAGACGTGTTTCCCAAGAGGTCGTTTAGCGAGTGAACAGCAGTGTGCGCGACTTTCAGGAGTGTGCCTGGAAAGTGCCAGAATCACCAGGAGCATCTGTGCAAAAGCTGCTGCCTCTGTGACCGCATTGAGGCACGTTCGCGTGTCTGCGAGTATATAGACGGCTCTTTCGCGTTCACTCCGAGGGAAACGGTCCGCTATTGCTTCTGTGCGCACAGACGCGATTCCCTTGTCTCTTGCGAACACAGGGAACTCTGTGCATCCAAATCTACAGGCTAAGGACGCGTCTGCATATGTTTTGGTGAACAATCGAGTGTGCGTGTTCTGACAGCTGCCTCTATGCAGACGTCTCCACAGAGCCACTTCTGAATGCCCCGCAGCCCAGGACTGAATGGATACACTAACAAGTGCACCGGTGTGAGCAACCACATATGCAGAAGGACGTCTTTCATCTCACAGAAGCGCGAACGTCTTGGCGTTCAAGCACATGGCAGAAACAAGGTGTGAACAGATGAGCTGCTGCTATTTTCTCCGTTCGGCATGCTTCGTTGTAGCTCTCTTGCCGGTCGCCGGCTTAGCGGCTTGCTTTGCGCGACTAGCTCTGGGGAGAGAAGGAGATAGCGCCGGAAACCTCGCCTTTTGCCTTCTTCGGCGCTGGAACCTGGTTGCTGCGCCTTCTCTTTGTCCATGTGCACACACACGATTCCTCAGCGAAAACCATGCAGAAACCTTTCCACGAGCACCCAGGGATGTGCACCCAGCACCACGTGCACGCACACGCAGCTAGAGAAAAGCACCTACCTTTTCACACACTGATGCCTAAGCAAACGCGTGGCCACACACACGCACACATCCGCAAGCGCGCCTACTCCCATCTATTGAGGGAAAGACGGACGAGCTCTTTGGTTGCTCTTCACAGGCTTGTCCCTGATCTATAGCTGAGGGCAAACACTTGTGTGCTTGTGGGAGAGCCTGTGTCTTTCCTGGAAGCGTTTGGGAGTTTTGCTCAGACGCGTGTTTCCTCAAGTTCAAGAATCAAGATCTAGGATACCTGCAGACAGGTGCCTGTTTGTGTGGAGACAGTCTGTTTGAAACTGTGTTCCTCAGCGCCCGCTCTTTCTCCCCGTCGCTCCACACGCCTGGGAGTCCCTTTCTTTCTCTCCACAAGCACGTGTGTTGACTTCGTCGCACATGTGCATCTGCACAAGCGTTGAGCTCAGCAGAGCGTGTCTCTTGACACTTGATGTGCGTTGGCTGTGTCTGCCTGCTCCAGTGAAGAGAGAAACGGGAAATCATCTTGGTAGAGGCAACAAAGCAAAAGCGAGGCAGGATTGACATCTGCTCAACAGAGACGGATTCCCTGCGCTGACACAGTTCACAGTTACACGAGAAGCAATCTGAGCGGTCCGTCGACCGGAGACGTGTTTCCCAAGAGGTCGTTTAGCGAGTGAACAGCAGTGTGCGCGACTTTCAGGAGTGTGCCTGGAAAGTGCCAGAATCACCAGGAGCATCTGTGCAAAAGCTGCTGCCTCTGTGACCGCATTGAGGCACGTTCGCGTGTCTGCGAGTATATAGACGGCTCTTTCGCGTTCACTCCGAGGGAAACGGTCCGCTATTGCTTCTGTGCGCACAGACGCGATTCCCTTGTCTCTTGCGAACACAGGGAACTCTGTGCATCCAAATCTACAGGCTAAGGACGCGTCTGCATATGTTTTGGTGAACAATCGAGTGTGCGTGTTCTGACAGCTGCCTCTATGCAGACGTCTCCACAGAGCCACTTCTGAATGCCCCGCAGCCCAGGACTGAATGGATACACTAACAAGTGCACCGGTGTGAGCAACCACATATGCAGAAGGACGTCTTTCATCTCACAGAAGCGCGAACGTCTTGGCGTTCAAGCACATGGCAGAAACAAGGTGTGAACACATGAGCTGCTGCTATTTTCTCCGTTCGGCATGCTTCGTTGTAGCTCTCTTGCCGGTCGCCGGCTTAGCGGCTTGCTTTGCGCGACTAGCTCTGGGGAGAGAAGGAGATAGCGCCGGAAACCTCGCCTTTTGCCTTCTTCGGCGCTGGAACCTGGTTGCTGCGCCTTCTCTTTGTCCATGTGCACACACACGATTCCTCAGCGAAAACCATGCAGAAACCTTTCCACGAGCACCCAGGGATGTGCACCCAGCACCACGTGCACGCACACGCAGCTAGAGAAAAGCACCTACCTTTTCACACACTGATGCCTAAGCAAACGCGTGGCCACACACACGCACACATCCGCAAGCGCGCCTACTCCCATCTATTGAGGGAAAGACGGACGAGCTCTTTGGTTGCTCTTCACAGGCTTGTCCCTGATCTATAGCTGAGGGCAAACACTTGTGTGCTTGTGGGAGAGCCTGTGTCTTTCCTGGAAGCGTTTGGGAGTTTTGCTCAGACGCGTGTTTCCTCAAGTTCAAGAATCAAGATCTAGGATACCTGCAGACAGGTGCCTGTTTGTGTGGAGACAGTCTGTTTGAAACTGTGTTCCTCAGCGCCCGCTCTTTCTCCCCGTCGCTCCACACGCCTGGGAGTCCCTTTCTTTCTCTCCACAAGCACGTGTGTTGACTTCGTCGCACATGTGCATCTGCACAAGCGTTGAGCTCAGCAGAGCGTGTCTCTTGACACTTGATGTGCGTTGGCTGTGTCTGCCTGCTCCAGTGAAGAGAGAAACGGGAAATCATCTTGGTAGAGGCAACAAAGCAAAAGCGAGGCAGGATTGACATCTGCTCAACAGAGACGGATTCCCTGCGCTGACACAGTTCACAGTTACACGAGAAGCAATCTGAGCGGTCCGTCGACCGGAGACGTGTTTCCCAAGAGGTCGTTTAGCGAGTGAACAGCAGTGTGCGCGACTTTCAGGAGTGTGCCTGGAAAGTGCCAGAATCACCAGGAGCATCTGTGCAAAAGCTGCTGCCTCTGTGACCGCATTGAGGCACGTTCGCGTGTCTGCGAGTATATAGACGGCTCTTTCGCGTTCACTCCGAGGGAAACGGTCCGCTATTGCTTCTGTGCGCACAGACGCGATTCCCTTGTCTCTTGCGAACACAGGGAACTCTGTGCATCCAAATCTACAGGCTAAGGACGCGTCTGCGTATGTTTTGGTGAACAATCGAGTGTGCGTGTTCTGACAGCTGCCTCTATGCAGACGTCTCCACAGAGCCACTTCTGAATGCCCCGCAGCCCAGGACTGAATGGATACACTAACAAGTGCACCGGTGTGAGCAACCACATATGCAGAAGGACGTCTTTCATCTCACAGAAGCGCGAACGTCTTGGCGTTCAAGCACATGGCAGAAACAAGGTGTGAACAGATGAGCTGCTGCTATTTTCTCCGTTCGGCATGCTTCGTTGTAGCTCTCTTGCCGGTCGCCGGCTTAGCGGCTTGCTTTGCGCGACTAGCTCTGGGGAGAGAAGGAGATAGCGCCGGAAACCTCGCCTTTTGCCTTCTTCGGCGCTGGAACCTGGTTGCTGCGCCTTCTCTTTGTCCATGTGCACACACACGATTCCTCAGCGAAAACCATGCAGAAACCTTTCCACGAGCACCCAGGGATGTGCACCCAGCACCACGTGCACGCACACGCAGCTAGAGAAAAGCACCTACCTTTTCACACACTGATGCCTAAGCAAACGCGTGGCCACACACACGCACACATCCGCAAGCGCGCCTACTCCCATCTATTGAGGGAAAGACGGACGAGCTCTTTGGTTGCTCTTCACAGGCTTGTCCCTGATCTATAGCTGAGGGCAAACACTTGTGTGCTTGTGGGAGAGCCTGTGTCTTTCCTGGAAGCGTTTGGGAGTTTTGCTCAGACGCGTGTTTCCTCAAGTTCAAGAATCAAGATCTAGGATACCTGCAGACAGGTGCCTGTTTGTGTGGAGACAGTCTGTTTGAAACTGTGTTCCTCAGCGCCCGCTCTTTCTCCCCGTCGCTCCACACGCCTGGGAGTCCCTTTCTTTCTCTCCACAAGCACGTGTGTTGACTTCGTCGCACATGTGCATCTGCACAAGCGTTGAGCTCAGCAGAGCGTGTCTCTTGACACTTGATGTGCGTTGGCTGTGTCTGCCTGCTCCAGTGAAGAGAGAAACGGGAAATCATCTTGGTAGAGGCAACAAAGCAAAAGCGAGGCAGGATTGACATCTGCTCAACAGAGACGGATTCCCTGCGCTGACACAGTTCACAGTTACACGAGAAGCAATCTGAGCGGTCCGTCGACCGGAGACGTGTTTCCCAAGAGGTCGTTTAGCGAGTGAACAGCAGTGTGCGCGACTTTCAGGAGTGTGCCTGGAAAGTGCCAGAATCACCAGGAGCATCTGTGCAAAAGCTGCTGCCTCTGTGACCCGCATTGAGGCACGTTCGCGTGTCTGCGAGTATATAGACGGCTCTTTCGCGTTCACTCCGAGGGAAACGGTCCGCTATTGCTTCTGTGCGCACAGACGCGATTCCCTTGTCTCTTGCGAACACAGGGAACTCTGTGCATCCAAATCTACAGGCTAAGGACGCGTCTGCATATGTTTTGGTGAACAATCGAGTGTGCGTGTTCTGACAGCTGCCTCTATGCAGACGTCTCCACAGAGCCACTTCTGAATGCCCCGCAGCCCAGGACTGAATGGATACACTAACAAGTGCACCGGTGTGAGCAACCACATATGCAGAAGGACGTCTTTCATCTCACAGAAGCGCGAACGTCTTGGCGTTCAAGCACATGGCAGAAACAAGGTGTGAACAGATGAGCTGCTGCTATTTTCTCCGTTCGGCATGCTTCGTTGTAGCTCTCTTGCCGGTCGCCGGCTTAGCGGCTTGCTTTGCGCGACTAGCTCTGGGGAGAGAAGGAGATAGCGCCGGAAACCTCGCCTTTTGCCTTCTTCGGCGCTGGAACCTGGTTGCTGCGCCTTCTCTTTGTCCATGTGCACACACACGATTCCTCAGCGAAAACCATGCAGAAACCTTTCCACGAGCACCCAGGGATGTGCACCCAGCACCACGTGCACGCACACGCAGCTAGAGAAAAGCACCTACCTTTTCACACACTGATGCCTAAGCAAACGCGTGGCCACACACACGCACACATCCGCAAGCGCGCCTACTCCCATCTATTGAGGGAAAGACGGACGAGCTCTTTGGTTGCTCTTCACAGGCTTGTCCCTGATCTATAGCTGAGGGCAAACACTTGTGTGCTTGTGGGAGAGCCTGTGTCTTTCCTGGAAGCGTTTGGGAGTTTTGCTCAGACGCGTGTTTCCTCAAGTTCAAGAATCAAGATCTAGGATACCTGCAGACAGGTGCCTGTTTGTGTGGAGACAGTCTGTTTGAAACTGTGTTCCTCAGCGCCCGCTCTTTCTCCCCGTCGCTCCACACGCCTGGGAGTCCCTTTCTTTCTCTCCACAAGCACGTGTGTTGACTTCGTCGCACATGTGCATCTGCACAAGCGTTGAGCTCAGCAGAGCGTGTCTCTTGACACTTGATGTGCGTTGGCTGTGTCTGCCTGCTCCAGTGAAGAGAGAAACGGGAAATCATCTTGGTAGAGGCAACAAAGCAAAAGCGAGGCAGGATTGACATCTGCTCAACAGAGACGGATTCCCTGCGCTGACACAGTTCACAGTTACACGAGAAGCAATCTGAGCGGTCCGTCGACCGGAGACGTGTTTCCCAAGAGGTCGTTTAGCGAGTGAACAGCAGTGTGCGCGACTTTCAGGAGTGTGCCTGGAAAGTGCCAGAATCACCAGGAGCATCTGTGCAAAAGCTGCTGCCTCTGTGACCGCATTGAGGCACGTTCGCGTGTCTGCGAGTATATAGACGGCTCTTTCGCGTTCACTCCGAGGGAAACGGTCCGCTATTGCTTCTGTGCGCACAGACGCGATTCCCTTGTCTCTTGCGAACACAGGGAACTCTGTGCATCCAAATCTACAGGCTAAGGACGCGTCTGCATATGTTTTGGTGAACAATCGAGTGTGCGTGTTCTGACAGCTGCCTCTATGCAGACGTCTCCACAGAGCCACTTCTGAATGCCCCGCAGCCCAGGACTGAATGGATACACTAACAAGTGCACCGGTGTGAGCAACCACATATGCAGAAGGACGTCTTTCATCTCACAGAAGCGCGAACGTCTTGGCGTTCAAGCACATGGCAGAAACAAGGTGTGAACAGATGAGCTGCTGCTATTTTCTCCGTTCGGCATGCTTCGTTGTAGCTCTCTTGCCGGTCGCCGGCTTAGCGGCTTGCTTTGCGCGACTAGCTCTGGGGAGAGAAGGAGATAGCGCCGGAAACCTCGCCTTTTGCCTTCTTCGGCGCTGGAACCTGGTTGCTGCGCCTTCTCTTTGTCCATGTGCACACACACGATTCCTCAGCGAAAACCATGCAGAAACCTTTCCACGAGCACCCAGGGATGTGCACCCAGCACCACGTGCACGCACACGCAGCTAGAGAAAAGCACCTACCTTTTCACACACTGATGCCTAAGCAAACGCGTGGCCACACACACGCACACATCCGCAAGCGCGCCTACTCCCATCTATTGAGGGAAAGACGGACGAGCTCTTTGGTTGCTCTTCACAGGCTTGTCCCTGATCTATAGCTGAGGGCAAACACTTGTGTGCTTGTGGGAGAGCCTGTGTCTTTCCTGGAAGCGTTTGGGAGTTTTGCTCAGACGCGTGTTTCCTCAAGTTCAAGAATCAAGATCTAGGATACCTGCAGACAGGTGCCTGTTTGTGTGGAGACAGTCTGTTTGAAACTGTGTTCCTCAGCGCCCGCTCTTTCTCCCCGTCGCTCCACACGCCTGGGAGTCCCTTTCTTTCTCTCCACAAGCACGTGTGTTGACTTCGTCGCACATGTGCATCTGCACAAGCGTTGAGCTCAGCAGAGCGTGTCTCTTGACACTTGATGTGCGTTGGCTGTGTCTGCCTGCTCCAGTGAAGAGAGAAACGGGAAATCATCTTGGTAGAGGCAACAAAGCAAAAGCGAGGCAGGATTGACATCTGCTCAACAGAGACGGATTCCCTGCGCTGACACAGTTCACAGTTACACGAGAAGCAATCTGAGCGGTCCGTCGACCGGAGACGTGTTTCCCAAGAGGTCGTTTAGCGAGTGAACAGCAGTGTGCGCGACTTTCAGGAGTGTGCCTGGAAAGTGCCAGAATCACCAGGAGCATCTGTGCAAAAGCTGCTGCCTCTGTGACCGCATTGAGGCACGTTCGCGTGTCTGCGAGTATATAGACGGCTCTTTCGCGTTCACTCCGAGGGAAACGGTCCGCTATTGCTTCTGTGCGCACAGACGCGATTCCCTTGTCTCTTGCGAACACAGGGAACTCTGTGCATCCAAATCTACAGGCTAAGGACGCGTCTGCATATGTTTTGGTGAACAATCGAGTGTGCGTGTTCTGACAGCTGCCTCTATGCAGACGTCTCCACAGAGCCACTTCTGAATGCCCCGCAGCCCAGGACTGAATGGATACACTAACAAGTGCACCGGTGTGAGCAACCACATATGCAGAAGGACGTCTTTCATCTCACAGAAGCGCGAACGTCTTGGCGTTCAAGCACATGGCAGAAACAAGGTGTGAACAGATGAGCTGCTGCTATTTTCTCCGTTCGGCATGCTTCGTTGTAGCTCTCTTGCCGGTCGCCGGCTTAGCGGCTTGCTTTGCGCGACTAGCTCTGGGGAGAGAAGGAGATAGCGCCGGAAACCTCGCCTTTTGCCTTCTTCGGCGCTGGAACCTGGTTGCTGCGCCTTCTCTTTGTCCATGTGCACACACACGATTCCTCAGCGAAAACCATGCAGAAACCTTTCCACGAGCACCCAGGGATGTGCACCCAGCACCACGTGCACGCACACGCAGCTAGAGAAAAGCACCTACCTTTTCACACACTGATGCCTAAGCAAACGCGTGGCCACACACACGCACACATCCGCAAGCGCGCCTACTCCCATCTATTGAGGGAAAGACGGACGAGCTCTTTGGTTGCTCTTCACAGGCTTGTCCCTGATCTATAGCTGAGGGCAAACACTTGTGTGCTTGTGGGAGAGCCTGTGTCTTTCCTGGAAGCGTTTGGGAGTTTTGCTCAGACGCGTGTTTCCTCAAGTTCAAGAATCAAGATCTAGGATACCTGCAGACAGGTGCCTGTTTGTGTGGAGACAGTCTGTTTGAAACTGTGTTCCTCAGCGCCCGCTCTTTCTCCCCGTCGCTCCACACGCCTGGGAGTCCCTTTCTTTCTCTCCACAAGCACGTGTGTTGACTTCGTCGCACATGTGCATCTGCACAAGCGTTGAGCTCAGCAGAGCGTGTCTCTTGACACTTGATGTGCGTTGGCTGTGTCTGCCTGCTCCAGTGAAGAGAGAAACGGGAAATCATCTTGGTAGAGGCAACAAAGCAAAAGCGAGGCAGGATTGACATCTGCTCAACAGAGACGGATTCCCTGCGCTGACACAGTTCACAGTTACACGAGAAGCAATCTGAGCGGTCCGTCGACCGGAGACGTGTTTCCCAAGAGGTCGTTTAGCGAGTGAACAGCAGTGTGTGCGACTTTCAGGAGTGTGCCTGGAAAGTGCCAGAATCACCAGGAGCATCTGTGCAAAAGCTGCTGCCTCTGTGACCGCATTGAGGCACGTTCGCGTGTCTGCGAGTATATAGACGGCTCTTTCGCGTTCACTCCGAGGGAAACGGTCCGCTATTGCTTCTGTGCGCACAGACGCGATTCCCTTGTCTCTTGCGAACACAGGGAACTCTGTGCATCCAAATCTACAGGCTAAGGACGCGTCTGCATATGTTTTGGTGAACAATCGAGTGTGCGTGTTCTGACAGCTGCCTCTATGCAGACGTCTCCACAGAGCCACTTCTGAATGCCCCGCAGCCCAGGACTGAATGGATACACTAACAAGTGCACCGGTGTGAGCAACCACATATGCAGAAGGACGTCTTTCATCTCACAGAAGCGCGAACGTCTTGGCGTTCAAGCACATGGCAGAAACAAGGTGTGAACAGATGAGCTGCTGCTATTTTCTCCGTTCGGCATGCTTCGTTGTAGCTCTCTTGCCGGTCGCCGGCTTAGCGGCTTGCTTTGCGCGACTAGCTCTGGGGAGAGAAGGAGATAGCGCCGGAAACCTCGCCTTTTGCCTTCTTCGGCGCTGGAACCTGGTTGCTGCGCCTTCTCTTTGTCCATGTGCACACACACGATTCCTCAGCGAAAACCATGCAGAAACCTTTCCACGAGCACCCAGGGATGTGCACCCAGCACCACGTGCACGCACACGCAGCTAGAGAAAAGCACCTACCTTTTCACACACTGATGCCTAAGCAAACGCGTGGCCACACACACGCACACATCCGCAAGCGCGCCTACTCCCATCTATTGAGGGAAAGACGGACGAGCTCTTTGGTTGCTCTTCACAGGCTTGTCCCTGATCTATAGCTGAGGGCAAACACTTGTGTGCTTGTGGGAGAGCCTGTGTCTTTCCTGGAAGCGTTTGGGAGTTTTGCTCAGACGCGTGTTTCCTCAAGTTCAAGAATCAAGATCTAGGATACCTGCAGACAGGTGCCTGTTTGTGTGGAGACAGTCTGTTTGAAACTGTGTTCCTCAGCGCCCGCTCTTTCTCCCCGTCGCTCCACACGCCTGGGAGTCCCTTTCTTTCTCTCCACAAGCACGTGTGTTGACTTCGTCGCACATGTGCATCTGCACAAGCGTTGAGCTCAGCAGAGCGTGTCTCTTGACACTTGATGTGCGTTGGCTGTGTCTGCCTGCTCCAGTGAAGAGAGAAACGGGAAATCATCTTGGTAGAGGCAACAAAGCAAAAGCGAGGCAGGATTGACATCTGCTCAACAGAGACGGATTCCCTGCGCTGACACAGTTCACAGTTACACGAGAAGCAATCTGAGCGGTCCGTCGACCGGAGACGTGTTTCCCAAGAGGTCGTTTAGCGAGTGAACAGCAGTGTGCGCGACTTTCAGGAGTGTGCCTGGAAAGTGCCAGAATCACCAGGAGCATCTGTGCAAAAGCTGCTGCCTCTGTGACCGCATTGAGGCACGTTCGCGTGTCTGCGAGTATATAGACGGCTCTTTCGCGTTCACTCCGAGGGAAACGGTCCGCTATTGCTTCTGTGCGCACAGACGCGATTCCCTTGTCTCTTGCGAACACAGGGAACTCTGTGCATCCAAATCTACAGGCTAAGGACGCGTCTGCATATGTTTTGGTGAACAATCGAGTGTGCGTGTTCTGACAGCTGCCTCTATGCAGACGTCTCCACAGAGCCACTTCTGAATGCCCCGCAGCCCAGGACTGAATGGATACACTAACAAGTGCACCGGTGTGAGCAACCACATATGCAGAAGGACGTCTTTCATCTCACAGAAGCGCGAACGTCTTGGCGTTCAAGCACATGGCAGAAACAAGGTGTGAACAGATGAGCTGCTGCTATTTTCTCCGTTCGGCATGCTTCGTTGTAGCTCTCTTGCCGGTCGCCGGCTTAGCGGCTTGCTTTGCGCGACTAGCTCTGGGGAGAGAAGGAGATAGCGCCGGAAACCTCGCCTTTTGCCTTCTTCGGCGCTGGAACCTGGTTGCTGCGCCTTCTCTTTGTCCATGTGCACACACACGATTCCTCAGCGAAAACCATGCAGAAACCTTTCCACGAGCACCCAGGGATGTGCACCCAGCACCACGTGCACGCACACGCAGCTAGAGAAAAGCACCTACCTTTTCACACACTGATGCCTAAGCAAACGCGTGGCCACACACACGCACACATCCGCAAGCGCGCCTACTCCCATCTATTGAGGGAAAGACGGACGAGCTCTTTGGTTGCTCTTCACAGGCTTGTCCCTGATCTATAGCTGAGGGCAAACACTTGTGTGCTTGTGGGAGAGCCTGTGTCTTTCCTGGAAGCGTTTGGGAGTTTTGCTCAGACGCGTGTTTCCTCAAGTTCAAGAATCAAGATCTAGGATACCTGCAGACAGGTGCCTGTTTGTGTGGAGACAGTCTGTTTGAAACTGTGTTCCTCAGCGCCCGCTCTTTCTCCCCGTCGCTCCACACGCCTGGGAGTCCCTTTCTTTCTCTCCACAAGCACGTGTGTTGACTTCGTCGCACATGTGCATCTGCACAAGCGTTGAGCTCAGCAGAGCGTGTCTCTTGACACTTGATGTGCGTTGGCTGTGTCTGCCTGCTCCAGTGAAGAGAGAAACGGGAAATCATCTTGGTAGAGGCAACAAAGCAAAAGCGAGGCAGGATTGACATCTGCTCAACAGAGACGGATTCCCTGCGCTGACACAGTTCACAGTTACACGAGAAGCAATCTGAGCGGTCCGTCGACCGGAGACGTGTTTCCCAAGAGGTCGTTTAGCGAGTGAACAGCAGTGTGCGCGACTTTCAGGAGTGTGCCTGGAAAGTGCCAGAATCACCAGGAGCATCTGTGCAAAAGCTGCTGCCTCTGTGACCGCATTGAGGCACGTTCGCGTGTCTGCGAGTATATAGACGGCTCTTTCGCGTTCACTCCGAGGGAAACGGTCCGCTATTGCTTCTGTGCGCACAGACGCGATTCCCTTGTCTCTTGCGAACACAGGGAACTCTGTGCATCCAAATCTACAGGCTAAGGACGCGTCTGCATATGTTTTGGTGAACAATCGAGTGTGCGTGTTCTGACAGCTGCCTCTATGCAGACGTCTCCACAGAGCCACTTCTGAATGCCCCGCAGCCCAGGACTGAATGGATACACTAACAAGTGCACCGGTGTGAGCAACCACATATGCAGAAGGACGTCTTTCATCTCACAGAAGCGCGAACGTCTTGGCGTTCAAGCACATGGCAGAAACAAGGTGTGAACAGATGAGCTGCTGCTATTTTCTCCGTTCGGCATGCTTCGTTGTAGCTCTCTTGCCGGTCGCCGGCTTAGCGGCTTGCTTTGCGCGACTAGCTCTGGGGAGAGAAGGAGATAGCGCCGGAAACCTCGCCTTTTGCCTTCTTCGGCGCTGGAACCTGGTTGCTGCGCCTTCTCTTTGTCCATGTGCACACACACGATTCCTCAGCGAAAACCATGCAGAAACCTTTCCACGAGCACCCAGGGATGTGCACCCAGCACCACGTGCACGCACACGCAGCTAGAGAAAAGCACCTACCTTTTCACACACTGATGCCTAAGCAAACGCGTGGCCACACACACGCACACATCCGCAAGCGCGCCTACTCCCATCTATTGAGGGAAAGACGGACGAGCTCTTTGGTTGCTCTTCACAGGCTTGTCCCTGATCTATAGCTGAGGGCAAACACTTGTGTGCTTGTGGGAGAGCCTGTGTCTTTCCTGGAAGCGTTTGGGAGTTTTGCTCAGACGCGTGTTTCCTCAAGTTCAAGAATCAAGATCTAGGATACCTGCAGACAGGTGCCTGTTTGTGTGGAGACAGTCTGTTTGAAACTGTGTTCCTCAGCGCCCGCTCTTTCTCCCCGTCGCTCCACACGCCTGGGAGTCCCTTTCTTTCTCTCCACAAGCACGTGTGTTGACTTCGTCGCACATGTGCATCTGCACAAGCGTTGAGCTCAGCAGAGCGTGTCTCTTGACACTTGATGTGCGTTGGCTGTGTCTGCCTGCTCCAGTGAAGAGAGAAACGGGAAATCATCTTGGTAGAGGCAACAAAGCAAAAGCGAGGCAGGATTGACATCTGCTCAACAGAGACGGATTCCCTGCGCTGACACAGTTCACAGTTACACGAGAAGCAATCTGAGCGGTCCGTCGACCGGAGACGTGTTTCCCAAGAGGTCGTTTAGCGAGTGAACAGCAGTGTGCGCGACTTTCAGGAGTGTGCCTGGAAAGTGCCAGAATCACCAGGAGCATCTGTGCAAAAGCTGCTGCCTCTGTGACCGCATTGAGGCACGTTCGCGTGTCTGCGAGTATATAGACGGCTCTTTCGCGTTCACTCCGAGGGAAACGGTCCGCTATTGCTTCTGTGCGCACAGACGCGATTCCCTTGTCTCTTGCGAACACAGGGAACTCTGTGCATCCAAATCTACAGGCTAAGGACGCGTCTGCATATGTTTTGGTGAACAATCGAGTGTGCGTGTTCTGACAGCTGCCTCTATGCAGACGTCTCCACAGAGCCACTTCTGAATGCCCCGCAGCCCAGGACTGAATGGATACACTAACAAGTGCACCGGTGTGAGCAACCACATATGCAGAAGGACGTCTTTCATCTCACAGAAGCGCGAACGTCTTGGCGTTCAAGCACATGGCAGAAACAAGGTGTGAACAGATGAGCTGCTGCTATTTTCTCCGTTCGGCATGCTTCGTTGTAGCTCTCTTGCCGGTCGCCGGCTTAGCGGCTTGCTTTGCGCGACTAGCTCTGGGGAGAGAAGGAGATAGCGCCGGAAACCTCGCCTTTTGCCTTCTTCGGCGCTGGAACCTGGTTGCTGCGCCTTCTCTTTGTCCATGTGCACACACACGATTCCTCAGCGAAAACCATGCAGAAACCTTTCCACGAGCACCCAGGGATGTGCACCCAGCACCACGTGCACGCACACGCAGCTAGAGAAAAGCACCTACCTTTTCACACACTGATGCCTAAGCAAACGCGTGGCCACACACACGCACACATCCGCAAGCGCGCCTACTCCCATCTATTGAGGGAAAGACGGACGAGCTCTTTGGTTGCTCTTCACAGGCTTGTCCCTGATCTATAGCTGAGGGCAAACACTTGTGTGCTTGTGGGAGAGCCTGTGTCTTTCCTGGAAGCGTTTGGGAGTTTTGCTCAGACGCGTGTTTCCTCAAGTTCAAGAATCAAGATCTAGGATACCTGCAGACAGGTGCCTGTTTGTGTGGAGACAGTCTGTTTGAAACTGTGTTCCTCAGCGCCCGCTCTTTCTCCCCGTCGCTCCACACGCCTGGGAGTCCCTTTCTTTCTCTCCACAAGCACGTGTGTTGACTTCGTCGCACATGTGCATCTGCACAAGCGTTGAGCTCAGCAGAGCGTGTCTCTTGACACTTGATGTGCGTTGGCTGTGTCTGCCTGCTCCAGTGAAGAGAGAAACGGGAAATCATCTTGGTAGAGGCAACAAAGCAAAAGCGAGGCAGGATTGACATCTGCTCAACAGAGACGGATTCCCTGCGCTGACACAGTTCACAGTTACACGAGAAGCAATCTGAGCGGTCCGTCGACCGGAGACGTGTTTCCCAAGAGGTCGTTTAGCGAGTGAACAGCAGTGTGCGCGACTTTCAGGAGTGTGCCTGGAAAGTGCCAGAATCACCAGGAGCATCTGTGCAAAAGCTGCTGCCTCTGTGACCGCATTGAGGCACGTTCGCGTGTCTGCGAGTATATAGACGGCTCTTTCGCGTTCACTCCGAGGGAAACGGTCCGCTATTGCTTCTGTGCGCACAGACGCGATTCCCTTGTCTCTTGCGAACACAGGGAACTCTGTGCATCCAAATCTACAGGCTAAGGACGCGTCTGCATATGTTTTGGTGAACAATCGAGTGTGCGTGTTCTGACAGCTGCCTCTATGCAGACGTCTCCACAGAGCCACTTCTGAATGCCCCGCAGCCCAGGACTGAATGGATACACTAACAAGTGCACCGGTGTGAGCAACCACATATGCAGAAGGACGTCTTTCATCTCACAGAAGCGCGAACGTCTTGGCGTTCAAGCACATGGCAGAAACAAGGTGTGAACAGATGAGCTGCTGCTATTTTCTCCGTTCGGCATGCTTCGTTGTAGCTCTCTTGCCGGTCGCCGGCTTAGCGGCTTGCTTTGCGCGACTAGCTCTGGGGAGAGAAGGAGATAGCGCCGGAAACCTCGCCTTTTGCCTTCTTCGGCGCTGGAACCTGGTTGCTGCGCCTTCTCTTTGTCCATGTGCACACACACGATTCCTCAGCGAAAACCATGCAGAAACCTTTCCACGAGCACCCAGGGATGTGCACCCAGCACCACGTGCACGCACACGCAGCTAGAGAAAAGCACCTACCTTTTCACACACTGATGCCTAAGCAAACGCGTGGCCACACACACGCACACATCCGCAAGCGCGCCTACTCCCATCTATTGAGGGAAAGACGGACGAGCTCTTTGGTTGCTCTTCACAGGCTTGTCCCTGATCTATAGCTGAGGGCAAACACTTGTGTGCTTGTGGGAGAGCCTGTGTCTTTCCTGGAAGCGTTTGGGAGTTTTGCTCAGACGCGTGTTTCCTCAAGTTCAAGAATCAAGATCTAGGATACCTGCAGACAGGTGCCTGTTTGTGTGGAGACAGTCTGTTTGAAACTGTGTTCCTCAGCGCCCGCTCTTTCTCCCCGTCGCTCCACACGCCTGGGAGTCCCTTTCTTTCTCTCCACAAGCACGTGTGTTGACTTCGTCGCACATGTGCATCTGCACAAGCGTTGAGCTCAGCAGAGCGTGTCTCTTGACACTTGATGTGCGTTGGCTGTGTCTGCCTGCTCCAGTGAAGAGAGAAACGGGAAATCATCTTGGTAGAGGCAACAAAGCAAAAGCGAGGCAGGATTGACATCTGCTCAACAGAGACGGATTCCCTGCGCTGACACAGTTCACAGTTACACGAGAAGCAATCTGAGCGGTCCGTCGACCGGAGACGTGTTTCCCAAGAGGTCGTTTAGCGAGTGAACAGCAGTGTGCGCGACTTTCAGGAGTGTGCCTGGAAAGTGCCAGAATCACCAGGAGCATCTGTGCAAAAGCTGCTGCCTCTGTGACCGCATTGAGGCAGGTTCCCGTGTCTGCGAGTATATAGACGGCTCTTTCGCGTTCACTCCGAGGGAAACGGTCCGCTATTGCTTCTGTGCGCACAGACGCGATTCCCTTGTCTCTTGCGAACACAGGGAACTCTGTGCATCCAAATCTACAGGCTAAGGACGCGTCTGCATATGTTTTGGTGAACAATCGAGTGTGCGTGTTCTGACAGCTGCCTCTATGCAGACGTCTCCACAGAGCCACTTCTGAATGCCCCGCAGCCCAGGACTGAATGGATACACTAACAAGTGCACCGGTGTGAGCAACCACATATGCAGAAGGACGTCTTTCATCTCACAGAAGCGCGAACGTCTTGGCGTTCAAGCACATGGCAGAAACAAGGTGTGAACAGATGAGCTGCTGCTATTTTCTCCGTTCGGCATGCTTCGTTGTAGCTCTCTTGCCGGTCGCCGGCTTAGCGGCTTGCTTTGCGCGACTAGCTCTGGGGAGAGAAGGAGATAGCGCCGGAAACCTCGCCTTTTGCCTTCTTCGGCGCTGGAATCTGGTTGCTGCGCCTTCTCTTTGTCCATGTGCACACACACGATTCCTCAGCGAAAACCATGCAGAAACCTTTCCACGAGCACCCAGGGATGTGCACCCAGCACCACGTGCACGCACACGCAGCTAGAGAAAAGCACCTACCTTTTCACACACTGATGCCTAAGCAAACGCGTGGCCACACACACGCACACATCCGCAAGCGCGCCTACTCCCATCTATTGAGAGAAAGACGGACGAGCTCTTTGGTTGCTCTTCACAGGCTTGTCCCTGATCTATAGCTGAGGGCAAACACTTGTGTGCTTGTGGGAGAGCCTGTGTCTTTCCTGGAAGCGTTTGGGAGTTTTGCTCAGACGCGTGTTTCCTCAAGTTCAAGAATCAAGATCTAGGATACCTGCAGACAGGTGCCTGTTTGTGTGGAGACAGTCTGTTTGAAACTGTGTTCCTCAGCGCCCGCTCTTTCTCCCCGTCGCTCCACACGCCTGGGAGTCCCTTTCTTTCTCTCCACAAGCACGTGTGTTGACTTCGTCGCACATGTGCATCTGCACAAGCGTTGAGCTCAGCAGAGCGTGTCTCTTGACACTTGATGTGCGTTGGCTGTGTCTGCCTGCTCCAGTGAAGAGAGAAACGGGAAATCATCTTGGTAGAGGCAACAAAGCAAAAGCGAGGCAGGATTGACATCTGCTCAACAGAGACGGATTCCCTGCGCTGACACAGTTCACAGTTACACGAGAAGCAATCTGAGCGGTCCGTCGACCGGAGACGTGTTTCCCAAGAGGTCGTTTAGCGAGTGAACAGCAGTGTGCGCGACTTTCAGGAGTGTGCCTGGAAAGTGCCAGAATCACCAGGAGCATCTGTGCAAAAGCTGCTGCCTCTGTGACCGCATTGAGGCAGGTTCCCGTGTCTGCGAGTATATAGACGGCTCTTTCGCGTTCACTCCGAGGGAAACGGTCCGCTATTGCTTCTGTGCGCACAGACGCGATTCCCTTGTCTCTTGCGAACACAGGGAACTCTGTGCATCCAAATCTACAGGCTAAGGACGCGTCTGCATATGTTTTGGTGAACAATCGAGTGTGCGTGTTCTGACAGCTGCCTCTATGCAGACGTCTCCACAGAGCCACTTCTGAATGCCCCGCAGCCCAGGACTGAATGGATACACTAACAAGTGCACCGGTGTGAGCAACCACATATGCAGAAGGACGTCTTTCATCTCACAGAAGCGCGAACGTCTTGGCGTTCAAGCACATGGCAGAAACAAGGTGTGAACAGATGAGCTGCTGCTATTTTCTCCGTTCGGCATGCTTCGTTGTAGCTCTCTTGCCGGTCGCCGGCTTAGCGGCTTGCTTTGCGCGACTAGCTCTGGGGAGAGAAGGAGATAGCGCCGGAAACCTCGCCTTTTGCCTTCTTCGGCGCTGGAACCTGGTTGCTGCGCCTTCTCTTTGTCCATGTGCACACACACGATTCCTCAGCGAAAACCATGCAGAAACCTTTCCACGAGCACCCAGGGATGTGCACCCAGCACCACGTGCACGCACACGCAGCTAGAGAAAAGCACCTACCTTTTCACACACTGATGCCTAAGCAAACGCGTGGCCACACACACGCACACATCCGCAAGCGCGCCTACTCCCATCTATTGAGGGAAAGACGGACGAGCTCTTTGGTTGCTCTTCACAGGCTTGTCCCTGATCTATAGCTGAGGGCAAACACTTGTGTGCTTGTGGGAGAGCCTGTGTCTTTCCTGGAAGCGTTTGGGAGTTTTGCTCAGACGCGTGTTTCCTCAAGTTCAAGAATCAAGATCTAGGATACCTGCAGACAGGTGCCTGTTTGTGTGGAGACAGTCTGTTTGAAACTGTGTTCCTCAGCGCCCGCTCTTTCTCCCCGTCGCTCCACACGCCTGGGAGTCCCTTTCTTTCTCTCCACAAGCACGTGTGTTGACTTCGTCGCACATGTGCATCTGCACAAGCGTTGAGCTCAGCAGAGCGTGTCTCTTGACACTTGATGTGCGTTGGCTGTGTCTGCGTGCTCCAGTGAAGAGAGAAACGGGAAATCATCTTGGTAGAGGCAACAAAGCAAAAGCGAGGCAGGATTGACATCTGCTCAACAGAGACGGATTCCCTGCGCTGACACAGTTCACAGTTACACGAGAAGCAATCTGAGCGGTCCGTCGACCGGAGACGTGTTTCCCAAGAGGTCGTTTAGCGAGTGAACAGCAGTGTGCGCGACTTTCAGGAGTGTGCCTGGAAAGTGCCAGAATCACCAGGAGCATCTGTGCAAAAGCTGCTGCCTCTGTGACCGCATTGAGGCACGTTCGCGTGTCTGCGAGTATATAGACGGCTCTTTCGCGTTCACTCCGAGGGAAACGGTCCGCTATTGCTTCTGTGCGCACAGACGCGATTCCCTTGTCTCTTGCGAACACAGGGAACTCTGTGCATCCAAATCTACAGGCTAAGGACGCGTCTGCATATGTTTTGGTGAACAATCGAGTGTGCGTGTTCTGACAGCTGCCTCTATGCAGACGTCTCCACAGAGCCACTTCTGAATGCCCCGCAGCCCAGGACTGAATGGATACACTAACAAGTGCACCGGTGTGAGCAACCACATATGCAGAAGGACGTCTTTCATCTCACAGAAGCGCGAACGTCTTGGCGTTCAAGCACATGGCAGAAACAAGGTGTGAACAGATGAGCTGCTGCTATTTTCTCCGTTCGGCATGCTTCGTTGTAGCTCTCTTGCCGGTCGCCGGCTTAGCGGCTTGCTTTGCGCGACTAGCTCTGGGGAGAGAAGGAGATAGCGCCGGAAACCTCGCCTTTTGCCTTCTTCGGCGCTGGAACCTGGTTGCTGCGCCTTCTCTTTGTCCATGTGCACACACACGATTCCTCAGCGAAAACCATGCAGAAACCTTTCCACGAGCACCCAGGGATGTGCACCCAGCACCACGTGCACGCACACGCAGCTAGAGAAAAGCACCTACCTTTTCACACACTGAAGCCTAAGCAAACGCGTGGCCACACACACGCACACATCCGCAAGCGCGCCTACTCCCATCTATTGAGAGAAAGACGGACGAGCTCTTTGGTTGCTCTTCACAGGCTTGTCCCTGATCTATAGCTGAGGGCAAACACTTGTGTGCTTGTGGGAGAGCCTGTGTCTTTCCTGGAAGCGTTTGGGAGTTTTGCTCAGACGCGTGTTTCCTCAAGTTCAAGAATCAAGATCTAGGATACCTGCAGACAGGTGCCTGTTTGTGTGGAGACAGTCTGTTTGAAACTGTGTTCCTCAGCGCCCGCTCTTTCTCCCCGTCGCTCCACACGCCTGGGAGTCCCTTTCTTTCTCTCCACAAGCACGTGTGTTGACTTCGTCGCACATGTGCATCTGCACAAGCGTTGAGCTCAGCAGAGCGTGTCTCTTGACACTTGATGTGCGTTGGCTGTGTCTGCCTGCTCCAGTGAAGAGAGAAACGGGAAATCATCTTGGTAGAGGCAACAAAGCAAAAGCGAGGCAGGATTGACATCTGCTCAACAGAGACGGATTCCCTGCGCTGACACAGTTCACAGTTACACGAGAAGCAATCTGAGCGGTCCGTCGACCGGAGACGTGTTTCCCAAGAGGTCGTTTAGCGAGTGAACAGCAGTGTGCGCGACTTTCAGGAGTGTGCCTGGAAAGTGCCAGAATCACGAGGAGCATCTGTGCAAAAGCTGCTGCCTCTGTGACCGCATTGAGGCACGTTCGCGTGTCTGCGAGTATATAGACGGCTCTTTCGCGTTCACTCCGAGGGAAACGGTCCGCTATTGCTTCTGTGCGCACAGACGCGATTCCCTTGTCTCTTGCGAACACAGGGAACTCTGTGCATCCAAATCTATAGGCTAAGGACGCGTCTGCATATGTTTTGGTGAACAATCGAGTGTGCGTGTTCTGACAGCTGCCTCTATGCAGACGTCTCCACAGAGCCACTTCTGAATGCCCCGCAGCCCAGGACTGAATGGATACACTAACAAGTGCACCGGTGTGAGCAACCACATATGCAGAAGGACGTCTTTCATCTCACAGAAGCGCGAACGTCTTGGCGTTCAAGCACATGGCAGAAACAAGGTGTGAACAGATGAGCTGCTGCTATTTTCTCCGTTCGGCATGCTTCGTTGTAGCTCTCTTGCCGGTCGCCGGCTTAGCGGCTTGCTTTGCGCGACTAGCTCTGGGGAGAGAAGGAGATAGCGCCGGAAACCTCGCCTTTTGCCTTCTTCGGCGCTGGAACCTGGTTGCTGCGCCTTCTCTTTGTCCATGTGCACACACACGATTCCTCAGCGAAAACCATGCAGAAACCTTTCCACGAGCACCCAGGGATGTGCACCCAGCACCACGTGCACGCACACGCAGCTAGAGAAAAGCACCTACCTTTTCACACACTGATGCCTAAGCAAACGCGTGGCCACACACACGCACACATCCGCAAGCGCGCCTACTCCCATCTATTGAGGGAAAGACGGACGAGCTCTTTGGTTGCTCTTCACAGGCTTGTCCCTGATCTATAGCTGAGGGCAAACACTTGTGTGCTTGTGGGAGAGCCTGTGTCTTTCCTGGAAGCGTTTGGGAGTTTTGCTCAGACGCGTGTTTCCTCAAGTTCAAGAATCAAGATCTAGGATACCTGCAGACAGGTGCCTGTTTGTGTGGAGACAGTCTGTTTGAAACTGTGTTCCTCAGCGCCCGCTCTTTCTCCCCGTCGCTCCACACGCCTGGGAGTCCCTTTCTTTCTCTCCACAAGCACGTGTGTTGACTTCGTCGCACATGTGCATCTGCACAAGCGTTGAGCTCAGCAGAGCGTGTCTCTTGACACTTGATGTGCGTTGGCTGTGTCTGCCTGCTCCAGTGAAGAGAGAAACGGGAAATCATCTTGGTAGAGGCAACAAAGCAAAAGCGAGGCAGGATTGACATCTGCTCAACAGAGACGGATTCCCTGCGCTGACACAGTTCACAGTTACACGAGAAGCAATCTGAGCGGTCCGTCGACCGGAGACGTGTTTCCCAAGAGGTCGTTTAGCGAGTGAACAGCAGTGTGCGCGACTTTCAGGAGTGTGCCTGGAAAGTGCCAGAATCACCAGGAGCATCTGTGCAAAAGCTGCTGCCTCTGTGACCGCATTGAGGCACGTTCGCGTGTCTGCGAGTATATAGACGGCTCTTTCGCGTTCACTCCGAGGGAAACGGTCCGCTATTGCTTCTGTGCGCACAGACGCGATTCCCTTGTCTCTTGCGAACACAGGGAACTCTGTGCATCCAAATCTACAGGCTAAGGACGCGTCTGCATATGTTTTGGTGAACAATCGAGTGTGCGTGTTCTGACAGCTGCCTCTATGCAGACGTCTCCACAGAGCCACTTCTGAATGCCCCGCAGCCCAGGACTGAATGGATACACTAACAAGTGCACCGGTGTGAGCAACCACATATGCAGAAGGACGTCTTTCATCTCACAGAAGCGCGAACGTCTTGGCGTTCAAGCACATGGCAGAAACAAGGTGTGAACAGATGAGCTGCTGCTATTTTCTCCGTTCGGCATGCTTCGTTGTAGCTCTCTTGCCGGTCGCCGGCTTAGCGGCTTGCTTTGCGCGACTAGCTCTGGGGAGAGAAGGAGATAGCGCCGGAAACCTCGCCTTTTGCCTTCTTCGGCGCTGGAATCTGGTTGCTGCGCCTTCTCTTTGTCCATGTGCACACACACGATTCCTCAGCGAAAACCATGCAGAAACCTTTCCACGAGCACCCAGGGATGTGCACCCAGCACCACGTGCACGCACACGCAGCTAGAGAAAAGCACCTACCTTTTCACACACTGATGCCTAAGCAAACGCGTGGCCACACACACGCACACATCCGCAAGCGCGCCTACTCCCATCTATTGAGAGAAAGACGGACGAGCTCTTTGGTTGCTCTTCACAGGCTTGTCCCTGATCTATAGCTGAGGGCAAACACTTGTGTGCTTGTGGGAGAGCCTGTGTCTTTCCTGGAAGCGTTTGGGAGTTTTGCTCAGACGCGTGTTTCCTCAAGTTCAAGAATCAAGATCTAGGATACCTGCAGACAGGTGCCTGTTTGTGTGGAGACAGTCTGTTTGAAACTGTGTTCCTCAGCGCCCGCTCTTTCTCCCCGTCGCTCCACACGCCTGGGAGTCCCTTTCTTTCTCTCCACAAGCACGTGTGTTGACTTCGTCGCACATGTGCATCTGCACAAGCGTTGAGCTCAGCAGAGCGTGTCTCTTGACACTTGATGTGCGTTGGCTGTGTCTGCCTGCTCCAGTGAAGAGAGAAACGGGAAATCATCTTGGTAGAGGCAACAAAGCAAAAGCGAGGCAGGATTGACATCTGCTCAACAGAGACGGATTCCCTGCGCTGACACAGTTCACAGTTACACGAGAAGCAATCTGAGCGGTCCGTCGACCGGAGACGTGTTTCCCAAGAGGTCGTTTAGCGAGTGAACAGCAGTGTGCGCGACTTTCAGGAGTGTGCCTGGAAAGTGCCAGAATCACCAGGAGCATCTGTGCAAAAGCTGCTGCCTCTGTGACCGCATTGAGGCAGGTTCCCGTGTCTGCGAGTATATAGACGGCTCTTTCGCGTTCACTCCGAGGGAAACGGTCCGCTATTGCTTCTGTGCGCACAGACGCGATTCCCTTGTCTCTTGCGAACACAGGGAACTCTGTGCATCCAAATCTACAGGCTAAGGACGCGTCTGCATATGTTTTGGTGAACAATCGAGTGTGCGTGTTCTGACAGCTGCCTCTATGCAGACGTCTCCACAGAGCCACTTCTGAATGCCCCGCAGCCCAGGACTGAATGGATACACTAACAAGTGCACCGGTGTGAGCAACCACATATGCAGAAGGACGTCTTTCATCTCACAGAAGCGCGAACGTCTTGGCGTTCAAGCACATGGCAGAAACAAGGTGTGAACAGATGAGCTGCTGCTATTTTCTCCGTTCGGCATGCTTCGTTGTAGCTCTCTTGCCGGTCGCCGGCTTAGCGGCTTGCTTTGCGCGACTAGCTCTGGGGAGAGAAGGAGATAGCGCCGGAAACCTCGCCTTTTGCCTTCTTCGGCGCTGGAACCTGGTTGCTGCGCCTTCTCTTTGTCCATGTGCACACACACGATTCCTCAGCGAAAACCATGCAGAAACCTTTCCACGAGCACCCAGGGATGTGCACCCAGCACCACGTGCACGCACACGCAGCTAGAGAAAAGCACCTACCTTTTCACACACTGATGCCTAAGCAAACGCGTGGCCACACACACGCACACATCCGCAAGCGCGCCTACTCCCATCTATTGAGGGAAAGACGGACGAGCTCTTTGGTTGCTCTTCACAGGCTTGTCCCTGATCTATAGCTGAGGGCAAACACTTGTGTGCTTGTGGGAGAGCCTGTGTCTTTCCTGGAAGCGTTTGGGAGTTTTGCTCAGACGCGTGTTTCCTCAAGTTCAAGAATCAAGATCTAGGATACCTGCAGACAGGTGCCTGTTTGTGTGGAGACAGTCTGTTTGAAACTGTGTTCCTCAGCGCCCGCTCTTTCTCCCCGTCGCTCCACACGCCTGGGAGTCCCTTTCTTTCTCTCCACAAGCACGTGTGTTGACTTCGTCGCACATGTGCATCTGCACAAGCGTTGAGCTCAGCAGAGCGTGTCTCTTGACACTTGATGTGCGTTGGCTGTGTCTGCGTGCTCCAGTGAAGAGAGAAACGGGAAATCATCTTGGTAGAGGCAACAAAGCAAAAGCGAGGCAGGATTGACATCTGCTCAACAGAGACGGATTCCCTGCGCTGACACAGTTCACAGTTACACGAGAAGCAATCTGAGCGGTCCGTCGACCGGAGACGTGTTTCCCAAGAGGTCGTTTAGCGAGTGAACAGCAGTGTGCGCGACTTTCAGGAGTGTGCCTGGAAAGTGCCAGAATCACCAGGAGCATCTGTGCAAAAGCTGCTGCCTCTGTGACCGCATTGAGGCACGTTCGCGTGTCTGCGAGTATATAGACGGCTCTTTCGCGTTCACTCCGAGGGAAACGGTCCGCTATTGCTTCTGTGCGCACAGACGCGATTCCCTTGTCTCTTGCGAACACAGGGAACTCTGTGCATCCAAATCTACAGGCTAAGGACGCGTCTGCATATGTTTTGGTGAACAATCGAGTGTGCGTGTTCTGACAGCTGCCTCTATGCAGACGTCTCCACAGAGCCACTTCTGAATGCCCCGCAGCCCAGGACTGAATGGATACACTAACAAGTGCACCGGTGTGAGCAACCACATATGCAGAAGGACGTCTTTCATCTCACAGAAGCGCGAACGTCTTGGCGTTCAAGCACATGGCAGAAACAAGGTGTGAACAGATGAGCTGCTGCTATTTTCTCCGTTCGGCATGCTTCGTTGTAGCTCTCTTGCCGGTCGCCGGCTTAGCGGCTTGCTTTGCGCGACTAGCTCTGGGGAGAGAAGGAGATAGCGCCGGAAACCTCGCCTTTTGCCTTCTTCGGCGCTGGAACCTGGTTGCTGCGCCTTCTCTTTGTCCATGTGCACACACACGATTCCTCAGCGAAAACCATGCAGAAACCTTTCCACGAGCACCCAGGGATGTGCACCCAGCACCACGTGCACGCACACGCAGCTAGAGAAAAGCACCTACCTTTTCACACACTGAAGCCTAAGCAAACGCGTGGCCACACACACGCACACATCCGCAAGCGCGCCTACTCCCATCTATTGAGAGAAAGACGGACGAGCTCTTTGGTTGCTCTTCACAGGCTTGTCCCTGATCTATAGCTGAGGGCAAACACTTGTGTGCTTGTGGGAGAGCCTGTGTCTTTCCTGGAAGCGTTTGGGAGTTTTGCTCAGACGCGTGTTTCCTCAAGTTCAAGAATCAAGATCTAGGATACCTGCAGACAGGTGCCTGTTTGTGTGGAGACAGTCTGTTTGAAACTGTGTTCCTCAGCGCCCGCTCTTTCTCCCCGTCGCTCCACACGCCTGGGAGTCCCTTTCTTTCTCTCCACAAGCACGTGTGTTGACTTCGTCGCACATGTGCATCTGCACAAGCGTTGAGCTCAGCAGAGCGTGTCTCTTGACACTTGATGTGCGTTGGCTGTGTCTGCCTGCTCCAGTGAAGAGAGAAACGGGAAATCATCTTGGTAGAGGCAACAAAGCAAAAGCGAGGCAGGATTGACATCTGCTCAACAGAGACGGATTCCCTGCGCTGACACAGTTCACAGTTACACGAGAAGCAATCTGAGCGGTCCGTCGACCGGAGACGTGTTTCCCAAGAGGTCGTTTAGCGAGTGAACAGCAGTGTGCGCGACTTTCAGGAGTGTGCCTGGAAAGTGCCAGAATCACGAGGAGCATCTGTGCAAAAGCTGCTGCCTCTGTGACCGCATTGAGGCACGTTCGCGTGTCTGCGAGTATATAGACGGCTCTTTCGCGTTCACTCCGAGGGAAACGGTCCGCTATTGCTTCTGTGCGCACAGACGCGATTCCCTTGTCTCTTGCGAACACAGGGAACTCTGTGCATCCAAATCTATAGGCTAAGGACGCGTCTGCATATGTTTTGGTGAACAATCGAGTGTGCGTGTTCTGACAGCTGCCTCTATGCAGACGTCTCCACAGAGCCACTTCTGAATGCCCCGCAGCCCAGGACTGAATGGATACACTAACAAGTGCACCGGTGTGAGCAAGCACATATGCAGAAGGACGTCTTTCATCTCACAGAAGCGCGAACGTCTTGGCGTTCAAGCACATGGCAGAAACAAGGTGTGAACAGATGAGCTGCTGCTATTTTCTCCGTTCGGCATGCTTCGTTGTAGCTCTCTTGCCGGTCGCCGGCTTAGCGGCTTGCTTTGCGCGACTAGCTCTGGGGAGAGAAGGAGATAGCGCCGGAAACCTCGCCTTTTGCCTTCTTCGGCGCTGGAACCTGGTTGCTGCGCCTTCTCTTTGTCCATGTGCACACACACGATTCCTCAGCGAAAACCATGCAGAAACCTTTCCACGAGCACCCAGGGATGTGCACCCAGCACCACGTGCACGCACACGCAGCTAGAGAAAAGCACCTACCTTTTCACACACTGATGCCTAAGCAAACGCGTGGCCACACACACGCACACATCCGCAAGCGCGCCTACTCCCATCTATTGAGGGAAAGACGGACGAGCTCTTTGGTTGCTCTTCACAGGCTTGTCCCTGATCTATAGCTGAGGGCAAACACTTGTGTGCTTGTGGGAGAGCCTGTGTCTTTCCTGGAAGCGTTTGGGAGTTTTGCTCAGACGCATGTTTCCTCAAGTTCAAGAATCAAGATCTAGGATACCTGCAGACAGGTGCCTGTTTGTGTGGAGACAGTCTGTTTGAAACTGTGTTCCTCAGCGCCCGCTCTTTCTCCCCGTCGCTCCACACGCCTGGGAGTCCCTTTCTTTCTCTCCACAAGCACGTGTGTTGACTTCGTCGCACATGTGCATCTGCACAAGCGTTGAGCTCAGCAGAGCGTGTCTCTTGACACTTGATGTGCGTTGGCTGTGTCTGCCTGCTCCAGTGAAGAGAGAAACGGGAAATCATCTTGGTAGAGGCAACAAAGCAAAAGCGAGGCAGGATTGACATCTGCTCAACAGAGACGGATTCCCTGCGCTGACACAGTTCACAGTTACACGAGAAGCAATCTGAGCGGTCCGTCGACCGGAGACGTGTTTCCCAAGAGGTCGTTTAGCGAGTGAACAGCAGTGTGCGCGACTTTCAGGAGTGTGCCTGGAAAGTGCCAGAATCACCAGGAGCATCTGTGCAAAAGCTGCTGCCTCTGTGACCGCATTGAGGCACGTTCGCGTGTCTGCGAGTATATAGACGGCTCTTTCGCGTTCACTCCGAGGGAAACGGTCCGCTATTGCTTCTGTGCGCACAGACGCGATTCCCTTGTCTCTTGCGAACACAGGGAACTCTGTGCATCCAAATCTACAGGCTAAGGACGCGTCTGCATATGTTTTGGTGAACAATCGAGTGTGCGTGTTCTGACAGCTGCCTCTATGCAGACGTCTCCACAGAGCCACTTCTGAATGCCCCGCAGCCCAGGACTGAATGGATACACTAACAAGTGCACCGGTGTGAGCAACCACATATGCAGAAGGACGTCTTTCATCTCACAGAAGCGCGAACGTCTTGGCGTTCAAGCACATGGCAGAAACAAGGTGTGAACAGATGAGCTGCTGCTATTTTCTCCGTTCGGCATGCTTCGTTGTAGCTCTCTTGCCGGTCGCCGGCTTAGCGGCTTGCTTTGCGCGACTAGCTCTGGGGAGAGAAGGAGATAGCGCCGGAAACCTCGCCTTTTGCCTTCTTCGGCGCTGGAACCTGGTTGCTGCGCCTTCTCTTTGTCCATGTGCACACACACGATTCCTCAGCGAAAACCATGCAGAAACCTTTCCACGAGCACCCAGGGATGTGCACCCAGCACCACGTGCACGCACACGCAGCTAGAGAAAAGCACCTACCTTTTCACACACTGATGCCTAAGCAAACGCGTGGCCACACACACGCACACATCCGCAAGCGCGCCTACTCCCATCTATTGAGAGAAAGACGGACGAGCTCTTTGGTTGCTCTTCACAGGCTTGTCCCTGATCTATAGCTGAGGGCAAACACTTGTGTGCTTGTGGGAGAGCCTGTGTCTTTCCTGGAAGCGTTTGGGAGTTTTGCTCAGACGCGTGTTTCCTCAAGTTCAAGAATCAAGATCTAGGATACCTGCAGACAGGTGCCTGTTTGTGTGGAGACAGTCTGTTTGAAACTGTGTTCCTCAGCGCCCGCTCTTTCTCCCCGTCGCTCCACACGCCTGGGAGTCCCTTTCTTTCTCTCCACAAGCACGTGTGTTGACTTCGTCGCACATGTGCATCTGCACAAGCGTTGAGCTCAGCAGAGCGTGTCTCTTGACACTTGATGTGCGTTGGCTGTGTCTGCGTGCTCCAGTGAAGAGAGAAACGGGAAATCATCTTGGTAGAGGCAACAAAGCAAAAGCGAGGCAGGATTGACATCTGCTCAACAGAGACGGATTCCCTGCGCTGACACAGTTCACAGTTACACGAGAAGCAATCTGAGCGGTCCGTCGACCGGAGACGTGTTTCCCAAGAGGTCGTTTAGCGAGTGAACAGCAGTGTGCGCGACTTTCAGGAGTGTGCCTGGAAAGTGCCAGAATCACCAGGAGCATCTGTGCAAAAGCTGCTGCCTCTGTGACCGCATTGAGGCACGTTCGCGTGTCTGCGAGTATATAGACGGCTCTTTCGCGTTCACTCCGAGGGAAACGGTCCGCTATTGCTTCTGTGCGCACAGACGCGATTCCCTTGTCTCTTGCGAACACAGGGAACTCTGTGCATCCAAATCTACAGGCTAAGGACGCGTCTGCATATGTTTTGGTGAACAATCGAGTGTGCGTGTTCTGACAGCTGCCTCTATGCAGACGTCTCCACAGAGCCACTTCTGAATGCCCCGCAGCCCAGGACTGAATGGATACACTAACAAGTGCACCGGTGTGAGCAACCACATATGCAGAAGGACGTCTTTCATCTCACAGAAGCGCGAACGTCTTGGCGTTCAAGCACATGGCAGAAACAAGGTGTGAACAGATGAGCTGCTGCTATTTTCTCCGTTCGGCATGCTTCGTTGTAGCTCTCTTGCCGGTCGCCGGCTTAGCGGCTTGCTTTGCGCGACTAGCTCTGGGGAGAGAAGGAGATAGCGCCGGAAACCTCGCCTTTTGCCTTCTTCGGCGCTGGAACCTGGTTGCTGCGCCTTCTCTTTGTCCATGTGCACACACACGATTCCTCAGCGAAAACCATGCAGAAACCTTTCCACGAGCACCCAGGGATGTGCACCCAGCACCACGTGCACGCACACGCAGCTAGAGAAAAGCACCTACCTTTTCACACACTGATGCCTAAGCAAACGCGTGGCCACACACACGCACACATCCGCAAGCGCGCCTACTCCCATCTATTGAGGGAAAGACGGACGAGCTCTTTGGTTGCTCTTCACAGGCTTGTCCCTGATCTATAGCTGAGGGCAAACACTTGTGTGCTTGTGGGAGAGCCTGTGTCTTTCCTGGAAGCGTTTGGGAGTTTTGCTCAGACGCGTGTTTCCTCAAGTTCAAGAATCAAGATCTAGGATACCTGCAGACAGGTGCCTGTTTGTGTGGAGACAGTCTGTTTGAAACTGTGTTCCTCAGCGCCCGCTCTTTCTCCCCGTCGCTCCACACGCCTGGGAGTCCCTTTCTTTCTCTCCACAAGCACGTGTGTTGACTTCGTCGCACATGTGCATCTGCACAAGCGTTGAGCTCAGCAGAGCGTGTCTCTTGACACTTGATGTGCGTTGGCTGTGTCTGCCTGCTCCAGTGAAGAGAGAAACGGGAAATCATCTTGGTAGAGGCAACAAAGCAAAAGCGAGGCAGGATTGACATCTGCTCAACAGAGACGGATTCCCTGCGCTGACACAGTTCACAGTTACACGAGAAGCAATCTGAGCGGTCCGTCGACCGGAGACGTGTTTCCCAAGAGGTCGTTTAGCGAGTGAACAGCAGTGTGCGCGACTTTCAGGAGTGTGCCTGGAAAGTGCCAGAATCACCAGGAGCATCTGTGCAAAAGCTGCTGCCTCTGTGACCGCATTGAGGCACGTTCGCGTGTCTGCAAGTATATAGACGGCTCTTTCGCGTTCACTCCGAGGGAAACGGTCCGCTATTGCTTCTGTGCGCACAGACGCGATTCCCTTGTCTCTTGCGAACACAGGGAACTCTGTGCATCCAAATCTACAGGCTAAGGACGCGTCTGCATATGTTTTGGTGAACAATCGAGTGTGCGTGTTCTGACAGCTGCCTCTATGCAGACGTCTCCACAGAGCCACTTCTGAATGCCCCGCAGCCCAGGACTGAATGGATACACTAACAAGTGCACCGGTGTGAGCAACCACATATGCAGAAGGACGTCTTTCATCTCACAGAAGCGCGAACGTCTTGGCGTTCAAGCACATGGCAGAAACAAGGTGTGAACAGATGAGCTGCTGCTATTTTCTCCGTTCGGCATGCTTCGTTGTAGCTCTCTTGCCGGTCGCCGGCTTAGCGGCTTGCTTTGCGCGACTAGCTCTGGGGAGAGAAGGAGATAGCGCCGGAAACCTCGCCTTTTGCCTTCTTCGGCGCTGGAACCTGGTTGCTGCGCCTTCTCTTTGTCCATGTGCACACACACGATTCCTCAGCGAAAACCATGCAGAAACCTTTCCACGAGCACCCAGGGATGTGCACCCAGCACCACGTGCACGCACACGCAGCTAGAGAAAAGCACCTACCTTTTCACACACTGATGCCTAAGCAAACGCGTGGCCACACACACGCACACATCCGCAAGCGCGCCTACTCCCATCTATTGAGGGAAAGACGGACGAGCTCTTTGGTTGCTCTTCACAGGCTTGTCCCTGATCTATAGCTGAGGGCAAACACTTGTGTGCTTGTGGGAGAGCCTGTGTCTTTCCTGGAAGCGTTTGGGAGTTTTGCTCAGACGCGTGTTTCCTCAAGTTCAAGAATCAAGATCTAGGATACCTGCAGACAGGTGCCTGTTTGTGTGGAGACAGTCTGTTTGAAACTGTGTTCCTCAGCGCCCGCTCTTTCTCCCCGTCGCTCCACACGCCTGGGAGTCCCTTTCTTTCTCTCCACAAGCACGTGTGTTGACTTCGTCGCACATGTGCATCTGCACAAGCGTTGAGCTCAGCAGAGCGTGTCTCTTGACACTTGATGTGCGTTGGCTGTGTCTGCCTGCTCCAGTGAAGAGAGAAACGGGAAATCATCTTGGTAGAGGCAACAAAGCAAAAGCGAGGCAGGATTGACATCTGCTCAACAGAGACGGATTCCCTGCGCTGACACAGTTCACAGTTACACGAGAAGCAATCTGAGCGGTCCGTCGACCGGAGACGTGTTTCCCAAGAGGTCGTTTAGCGAGTGAACAGCAGTGTGCGCGACTTTCAGGAGTGTGCCTGGAAAGTGCCAGAATCACCAGGAGCATCTGTGCAAAAGCTGCTGCCTCTGTGACCGCATTGAGGCACGTTCGCGTGTCTGCGAGTATATAGACGGCTCTTTCGCGTTCACTCCGAGGGAAACGGTCCGCTATTGCTTCTGTGCGCACAGACGCGATTCCCTTGTCTCTTGCGAACACAGGGAACTCTGTGCATCCAAATCTACAGGCTAAGGACGCGTCTGCATATGTTTTGGTGAACAATCGAGTGTGCGTGTTCTGACAGCTGCCTCTATGCAGACGTCTCCACAGAGCCACTTCTGAATGCCCCGCAGCCCAGGACTGAATGGATACACTAACAAGTGCACCGGTGTGAGCAACCACATATGCAGAAGGACGTCTTTCATCTCACAGAAGCGCGAACGTCTTGGCGTTCAAGCACATGGCAGAAACAAGGTGTGAACAGATGAGCTGCTGCTATTTTCTCCGTTCGGCATGCTTCGTTGTAGCTCTCTTGCCGGTCGCCGGCTTAGCGGCTTGCTTTGCGCGACTAGCTCTGGGGAGAGAAGGAGATAGCGCCGGAAACCTCGCCTTTTGCCTTCTTCGGCGCTGGAACCTGGTTGCTGCGCCTTCTCTTTGTCCATGTGCACACACACGATTCCTCAGCGAAAACCATGCAGAAACCTTTCCACGAGCACCCAGGGATGTGCACCCAGCACCACGTGCACGCACACGCAGCTAGAGAAAAGCACCTACCTTTTCACACACTGATGCCTAAGCAAACGCGTGGCCACACACACGCACACATCCGCAAGCGCGCCTACTCCCATCTATTGAGGGAAAGACGGACGAGCTCTTTGGTTGCTCTTCACAGGCTTGTCCCTGATCTATAGCTGAGGGCAAACACTTGTGTGCTTGTGGGAGAGCCTGTGTCTTTCCTGGAAGCGTTTGGGAGTTTTGCTCAGACGCGTGTTTCCTCAAGTTCAAGAATCAAGATCTAGGATACCTGCAGACAGGTGCCTGTTTGTGTGGAGACAGTCTGTTTGAAACTGTGTTCCTCAGCGCCCGCTCTTTCTCCCCGTCGCTCCACACGCCTGGGAGTCCCTTTCTTTCTCTCCACAAGCACGTGTGTTGACTTCGTCGCACATGTGCATCTGCACAAGCGTTGAGCTCAGCAGAGCGTGTCTCTTGACACTTGATGTGCGTTGGCTGTGTCTGCCTGCTCCAGTGAAGAGAGAAACGGGAAATCATCTTGGTAGAGGCAACAAAGCAAAAGCGAGGCAGGATTGACATCTGCTCAACAGAGACGGATTCCCTGCGCTGACACAGTTCACAGTTACACGAGAAGCAATCTGAGCGGTCCGTCGACCGGAGACGTGTTTCCCAAGAGGTCGTTTAGCGAGTGAACAGCAGTGTGCGCGACTTTCAGGAGTGTGCCTGGAAAGTGCCAGAATCACCAGGAGCATCTGTGCAAAAGCTGCTGCCTCTGTGACCGCATTGAGGCACGTTCGCGTGTCTGCGAGTATATAGACGGCTCTTTCGCGTTCACTCCGAGGGAAACGGTCCGCTATTGCTTCTGTGCGCACAGACGCGATTCCCTTGTCTCTTGCGAACACAGGGAACTCTGTGCATCCAAATCTACAGGCTAAGGACGCGTCTGCATATGTTTTGGTGAACAATCGAGTGTGCGTGTTCTGACAGCTGCCTCTATGCAGACGTCTCCACAGAGCCACTTCTGAATGCCCCGCAGCCCAGGACTGAATGGATACACTAACAAGTGCACCGGTGTGAGCAACCACATATGCAGAAGGACGTCTTTCATCTCACAGAAGCGCGAACGTCTTGGCGTTCAAGCACATGGCAGAAACAAGGTGTGAACAGATGAGCTGCTGCTATTTTCTCCGTTCGGCATGCTTCGTTGTAGCTCTCTTGCCGGTCGCCGGCTTAGCGGCTTGCTTTGCGCGACTAGCTCTGGGGAGAGAAGGAGATAGCGCCGGAAACCTCGCCTTTTGCCTTCTTCGGCGCTGGAACCTGGTTGCTGCGCCTTCTCTTTGTCCATGTGCACACACACGATTCCTCAGCGAAAACCATGCAGAAACCTTTCCACGAGCACCCAGGGATGTGCACCCAGCACCACGTGCACGCACACGCAGCTAGAGAAAAGCACCTACCTTTTCACACACTGATGCCTAAGCAAACGCGTGGCCACACACACGCACACATCCGCAAGCGCGCCTACTCCCATCTATTGAGGGAAAGACGGACGAGCTCTTTGGTTGCTCTTCACAGGCTTGTCCCTGATCTATAGCTGAGGGCAAACACTTGTGTGCTTGTGGGAGAGCCTGTGTCTTTCCTGGAAGCGTTTGGGAGTTTTGCTCAGACGCGTGTTTCCTCAAGTTCAAGAATCAAGATCTAGGATACCTGCAGACAGGTGCCTGTTTGTGTGGAGACAGTCTGTTTGAAACTGTGTTCCTCAGCGCCCGCTCTTTCTCCCCGTCGCTCCACACGCCTGGGAGTCCCTTTCTTTCTCTCCACAAGCACGTGTGTTGACTTCGTCGCACATGTGCATCTGCACAAGCGTTGAGCTCAGCAGAGCGTGTCTCTTGACACTTGATGTGCGTTGGCTGTGTCTGCCTGCTCCAGTGAAGAGAGAAACGGGAAATCATCTTGGTAGAGGCAACAAAGCAAAAGCGAGGCAGGATTGACATCTGCTCAACAGAGACGGATTCCCTGCGCTGACACAGTTCACAGTTACACGAGAAGCAATCTGAGCGGTCCGTCGACCGGAGACGTGTTTCCCAAGAGGTCGTTTAGCGAGTGAACAGCAGTGTGCGCGACTTTCAGGAGTGTGCCTGGAAAGTGCCAGAATCACCAGGAGCATCTGTGCAAAAGCTGCTGCCTCTGTGACCGCATTGAGGCACGTTCGCGTGTCTGCGAGTATATAGACGGCTCTTTCGCGTTCACTCCGAGGGAAACGGTCCGCTATTGCTTCTGTGCGCACAGACGCGATTCCCTTGTCTCTTGCGAACACAGGGAACTCTGTGCATCCAAATCTACAGGCTAAGGACGCGTCTGCATATGTTTTGGTGAACAATCGAGTGTGCGTGTTCTGACAGCTGCCTCTATGCAGACGTCTCCACAGAGCCACTTCTGAATGCCCCGCAGCCCAGGACTGAATGGATACACTAACAAGTGCACCGGTGTGAGCAACCACATATGCAGAAGGACGTCTTTCATCTCACAGAAGCGCGAACGTCTTGGCGTTCAAGCACATGGCAGAAACAAGGTGTGAACAGATGAGCTGCTGCTATTTTCTCCGTTCGGCATGCTTCGTTGTAGCTCTCTTGCCGGTCGCCGGCTTAGCGGCTTGCTTTGCGCGACTAGCTCTGGGGAGAGAAGGAGATAGCGCCGGAAACCTCGCCTTTTGCCTTCTTCGGCGCTGGAACCTGGTTGCTGCGCCTTCTCTTTGTCCATGTGCACACACACGATTCCTCAGCGAAAACCATGCAGAAACCTTTCCACGAGCACCCAGGGATGTGCACCCAGTTGCACGCACACGCAGCTAGAGAAAAGCACCTACCTTTTCACACACTGATGCCTAAGCAAACGCGTGGCCACACACACGCACACATCCGCAAGCGCGCCTACTCCCATCTATTGAGGGAAAGACGGACGAGCTCTTTGGTTGCTCTTCACAGGCTTGTCCCTGATCTATAGCTGAGGGCAAACACTTGTGTGCTTGTGGGAGAGCCTGTGTCTTTCCTGGAAGCGTTTGGGAGTTTTGCTCAGACGCGTGTTTCCTCAAGTTCAAGAATCAAGATCTAGGATACCTGCAGACAGGTGCCTGTTTGTGTGGAGACAGTCTGTTTGAAACTGTGTTCCTCAGCGCCCGCTCTTTCTCCCCGTCGCTCCACACGCCTGGGAGTCCCTTTCTTTCTCTCCACAAGCACGTGTGTTGACTTCGTCGCACATGTGCATCTGCACAAGCGTTGAGCTCAGCAGAGCGTGTCTCTTGACACTTGATGTGCGTTGGCTGTGTCTGCGTGCTCCAGTGAAGAGAGAAACGGGAAATCATCTTGGTAGAGGCAACAAAGCAAAAGCGAGGCAGGATTGACATCTGCTCAACAGAGACGGATTCCCTGCGCTGACACAGTTCACAGTTACACGAGAAGCAATCTGAGCGGTCCGTCGACCGGAGACGTGTTTCCCAAGAGGTCGTTTAGCGAGTGAACAGCAGTGTGCGCGACTTTCAGGAGTGTGCCTGGAAAGTGCCAGAATCACCAGGAGCATCTGTGCAAAAGCTGCTGCCTCTGTGACCGCATTGAGGCACGTTCGCGTGTCTGCGAGTATATAGACGGCTCTTTCGCGTTCACTCCGAGGGAAACGGTCCGCTATTGCTTCTGTGCGCACAGACGCGATTCCCTTGTCTCTTGCGAACACAGGGAACTCTGTGCATCCAAATCTACAGGCTAAGGACGCGTCTGCATATGTTTTGGTGAACAATCGAGTGTGCGTGTTCTGACAGCTGCCTCTATGCAGACGTCTCCACAGAGCCACTTCTGAATGCCCCGCAGCCCAGGACTGAATGGATACACTAACAAGTGCACCGGTGTGAGCAACCACATATGCAGAAGGACGTCTTTCATCTCACAGAAGCGCGAACGTCTTGGCGTTCAAGCACATGGCAGAAACAAGGTGTGAACAGATGAGCTGCTGCTATTTTCTCCGTTCGGCATGCTTCGTTGTAGCTCTCTTGCCGGTCGCCGGCTTAGCGGCTTGCTTTGCGCGACTAGCTCTGGGGAGAGAAGGAGATAGCGCCGGAAACCTCGCCTTTTGCCTTCTTCGGCGCTGGAACCTGGTTGCTGCGCCTTCTCTTTGTCCATGTGCACACACACGATTCCTCAGCGAAAACCATGCAGAAACCTTTCCACGAGCACCCAGGGATGTGCACCCAGCACCACGTGCACGCACACGCAGCTAGAGAAAAGCACCTACCTTTTCACACACTGATGCCTAAGCAAACGCGTGGCCACACACACGCACACATCCGCAAGCGCGCCTACTCCCATCTATTGAGGGAAAGACGGACGAGCTCTTTGGTTGCTCTTCACAGGCTTGTCCCTGATCTATAGCTGAGGGCAAACACTTGTGTGCTTGTGGGAGAGCCTGTGTCTTTCCTGGAAGCGTTTGGGAGTTTTGCTCAGACGCGTGTTTCCTCAAGTTCAAGAATCAAGATCTAGGATACCTGCAGACAGGTGCCTGTTTGTGTGGAGACAGTCTGTTTGAAACTGTGTTCCTCAGCGCCCGCTCTTTCTCCCCGTCGCTCCACACGCCTGGGAGTCCCTTTCTTTCTCTCCACAAGCACGTGTGTTGACTTCGTCGCACATGTGCATCTGCACAAGCGTTGAGCTCAGCAGAGCGTGTCTCTTGACACTTGATGTGCGTTGGCTGTGTCTGCCTGCTCCAGTGAAGAGAGAAACGGGAAATCATCTTGGTAGAGGCAACAAAGCAAAAGCGAGGCAGGATTGACATCTGCTCAACAGAGACGGATTCCCTGCGCTGACACAGTTCACAGTTACACGAGAAGCAATCTGAGCGGTCCGTCGACCGGAGACGTGTTTCCCAAGAGGTCGTTTAGCGAGTGAACAGCAGTGTGCGCGACTTTCAGGAGTGTGCCTGGAAAGTGCCAGAATCACCAGGAGCATCTGTGCAAAAGCTGCTGCCTCTGTGACCGCATTGAGGCACGTTCGCGTGTCTGCGAGTATATAGACGGCTCTTTCGCGTTCACTTCCGAGGGAAACGGTCCGCTATTGCTTCTGTGCGCACAGACGCGATTCCCTTGTCTCTTGCGAACACAGGGAACTCTGTGCATCCAAATCTACAGGCTAAGGACGCGTCTGCATATGTTTTGGTGAACAATCGAGTGTGCGTGTTCTGACAGCTGCCTCTATGCAGACGTCTCCACAGAGCCACTTCTGAATGCCCCGCAGCCCAGGACTGAATGGATACACTAACAAGTGCACCCGGTGTGAGCAACCACATATGCAGAAGGACGTCTTTCATCTCACAGAAGCGCGAACGTCTTGGCGTTCAAGCACATGGCAGAAACAAGGTGTGAACAGATGAGCTGCTGCTATTTTCTCCGTTCGGCATGCTTCGTTGTAGCTCTCTTGCCGGTCGCCGGCTTAGCGGCTTGCTTTGCGCGACTAGCTCTGGGGAGAGAAGGAGATAGCGCCGGAAACCTCGCCTTTTGCCTTCTTCGGCGCTGGAACCTGGTTGCTGCGCCTTCTCTTTGTCCATGTGCACACACACGATTCCTCAGCGAAAACCATGCAGAAACCTTTCCACGAGCACCCAGGGATGTGCACCCAGCACCACGTGCACGCACACGCAGCTAGAGAAAAGCACCTACCTTTTCACACACTGATGCCTAAGCAAACGCGTGGCCACACACACGCACACATCCGCAAGCGCGCCTACTCCCATCTATTGAGGGAAAGACGGACGAGCTCTTTGGTTGCTCTTCACAGGCTTGTCCCTGATCTATAGCTGAGGGCAAACACTTGTGTGCTTGTGGGAGAGCCTGTGTCTTTCCTGGAAGCGTTTGGGAGTTTTGCTCAGACGCGTGTTTCCTCAAGTTCAAGAATCAAGATCTAGGATACCTGCAGACAGGTGCCTGTTTGTGTGGAGACAGTCTGTTTGAAACTGTGTTCCTCAGCGCCCGCTCTTTCTCCCCGTCGCTCCACACGCCTGGGAGTCCCTTTCTTTCTCTCCACAAGCACGTGTGTTGACTTCGTCGCACATGTGCATCTGCACAAGCGTTGAGCTCAGCAGAGCGTGTCTCTTGACACTTGATGTGCGTTGGCTGTGTCTGCGTGCTCCAGTGAAGAGAGAAACGGGAAATCATCTTGGTAGAGGCAACAAAGCAAAAGCGAGGCAGGATTGACATCTGCTCAACAGAGACGGATTCCCTGCGCTGACACAGTTCACAGTTACACGAGAAGCAATCTGAGCGGTCCGTCGACCGGAGACGTGTTTCCCAAGAGGTCGTTTAGCGAGTGAACAGCAGTGTGCGCGACTTTCAGGAGTGTGCCTGGAAAGTGCCAGAATCACCAGGAGCATCTGTGCAAAAGCTGCTGCCTCTGTGACCCGCATTGAGGCACGTTCGCGTGTCTGCGAGTATATAGACGGCTCTTTCGCGTTCACTCCGAGGGAAACGGTCCGCTATTGCTTCTGTGCGCACAGACGCGATTCCCTTGTCTCTTGCGAACACAGGGAACTCTGTGCATCCAAATCTACAGGCTAAGGACGCGTCTGCATATGTTTTGGTGAACAATCGAGTGTGCGTGTTCTGACAGCTGCCTCTATGCAGACGTCTCCACAGAGCCACTTCTGAATGCCCCGCAGCCCAGGACTGAATGGATACACTAACAAGTGCACCGGTGTGAGCAACCACATATGCAGAAGGACGTCTTTCATCTCACAGAAGCGCGAACGTCTTGGCGTTCAAGCACATGGCAGAAACAAGGTGTGAACAGATGAGCTGCTGCTATTTTCTCCGTTCGGCATGCTTCGTTGTAGCTCTCTTGCCGGTCGCCGGCTTAGCGGCTTGCTTTGCGCGACTAGCTCTGGGGAGAGAAGGAGATAGCGCCGGAAACCTCGCCTTTTGCCTTCTTCGGCGCTGGAACCTGGTTGCTGCGCCTTCTCTTTGTCCATGTGCACACACACGATTCCTCAGCGAAAACCATGCAGAAACCTTTCCACGAGCACCCAGGGATGTGCACCCAGCACCACGTGCACGCACACGCAGCTAGAGAAAAGCACCTACCTTTTCACACACTGATGCCTAAGCAAACGCGTGGCCACACACACGCACACATCCGCAAGCGCGCCTACTCCCATCTATTGAGAGAAAGACGGACGAGCTCTTTGGTTGCTCTTCACAGGCTTGTCCCTGATCTATAGCTGAGGGCAAACACTTGTGTGCTTGTGGGAGAGCCTGTGTCTTTCCTGGAAGCGTTTGGGAGTTTTGCTCAGACGCGTGTTTCCTCAAGTTCAAGAATCAAGATCTAGGATACCTGCAGACAGGTGCCTGTTTGTGTGGAGACAGTCTGTTTGAAACTGTGTTCCTCAGCGCCCGCTCTTTCTCCCCGTCGCTCCACACGCCTGGGAGTCCCTTTCTTTCTCTCCACAAGCACGTGTGTTGACTTCGTCGCACATGTGCATCTGCACAAGCGTTGAGCTCAGCAGAGCGTGTCTCTTGACACTTGATGTGCGTTGGCTGTGTCTGCCTGCTCCAGTGAAGAGAGAAACGGGAAATCATCTTGGTAGAGGCAACAAAGCAAAAGCGAGGCAGGATTGACATCTGCTCAACAGAGACGGATTCCCTGCGCTGACACAGTTCACAGTTACACGAGAAGCAATCTGAGCGGGTCCGTCGACCGGAGACGTGTTTCCCAAGAGGTCGTTTAGCGAGTGAACAGCAGTGTGCGCGACTTTCAGGAGTGTGCCTGGAAAGTGCCAGAATCACGAGGAGCATCTGTGCAAAAGCTGCTGCCTCTGTGACCGCATTGAGGCACGTTCGCGTGTCTGCGAGTATATAGACGGCTCTTTCGCGTTCACTCCGAGGGAAACGGTCCGCTATTGCTTCTGTGCGCACAGACGCGATTCCCTTGTCTCTTGCGAACACAGGGGAACTCTGTGCATCCAAATCTACAGGCTAAGGACGCGTCTGCATATGTTTTTGGTGAACAATCGAGTGTGCGTGTTCTGACAGCTGCCTCTATGCAGACGTCTCCACAGAGCCACTTCTGAATGCCCCGCAGCCCAGGACTGAATGGATACACTAACAAGTGCACCGGTGTGAGCAACCACATATGCAGAAGGACGTCTTTCATCTCACAGAAGCGCGAACGTCTTGGCGTTCAAGCACATGGCAGAAACAAGGTGTGAACAGATGAGCTGCTGCTATTTTCTCCGTTCGGCATGCTTCGTTGTAGCTCTCTTGCCGGTCGCCGGCTTAGCGGCTTGCTTTGCGCGACTAGCTCTGGGGAGAGAAGGAGATAGCGCCGGAAACCTCGCCTTTTGCCTTCTTCGGCGCTGGAACCTGGTTGCTGCGCCTTCTCTTTGTCCATGTGCACACACACGATTCCTCAGCGAAAACCATGCAGAAACCTTTCCACGAGCACCCAGGGATGTGCACCCAGCACCACGTGCACGCACACGCAGCTAGAGAAAAGCACCTACCTTTTCACACACTGATGCCTAAGCAAACGCGTGGCCACACACACGCACACATCCGCAAGCGCGCCTACTCCCATCTATTGAGAGAAAGACGGACGAGCTCTTTGGTTGCTCTTCACAGGCTTGTCCCTGATCTATAGCTGAGGGCAAACACTTGTGTGCTTGTGGGAGAGCCTGTGTCTTTCCTGGAAGCGTTTGGGAGTTTTGCTCAGACGCGTGTTTCCTCAAGTTCAAGAATCAAGATCTAGGATACCTGCAGACAGGTGCCTGTTTGTGTGGAGACAGTCTGTTTGAAACTGTGTTCCTCAGCGCCCGCTCTTTCTCCCCGTCGCTCCACACGCCTGGGAGTCCCTTTCTTTCTCTCCACAAGCACGTGTGTTGACTTCGTCGCACATGTGCATCTGCACAAGCGTTGAGCTCAGCAGAGCGTGTCTCTTGACACTTGATGTGCGTTGGCTGTGTCTGCCTGCTCCAGTGAAGAGAGAAACGGGAAATCATCTTGGTAGAGGCAACAAAGCAAAAGCGAGGCAGGATTGACATCTGCTCAACAGAGACGGATTCCCTGCGCTGACACAGTTCACAGTTACACGAGAAGCAATCTGAGCGGTCCGTCGACCGGAGACGTGTTTCCCAAGAGGTCGTTTAGCGAGTGAACAGCAGTGTGCGCGACTTTCAGGAGTGTGCCTGGAAAGTGCCAGAATCACCAGGAGCATCTGTGCAAAAGCTGCTGCCTCTGTGACCGCATTGAGGCACGTTCGCGTGTCTGCGAGTATATAGACGGCTCTTTCGCGTTCACTCCGAGGGAAACGGTCCGCTATTGCTTCTGTGCGCACAGACGCGATTCCCTTGTCTCTTGCGAACACAGGGAACTCTGTGCATCCAAATCTACAGGCTAAGGACGCGTCTGCATATGTTTTGGTGAACAATCGAGTGTGCGTGTTCTGACAGCTGCCTCTATGCAGACGTCTCCACAGAGCCACTTCTGAATGCCCCGCAGCCCAGGACTGAATGGATACACTAACAAGTGCACCGGTGTGAGCAACCACATATGCAGAAGGACGTCTTTCATCTCACAGAAGCGCGAACGTCTTGGCGTTCAAGCACATGGCAGAAACAAGGTGTGAACAGATGAGCTGCTGCTATTTTCTCCGTTCGGCATGCTTCGTTGTAGCTCTCTTGCCGGTCGCCGGCTTAGCGGCTTGCTTTGCGCGACTAGCTCTGGGGAGAGAAGGAGATAGCGCCGGAAACCTCGCCTTTTGCCTTCTTCGGCGCTGGAACCTGGTTGCTGCGCCTTCTCTTTGTCCATGTGCACACACACGATTCCTCAGCGAAAACCATGCAGAAACCTTTCCACGAGCACCCAGGGATGTGCACCCAGCACCACGTGCACGCACACGCAGCTAGAGAAAAGCACCTACCTTTTCACACACTGATGCCTAAGCAAACGCGTGGCCACACACACGCACACATCCGCAAGCGCGCCTACTCCCATCTATTGAGGGAAAGACGGACGAGCTCTTTGGTTGCTCTTCACAGGCTTGTCCCTGATCTATAGCTGAGGGCAAACACTTGTGTGCTTGTGGGAGAGCCTGTGTCTTTCCTGGAAGCGTTTGGGAGTTTTGCTCAGACGCGTGTTTCCTCAAGTTCAAGAATCAAGATCTAGGATACCTGCAGACAGGTGCCTGTTTGTGTGGAGACAGTCTGTTTGAAACTGTGTTCCTCAGCGCCCGCTCTTTCTCCCCGTCGCTCCACACGCCTGGGAGTCCCTTTCTTTCTCTCCACAAGCACGTGTGTTGACTTCGTCGCACATGTGCATCTGCACAAGCGTTGAGCTCAGCAGAGCGTGTCTCTTGACACTTGATGTGCGTTGGCTGTGTCTGCCTGCTCCAGTGAAGAGAGAAACGGGAAATCATCTTGGTAGAGGCAACAAAGCAAAAGCGAGGCAGGATTGACATCTGCTCAACAGAGACGGATTCCCTGCGCTGACACAGTTCACAGTTACACGAGAAGCAATCTGAGCGGTCCGTCGACCGGAGACGTGTTTCCCAAGAGGTCGTTTAGCGAGTGAACAGCAGTGTGCGCGACTTTCAGGAGTGTGCCTGGAAAGTGCCAGAATCACCAGGAGCATCTGTGCAAAAGCTGCTGCCTCTGTGACCGCATTGAGGCACGTTCGCGTGTCTGCGAGTATATAGACGGCTCTTTCGCGTTCACTCCGAGGGAAACGGTCCGCTATTGCTTCTGTGCGCACAGACGCGATTCCCTTGTCTCTTGCGAACACAGGGAACTCTGTGCATCCAAATCTACAGGCTAAGGACGCGTCTGCATATGTTTTGGTGAACAATCGAGTGTGCGTGTTCTGACAGCTGCCTCTATGCAGACGTCTCCACAGAGCCACTTCTGAATGCCCCGCAGCCCAGGACTGAATGGATACACTAACAAGTGCACCGGTGTGAGCAAGCACATATGCAGAAGGACGTCTTTCATCTCACAGAAGCGCGAACGTCTTGGCGTTCAAGCACATGGCAGAAACAAGGTGTGAACAGATGAGCTGCTGCTATTTTCTCCGTTCGGCATGCTTCGTTGTAGCTCTCTTGCCGGTCGCCGGCTTAGCGGCTTGCTTTGCGCGACTAGCTCTGGGGAGAGAAGGAGATAGCGCCGGAAACCTCGCCTTTTGCCTTCTTCGGCGCTGGAACCTGGTTGCTGCGCCTTCTCTTTGTCCATGTGCACACACACGATTCCTCAGCGAAAACCATGCAGAAACCTTTCCACGAGCACCCAGGGATGTGCACCCAGCACCACGTGCACGCACACGCAGCTAGAGAAAAGCACCTACCTTTTCACACACTGATGCCTAAGCAAACGCGTGGCCACACACACGCACACATCCGCAAGCGCGCCTACTCCCATCTATTGAGGGAAAGACGGACGAGCTCTTTGGTTGCTCTTCACAGGCTTGTCCCTGATCTATAGCTGAGGGCAAACACTTGTGTGCTTGTGGGAGAGCCTGTGTCTTTCCTGGAAGCGTTTGGGAGTTTTGCTCAGACGCGTGTTTCCTCAAGTTCAAGAATCAAGATCTAGGATACCTGCAGACAGGTGCCTGTTTGTGTGGAGACAGTCTGTTTGAAACTGTGTTCCTCAGCGCCCGCTCTTTCTCCCCGTCGCTCCACACGCCTGGGAGTCCCTTTCTTTCTCTCCACAAGCACGTGTGTTGACTTCGTCGCACATGTGCATCTGCACAAGCGTTGAGCTCAGCAGAGCGTGTCTCTTGACACTTGATGTGCGTTGGCTGTGTCTGCCTGCTCCAGTGAAGAGAGAAACGGGAAATCATCTTGGTAGAGGCAACAAAGCAAAAGCGAGGCAGGATTGACATCTGCTCAACAGAGACGGATTCCCTGCGCTGACACAGTTCACAGTTACACGAGAAGCAATCTGAGCGGTCCGTCGACCGGAGACGTGTTTCCCAAGAGGTCGTTTAGCGAGTGAACAGCAGTGTGCGCGACTTTCAGGAGTGTGCCTGGAAAGTGCCAGAATCACCAGGAGCATCTGTGCAAAAGCTGCTGCCTCTGTGACCGCATTGAGGCACGTTCGCGTGTCTGCGAGTATATAGACGGCTCTTTCGCGTTCACTCCGAGGGAAACGGTCCGCTATTGCTTCTGTGCGCACAGACGCGATTCCCTTGTCTCTTGCGAACACAGGGAACTCTGTGCATCCAAATCTACAGGCTAAGGACGCGTCTGCATATGTTTTGGTGAACAATCGAGTGTGCGTGTTCTGACAGCTGCCTCTATGCAGACGTCTCCACAGAGCCACTTCTGAATGCCCCGCAGCCCAGGACTGAATGGATACACTAACAAGTGCACCGGTGTGAGCAAGCACATATGCAGAAGGACGTCTTTCATCTCACAGAAGCGCGAACGTCTTGGCGTTCAAGCACATGGCAGAAACAAGGTGTGAACAGATGAGCTGCTGCTATTTTCTCCGTTCGGCATGCTTCGTTGTAGCTCTCTTGCCGGTCGCCGGCTTAGCGGCTTGCTTTGCGCGACTAGCTCTGGGGAGAGAAGGAGATAGCGCCGGAAACCTCGCCTTTTGCCTTCTTCGGCGCTGGAACCTGGTTGCTGCGCCTTCTCTTTGTCCATGTGCACACACACGATTCCTCAGCGAAAACCATGCAGAAACCTTTCCACGAGCACCCAGGGATGTGCACCCAGCACCACGTGCACGCACACGCAGCTAGAGAAAAGCACCTACCTTTTCACACACTGATGCCTAAGCAAACGCGTGGCCACACACACGCACACATCCGCAAGCGCGCCTACTCCCATCTATTGAGGGAAAGACGGACGAGCTCTTTGGTTGCTCTTCACAGGCTTGTCCCTGATCTATAGCTGAGGGCAAACACTTGTGTGCTTGTGGGAGAGCCTGTGTCTTTCCTGGAAGCGTTTGGGAGTTTTGCTCAGACGCGTGTTTCCTCAAGTTCAAGAATCAAGATCTAGGATACCTGCAGACAGGTGCCTGTTTGTGTGGAGACAGTCTGTTTGAAACTGTGTTCCTCAGCGCCCGCTCTTTCTCCCCGTCGCTCCACACGCCTGGGAGTCCCTTTCTTTCTCTCCACAAGCACGTGTGTTGACTTCGTCGCACATGTGCATCTGCACAAGCGTTGAGCTCAGCAGAGCGTGTCTCTTGACACTTGATGTGCGTTGGCTGTGTCTGCCTGCTCCAGTGAAGAGAGAAACGGGAAATCATCTTGGTAGAGGCAACAAAGCAAAAGCGAGGCAGGATTGACATCTGCTCAACAGAGACGGATTCCCTGCGCTGACACAGTTCACAGTTACACGAGAAGCAATCTGAGCGGTCCGTCGACCGGAGACGTGTTTCCCAAGAGGTCGTTTAGCGAGTGAACAGCAGTGTGCGCGACTTTCAGGAGTGTGCCTGGAAAGTGCCAGAATCACCAGGAGCATCTGTGCAAAAGCTGCTGCCTCTGTGACCGCATTGAGGCACGTTCGCGTGTCTGCGAGTATATAGACGGCTCTTTCGCGTTCACTCCGAGGGAAACGGTCCGCTATTGCTTCTGTGCGCACAGACGCGATTCCCTTGTCTCTTGCGAACACAGGGAACTCTGTGCATCCAAATCTACAGGCTAAGGACGCGTCTGCATATGTTTTGGTGAACAATCGAGTGTGCGTGTTCTGACAGCTGCCTCTATGCAGACGTCTCCACAGAGCCACTTCTGAATGCCCCGCAGCCCAGGACTGAATGGATACACTAACAAGTGCACCGGTGTGAGCAACCACATATGCAGAAGGACGTCTTTCATCTCACAGAAGCGCGAACGTCTTGGCGTTCAAGCACATGGCAGAAACAAGGTGTGAACAGATGAGCTGCTGCTATTTTCTCCGTTCGGCATGCTTCGTTGTAGCTCTCTTGCCGGTCGCCGGCTTAGCGGCTTGCTTTGCGCGACTAGCTCTGGGGAGAGAAGGAGATAGCGCCGGAAACCTCGCCTTTTGCCTTCTTCGGCGCTGGAACCTGGTTGCTGCGCCTTCTCTTTGTCCATGTGCACACACACGATTCCTCAGCGAAAACCATGCAGAAACCTTTCCACGAGCACCCAGGGATGTGCACCCAGCACCACGTGCACGCACACGCAGCTAGAGAAAAGCACCTACCTTTTCACACACTGATGCCTAAGCAAACGCGTGGCCACACACACGCACACATCCGCAAGCGCGCCTACTCCCATCTATTGAGGGAAAGACGGACGAGCTCTTTGGTTGCTCTTCACAGGCTTGTCCCTGATCTATAGCTGAGGGCAAACACTTGTGTGCTTGTGGGAGAGCCTGTGTCTTTCCTGGAAGCGTTTGGGAGTTTTGCTCAGACGCGTGTTTCCTCAAGTTCAAGAATCAAGATCTAGGATACCTGCAGACAGGTGCCTGTTTGTGTGGAGACAGTCTGTTTGAAACTGTGTTCCTCAGCGCCCGCTCTTTCTCCCCGTCGCTCCACACGCCTGGGAGTCCCTTTCTTTCTCTCCACAAGCACGTGTGTTGACTTCGTCGCACATGTGCATCTGCACAAGCGTTGAGCTCAGCAGAGCGTGTCTCTTGACACTTGATGTGCGTTGGCTGTGTCTGCCTGCTCCAGTGAAGAGAGAAACGGGAAATCATCTTGGTAGAGGCAACAAAGCAAAAGCGAGGCAGGATTGACATCTGCTCAACAGAGACGGATTCCCTGCGCTGACACAGTTCACAGTTACACGAGAAGCAATCTGAGCGGTCCGTCGACCGGAGACGTGTTTCCCAAGAGGTCGTTTAGCGAGTGAACAGCAGTGTGCGCGACTTTCAGGAGTGTGCCTGGAAAGTGCCAGAATCACCAGGAGCATCTGTGCAAAAGCTGCTGCCTCTGTGACCGCATTGAGGCACGTTCGCGTGTCTGCGAGTATATAGACGGCTCTTTCGCGTTCACTCCGAGGGAAACGGTCCGCTATTGCTTCTGTGCGCACAGACGCGATTCCCTTGTCTCTTGCGAACACAGGGAACTCTGTGCATCCAAATCTACAGGCTAAGGACGCGTCTGCATATGTTTTGGTGAACAATCGAGTGTGCGTGTTCTGACAGCTGCCTCTATGCAGACGTCTCCACAGAGCCACTTCTGAATGCCCCGCAGCCCAGGACTGAATGGATACACTAACAAGTGCACCGGTGTGAGCAACCACATATGCAGAAGGACGTCTTTCATCTCACAGAAGCGCGAACGTCTTGGCGTTCAAGCACATGGCAGAAACAAGGTGTGAACAGATGAGCTGCTGCTATTTTCTCCGTTCGGCATGCTTCGTTGTAGCTCTCTTGCCGGTCGCCGGCTTAGCGGCTTGCTTTGCGCGACTAGCTCTGGGGAGAGAAGGAGATAGCGCCGGAAACCTCGCCTTTTGCCTTCTTCGGCGCTGGAACCTGGTTGCTGCGCCTTCTCTTTGTCCATGTGCACACACACGATTCCTCAGCGAAAACCATGCAGAAACCTTTCCACGAGCACCCAGGGATGTGCACCCAGCACCACGTGCACGCACACGCAGCTAGAGAAAAGCACCTACCTTTTCACACACTGATGCCTAAGCAAACGCGTGGCCACACACACGCACACATCCGCAAGCGCGCCTACTCCCATCTATTGAGGGAAAGACGGACGAGCTCTTTGGTTGCTCTTCACAGGCTTGTCCCTGATCTATAGCTGAGGGCAAACACTTGTGTGCTTGTGGGAGAGCCTGTGTCTTTCCTGGAAGCGTTTGGGAGTTTTGCTCAGACGCGTGTTTCCTCAAGTTCAAGAATCAAGATCTAGGATACCTGCAGACAGGTGCCTGTTTGTGTGGAGACAGTCTGTTTGAAACTGTGTTCCTCAGCGCCCGCTCTTTCTCCCCGTCGCTCCACACGCCTGGGAGTCCCTTTCTTTCTCTCCACAAGCACGTGTGTTGACTTCGTCGCACATGTGCATCTGCACAAGCGTTGAGCTCAGCAGAGCGTGTCTCTTGACACTTGATGTGCGTTGGCTGTGTCTGCCTGCTCCAGTGAAGAGAGAAACGGGAAATCATCTTGGTAGAGGCAACAAAGCAAAAGCGAGGCAGGATTGACATCTGCTCAACAGAGACGGATTCCCTGCGCTGACACAGTTCACAGTTACACGAGAAGCAATCTGAGCGGTCCGTCGACCGGAGACGTGTTTCCCAAGAGGTCGTTTAGCGAGTGAACAGCAGTGTGCGCGACTTTCAGGAGTGTGCCTGGAAAGTGCCAGAATCACCAGGAGCATCTGTGCAAAAGCTGCTGCCTCTGTGACCGCATTGAGGCACGTTCGCGTGTCTGCGAGTATATAGACGGCTCTTTCGCGTTCACTCCGAGGGAAACGGTCCGCTATTGCTTCTGTGCGCACAGACGCGATTCCCTTGTCTCTTGCGAACACAGGGAACTCTGTGCATCCAAATCTACAGGCTAAGGACGCGTCTGCATATGTTTTGGTGAACAATCGAGTGTGCGTGTTCTGACAGCTGCCTCTATGCAGACGTCTCCACAGAGCCACTTCTGAATGCCCCGCAGCCCAGGACTGAATGGATACACTAACAAGTGCACCGGTGTGAGCAACCACATATGCAGAAGGACGTCTTTCATCTCACAGAAGCGCGAACGTCTTGGCGTTCAAGCACATGGCAGAAACAAGGTGTGAACAGATGAGCTGCTGCTATTTTCTCCGTTCGGCATGCTTCGTTGTAGCTCTCTTGCCGGTCGCCGGCTTAGCGGCTTGCTTTGCGCGACTAGCTCTGGGGAGAGAAGGAGATAGCGCCGGAAACCTCGCCTTTTGCCTTCTTCGGCGCTGGAACCTGGTTGCTGCGCCTTCTCTTTGTCCATGTGCACACACACGATTCCTCAGCGAAAACCATGCAGAAACCTTTCCACGAGCACCCAGGGATGTGCACCCAGCACCACGTGCACGCACACGCAGCTAGAGAAAAGCACCTACCTTTTCACACACTGATGCCTAAGCAAACGCGTGGCCACACACACGCACACATCCGCAAGCGCGCCTACTCCCATCTATTGAGGGAAAGACGGACGAGCTCTTTGGTTGCTCTTCACAGGCTTGTCCCTGATCTATAGCTGAGGGCAAACACTTGTGTGCTTGTGGGAGAGCCTGTGTCTTTCCTGGAAGCGTTTGGGAGTTTTGCTCAGACGCGTGTTTCCTCAAGTTCAAGAATCAAGATCTAGGATACCTGCAGACAGGTGCCTGTTTGTGTGGAGACAGTCTGTTTGAAACTGTGTTCCTCAGCGCCCGCTCTTTCTCCCCGTCGCTCCACACGCCTGGGAGTCCCTTTCTTTCTCTCCACAAGCACGTGTGTTGACTTCGTCGCACATGTGCATCTGCACAAGCGTTGAGCTCAGCAGAGCGTGTCTCTTGACACTTGATGTGCGTTGGCTGTGTCTGCCTGCTCCAGTGAAGAGAGAAACGGGAAATCATCTTGGTAGAGGCAACAAAGCAAAAGCGAGGCAGGATTGACATCTGCTCAACAGAGACGGATTCCCTGCGCTGACACAGTTCACAGTTACACGAGAAGCAATCTGAGCGGTCCGTCGACCGGAGACGTGTTTCCCAAGAGGTCGTTTAGCGAGTGAACAGCAGTGTGCGCGACTTTCAGGAGTGTGCCTGGAAAGTGCCAGAATCACCAGGAGCATCTGTGCAAAAGCTGCTGCCTCTGTGACCGCATTGAGGCACGTTCGCGTGTCTGCGAGTATATAGACGGCTCTTTCGCGTTCACTCCGAGGGAAACGGTCCGCTATTGCTTCTGTGCGCACAGACGCGATTCCCTTGTCTCTTGCGAACACAGGGAACTCTGTGCATCCAAATCTACAGGCTAAGGACGCGTCTGCATATGTTTTGGTGAACAATCGAGTGTGCGTGTTCTGACAGCTGCCTCTATGCAGACGTCTCCACAGAGCCACTTCTGAATGCCCCGCAGCCCAGGACTGAATGGATACACTAACAAGTGCACCGGTGTGAGCAACCACATATGCAGAAGGACGTCTTTCATCTCACAGAAGCGCGAACGTCTTGGCGTTCAAGCACATGGCAGAAACAAGGTGTGAACAGATGAGCTGCTGCTATTTTCTCCGTTCGGCATGCTTCGTTGTAGCTCTCTTGCCGGTCGCCGGCTTAGCGGCTTGCTTTGCGCGACTAGCTCTGGGGAGAGAAGGAGATAGCGCCGGAAACCTCGCCTTTTGCCTTCTTCGGCGCTGGAACCTGGTTGCTGCGCCTTCTCTTTGTCCATGTGCACACACACGATTCCTCAGCGAAAACCATGCAGAAACCTTTCCACGAGCACCCAGGGATGTGCACCCAGCACCACGTGCACGCACACGCAGCTAGAGAAAAGCACCTACCTTTTCACACACTGATGCCTAAGCAAACGCGTGGCCACACACACGCACACATCCGCAAGCGCGCCTACTCCCATCTATTGAGGGAAAGACGGACGAGCTCTTTGGTTGCTCTTCACAGGCTTGTCCCTGATCTATAGCTGAGGGCAAACACTTGTGTGCTTGTGGGAGAGCCTGTGTCTTTCCTGGAAGCGTTTGGGAGTTTTGCTCAGACGCGTGTTTCCTCAAGTTCAAGAATCAAGATCTAGGATACCTGCAGACAGGTGCCTGTTTGTGTGGAGACAGTCTGTTTGAAACTGTGTTCCTCAGCGCCCGCTCTTTCTCCCCGTCGCTCCACACGCCTGGGAGTCCCTTTCTTTCTCTCCACAAGCACGTGTGTTGACTTCGTCGCACATGTGCATCTGCACAAGCGTTGAGCTCAGCAGAGCGTGTCTCTTGACACTTGATGTGCGTTGGCTGTGTCTGCCTGCTCCAGTGAAGAGAGAAACGGGAAATCATCTTGGTAGAGGCAACAAAGCAAAAGCGAGGCAGGATTGACATCTGCTCAACAGAGACGGATTCCCTGCGCTGACACAGTTCACAGTTACACGAGAAGCAATCTGAGCGGTCCGTCGACCGGAGACGTGTTTCCCAAGAGGTCGTTTAGCGAGTGAACAGCAGTGTGCGCGACTTTCAGGAGTGTGCCTGGAAAGTGCCAGAATCACCAGGAGCATCTGTGCAAAAGCTGCTGCCTCTGTGACCGCATTGAGGCACGTTCGCGTGTCTGCGAGTATATAGACGGCTCTTTCGCGTTCACTCTGAGGGAAACGGTCCGCTATTGCTTCTGTGCGCACAGACGCGATTCCCTTGTCTCTTGCGAACACAGGGAACTCTGTGCATCCAAATCTACAGGCTAAGGACGCGTCTGCATATGTTTTGGTGAACAATCGAGTGTGCGTGTTCTGACAGCTGCCTCTATGCAGACGTCTCCACAGAGCCACTTCTGAATGCCCCGCAGCCCAGGACTGAATGGATACACTAACAAGTGCACCGGTGTGAGCAAGCACATATGCAGAAGGACGTCTTTCATCTCACAGAAGCGCGAACGTCTTGGCGTTCAAGCACATGGCAGAAACAAGGTGTGAACAGATGAGCTGCTGCTATTTTCTCCGTTCGGCATGCTTCGTTGTAGCTCTCTTGCCGGTCGCCGGCTTAGCGGCTTGCTTTGCGCGACTAGCTCTGGGGAGAGAAGGAGATAGCGCCGGAAACCTCGCCTTTTGCCTTCTTCGGCGCTGGAACCTGGTTGCTGCGCCTTCTCTTTGTCCATGTGCACACACACGATTCCTCAGCGAAAACCATGCAGAAACCTTTCCACGAGCACCCAGGGATGTGCACCCAGCACCACGTGCACGCACACGCAGCTAGAGAAAAGCACCTACCTTTTCACACACTGATGCCTAAGCAAACGCGTGGCCACACACACGCACACATCCGCAAGCGCGCCTACTCCCATCTATTGAGGGAAAGACGGACGAGCTCTTTGGTTGCTCTTCACAGGCTTGTCCCTGATCTATAGCTGAGGGCAAACACTTGTGTGCTTGTGGGAGAGCCTGTGTCTTTCCTGGAAGCGTTTGGGAGTTTTGCTCAGACGCGTGTTTCCTCAAGTTCAAGAATCAAGATCTAGGATACCTGCAGACAGGTGCCTGTTTGTGTGGAGACAGTCTGTTTGAAACTGTGTTCCTCAGCGCCCGCTCTTTCTCCCCGTCGCTCCACACGCCTGGGAGTCCCTTTCTTTCTCTCCACAAGCACGTGTGTTGACTTCGTCGCACATGTGCATCTGCACAAGCGTTGAGCTCAGCAGAGCGTGTCTCTTGACACTTGATGTGCGTTGGCTGTGTCTGCCTGCTCCAGTGAAGAGAGAAACGGGAAATCATCTTGGTAGAGGCAACAAAGCAAAAGCGAGGCAGGATTGACATCTGCTCAACAGAGACGGATTCCCTGCGCTGACACAGTTCACAGTTACACGAGAAGCAATCTGAGCGGTCCGTCGACCGGAGACGTGTTTCCCAAGAGGTCGTTTAGCGAGTGAACAGCAGTGTGCGCGACTTTCAGGAGTGTGCCTGGAAAGTGCCAGAATCACCAGGAGCATCTGTGCAAAAGCTGCTGCCTCTGTGACCGCATTGAGGCACGTTCGCGTGTCTGCGAGTATATAGACGGCTCTTTCGCGTTCACTCTGAGGGAAACGGTCCGCTATTGCTTCTGTGCGCACAGACGCGATTCCCTTGTCTCTTGCGAACACAGGGAACTCTGTGCATCCAAATCTACAGGCTAAGGACGCGTCTGCATATGTTTTGGTGAACAATCGAGTGTGCGTGTTCTGACAGCTGCCTCTATGCAGACGTCTCCACAGAGCCACTTCTGAATGCCCCGCAGCCCAGGACTGAATGGATACACTAACAAGTGCACCGGTGTGAGCAAGCACATATGCAGAAGGACGTCTTTCATCTCACAGAAGCGCGAACGTCTTGGCGTTCAAGCACATGGCAGAAACAAGGTGTGAACAGATGAGCTGCTGCTATTTTCTCCGTTCGGCATGCTTCGTTGTAGCTCTCTTGCCGGTCGCCGGCTTAGCGGCTTGCTTTGCGCGACTAGCTCTGGGGAGAGAAGGAGATAGCGCCGGAAACCTCGCCTTTTGCCTTCTTCGGCGCTGGAACCTGGTTGCTGCGCCTTCTCTTTGTCCATGTGCACACACACGATTCCTCAGCGAAAACCATGCAGAAACCTTTCCACGAGCACCCAGGGATGTGCACCCAGCACCACGTGCACGCACACGCAGCTAGAGAAAAGCACCTACCTTTTCACACACTGATGCCTAAGCAAACGCGTGGCCACACACACGCACACATCCGCAAGCGCGCCTACTCCCATCTATTGAGAGAAAGACGGACGAGCTCTTTGGTTGCTCTTCACAGGCTTGTCCCTGATCTATAGCTGAGGGCAAACACTTGTGTGCTTGTGGGAGAGCCTGTGTCTTTCCTGGAAGCGTTTGGGAGTTTTGCTCAGACGCGTGTTTCCTCAAGTTCAAGAATCAAGATCTAGGATACCTGCAGACAGGTGCCTGTTTGTGTGGAGACAGTCTGTTTGAAACTGTGTTCCTCAGCGCCCGCTCTTTCTCCCCGTCGCTCCACACGCCTGGGAGTCCCTTTCTTTCTCTCCACAAGCACGTGTGTTGACTTCGTCGCACATGTGCATCTGCACAAGCGTTGAGCTCAGCAGAGCGTGTCTCTTGACACTTGATGTGCGTTGGCTGTGTCTGCGTGCTCCAGTGAAGAGAGAAACGGGAAATCATCTTGGTAGAGGCAACAAAGCAAAAGCGAGGCAGGATTGACATCTGCTCAACAGAGACGGATTCCCTGCGCTGACACAGTTCACAGTTACACGAGAAGCAATCTGAGCGGTCCGTCGACCGGAGACGTGTTTCCCAAGAGGTCGTTTAGCGAGTGAACAGCAGTGTGCGCGACTTTCAGGAGTGTGCCTGGAAAGTGCCAGAATCACCAGGAGCATCTGTGCAAAAGCTGCTGCCTCTGTGACCGCATTGAGGCACGTTCGCGTGTCTGCGAGTATATAGACGGCTCTTTCGCGTTCACTCCGAGGGAAACGGTCCGCTATTGCTTCTGTGCGCACAGACGCGATTCCCTTGTCTCTTGCGAACACAGGGAACTCTGTGCATCCAAATCTACAGGCTAAGGACGCGTCTGCATATGTTTTGGTGAACAATCGAGTGTGCGTGTTCTGACAGCTGCCTCTATGCAGACGTCTCCACAGAGCCACTTCTGAATGCCCCGCAGCCCAGGACTGAATGGATACACTAACAAGTGCACCGGTGTGAGCAACCACATATGCAGAAGGACGTCTTTCATCTCACAGAAGCGCGAACGTCTTGGCGTTCAAGCACATGGCAGAAACAAGGTGTGAACAGATGAGCTGCTGCTATTTTCTCCGTTCGGCATGCTTCGTTGTAGCTCTCTTGCCGGTCGCCGGCTTAGCGGCTTGCTTTGCGCGACTAGCTCTGGGGAGAGAAGGAGATAGCGCCGGAAACCTCGCCTTTTGCCTTCTTCGGCGCTGGAACCTGGTTGCTGCGCCTTCTCTTTGTCCATGTGCACACACACGATTCCTCAGCGAAAACCATGCAGAAACCTTTCCACGAGCACCCAGGGATGTGCACCCAGCACCACGTGCACGCACACGCAGCTAGAGAAAAGCACCTACCTTTTCACACACTGAAGCCTAAGCAAACGCGTGGCCACACACACGCACACATCCGCAAGCGCGCCTACTCCCATCTATTGAGAGAAAGACGGACGAGCTCTTTGGTTGCTCTTCACAGGCTTGTCCCTGATCTATAGCTGAGGGCAAACACTTGTGTGCTTGTGGGAGAGCCTGTGTCTTTCCTGGAAGCGTTTGGGAGTTTTGCTCAGACGCGTGTTTCCTCAAGTTCAAGAATCAAGATCTAGGATACCTGCAGACAGGTGCCTGTTTGTGTGGAGACAGTCTGTTTGAAACTGTGTTCCTCAGCGCCCGCTCTTTCTCCCCGTCGCTCCACACGCCTGGGAGTCCCTTTCTTTCTCTCCACAAGCACGTGTGTTGACTTCGTCGCACATGTGCATCTGCACAAGCGTTGAGCTCAGCAGAGCGTGTCTCTTGACACTTGATGTGCGTTGGCTGTGTCTGCCTGCTCCAGTGAAGAGAGAAACGGGAAATCATCTTGGTAGAGGCAACAAAGCAAAAGCGAGGCAGGATTGACATCTGCTCAACAGAGACGGATTCCCTGCGCTGACACAGTTCACAGTTACACGAGAAGCAATCTGAGCGGTCCGTCGACCGGAGACGTGTTTCCCAAGAGGTCGTTTAGCGAGTGAACAGCAGTGTGCGCGACTTTCAGGAGTGTGCCTGGAAAGTGCCAGAATCACCAGGAGCATCTGTGCAAAAGCTGCTGCCTCTGTGACCGCATTGAGGCAGGTTCCCGTGTCTGCGAGTATATAGACGGCTCTTTCGCGTTCACTCCGAGGGAAACGGTCCGCTATTGCTTCTGTGCGCACAGACGCGATTCCCTTGTCTCTTGCGAACACAGGGAACTCTGTGCATCCAAATCTACAGGCTAAGGACGCGTCTGCATATGTTTTGGTGAACAATCGAGTGTGCGTGTTCTGACAGCTGCCTCTATGCAGACGTCTCCACAGAGCCACTTCTGAATGCCCCGCAGCCCAGGACTGAATGGATACACTAACAAGTGCACCGGTGTGAGCAACCACATATGCAGAAGGACGTCTTTCATCTCACAGAAGCGCGAACGTCTTGGCGTTCAAGCACATGGCAGAAACAAGGTGTGAACAGATGAGCTGCTGCTATTTTCTCCGTTCGGCATGCTTCGTTGTAGCTCTCTTGCCGGTCGCCGGCTTAGCGGCTTGCTTTGCGCGACTAGCTCTGGGGAGAGAAGGAGATAGCGCCGGAAACCTCGCCTTTTGCCTTCTTCGGCGCTGGAACCTGGTTGCTGCGCCTTCTCTTTGTCCATGTGCACACACACGATTCCTCAGCGAAAACCATGCAGAAACCTTTCCACGAGCACCCAGGGATGTGCACCCAGCACCACGTGCACGCACACGCAGCTAGAGAAAAGCACCTACCTTTTCACACACTGATGCCTAAGCAAACGCGTGGCCACACACACGCACACATCCGCAAGCGCGCCTACTCCCATCTATTGAGGGAAAGACGGACGAGCTCTTTGGTTGCTCTTCACAGGCTTGTCCCTGATCTATAGCTGAGGGCAAACACTTGTGTGCTTGTGGGAGAGCCTGTGTCTTTCCTGGAAGCGTTTGGGAGTTTTGCTCAGACGCGTGTTTCCTCAAGTTCAAGAATCAAGATCTAGGATACCTGCAGACAGGTGCCTGTTTGTGTGGAGACAGTCTGTTTGAAACTGTGTTCCTCAGCGCCCGCTCTTTCTCCCCGTCGCTCCACACGCCTGGGAGTCCCTTTCTTTCTCTCCACAAGCACGTGTGTTGACTTCGTCGCACATGTGCATCTGCACAAGCGTTGAGCTCAGCAGAGCGTGTCTCTTGACACTTGATGTGCGTTGGCTGTGTCTGCCTGCTCCAGTGAAGAGAGAAACGGGAAATCATCTTGGTAGAGGCAACAAAGCAAAAGCGAGGCAGGATTGACATCTGCTCAACAGAGACGGATTCCCTGCGCTGACACAGTTCACAGTTACACGAGAAGCAATCTGAGCGGTCCGTCGACCGGAGACGTGTTTCCCAAGAGGTCGTTTAGCGAGTGAACAGCAGTGTGCGCGACTTTCAGGAGTGTGCCTGGAAAGTGCCAGAATCACCAGGAGCATCTGTGCAAAAGCTGCTGCCTCTGTGACCGCATTGAGGCACGTTCGCGTGTCTGCGAGTATATAGACGGCTCTTTCGCGTTCACTCCGAGGGAAACGGTCCGCTATTGCTTCTGTGCGCACAGACGCGATTCCCTTGTCTCTTGCGAACACAGGGAACTCTGTGCATCCAAATCTACAGGCTAAGGACGCGTCTGCATATGTTTTGGTGAACAATCGAGTGTGCGTGTTCTGACAGCTGCCTCTATGCAGACGTCTCCACAGAGCCACTTCTGAATGCCCCGCAGCCCAGGACTGAATGGATACACTAACAAGTGCACCGGTGTGAGCAACCACATATGCAGAAGGACGTCTTTCATCTCACAGAAGCGCGAACGTCTTGGCGTTCAAGCACATGGCAGAAACAAGGTGTGAACAGATGAGCTGCTGCTATTTTCTCCGTTCGGCATGCTTCGTTGTAGCTCTCTTGCCGGTCGCCGGCTTAGCGGCTTGCTTTGCGCGACTAGCTCTGGGGAGAGAAGGAGATAGCGCCGGAAACCTCGCCTTTTGCCTTCTTCGGCGCTGGAACCTGGTTGCTGCGCCTTCTCTTTGTCCATGTGCACACACACGATTCCTCAGCGAAAACCATGCAGAAACCTTTCCACGAGCACCCAGGGATGTGCACCCAGCACCACGTGCACGCACACGCAGCTAGAGAAAAGCACCTACCTTTTCACACACTGAAGCCTAAGCAAACGCGTGGCCACACACACGCACACATCCGCAAGCGCGCCTACTCCCATCTATTGAGAGAAAGACGGACGAGCTCTTTGGTTGCTCTTCACAGGCTTGTCCCTGATCTATAGCTGAGGGCAAACACTTGTGTGCTTGTGGGAGAGCCTGTGTCTTTCCTGGAAGCGTTTGGGAGTTTTGCTCAGACGCGTGTTTCCTCAAGTTCAAGAATCAAGATCTAGGATACCTGCAGACAGGTGCCTGTTTGTGTGGAGACAGTCTGTTTGAAACTGTGTTCCTCAGCGCCCGCTCTTTCTCCCCGTCGCTCCACACGCCTGGGAGTCCCTTTCTTTCTCTCCACAAGCACGTGTGTTGACTTCGTCGCACATGTGCATCTGCACAAGCGTTGAGCTCAGCAGAGCGTGTCTCTTGACACTTGATGTGCGTTGGCTGTGTCTGCCTGCTCCAGTGAAGAGAGAAACGGGAAATCATCTTGGTAGAGGCAACAAAGCAAAAGCGAGGCAGGATTGACATCTGCTCAACAGAGACGGATTCCCTGCGCTGACACAGTTCACAGTTACACGAGAAGCAATCTGAGCGGTCCGTCGACCGGAGACGTGTTTCCCAAGAGGTCGTTTAGCGAGTGAACAGCAGTGTGCGCGACTTTCAGGAGTGTGCCTGGAAAGTGCCAGAATCACCAGGAGCATCTGTGCAAAAGCTGCTGCCTCTGTGACCGCATTGAGGCACGTTCGCGTGTCTGCGAGTATATAGACGGCTCTTTCGCGTTCACTCCGAGGGAAACGGTCCGCTATTGCTTCTGTGCGCACAGACGCGATTCCCTTGTCTCTTGCGAACACAGGGAACTCTGTGCATCCAAATCTACAGGCTAAGGACGCGTCTGCATATGTTTTGGTGAACAATCGAGTGTGCGTGTTCTGACAGCTGCCTCTATGCAGACGTCTCCACAGAGCCACTTCTGAATGCCCCGCAGCCCAGGACTGAATGGATACACTAACAAGTGCACCGGTGTGAGCAACCACATATGCAGAAGGACGTCTTTCATCTCACAGAAGCGCGAACGTCTTGGCGTTCAAGCACATGGCAGAAACAAGGTGTGAACAGATGAGCTGCTGCTATTTTCTCCGTTCGGCATGCTTCGTTGTAGCTCTCTTGCCGGTCGCCGGCTTAGCGGCTTGCTTTGCGCGACTAGCTCTGGGGAGAGAAGGAGATAGCGCCGGAAACCTCGCCTTTTGCCTTCTTCGGCGCTGGAACCTGGTTGCTGCGCCTTCTCTTTGTCCATGTGCACACACACGATTCCTCAGCGAAAACCATGCAGAAACCTTTCCACGAGCACCCAGGGATGTGCACCCAGCACCACGTGCACGCACACGCAGCTAGAGAAAAGCACCTACCTTTTCACACACTGAAGCCTAAGCAAACGCGTGGCCACACACACGCACACATCCGCAAGCGCGCCTACTCCCATCTATTGAGAGAAAGACGGACGAGCTCTTTGGTTGCTCTTCACAGGCTTGTCCCTGATCTATAGCTGAGGGCAAACACTTGTGTGCTTGTGGGAGAGCCTGTGTCTTTCCTGGAAGCGTTTGGGAGTTTTGCTCAGACGCGTGTTTCCTCAAGTTCAAGAATCAAGATCTAGGATACCTGCAGACAGGTGCCTGTTTGTGTGGAGACAGTCTGTTTGAAACTGTGTTCCTCAGCGCCCGCTCTTTCTCCCCGTCGCTCCACACGCCTGGGAGTCCCTTTCTTTCTCTCCACAAGCACGTGTGTTGACTTCGTCGCACATGTGCATCTGCACAAGCGTTGAGCTCAGCAGAGCGTGTCTCTTGACACTTGATGTGCGTTGGCTGTGTCTGCCTGCTCCAGTGAAGAGAGAAACGGGAAATCATCTTGGTAGAGGCAACAAAGCAAAAGCGAGGCAGGATTGACATCTGCTCAACAGAGACGGATTCCCTGCGCTGACACAGTTCACAGTTACACGAGAAGCAATCTGAGCGGTCCGTCGACCGGAGACGTGTTTCCCAAGAGGTCGTTTAGCGAGTGAACAGCAGTGTGCGCGACTTTCAGGAGTGTGCCTGGAAAGTGCCAGAATCACCAGGAGCATCTGTGCAAAAGCTGCTGCCTCTGTGACCGCATTGAGGCACGTTCGCGTGTCTGCGAGTATATAGACGGCTCTTTCGCGTTCACTCCGAGGGAAACGGTCCGCTATTGCTTCTGTGCGCACAGACGCGATTCCCTTGTCTCTTGCGAACACAGGGAACTCTGTGCATCCAAATCTACAGGCTAAGGACGCGTCTGCATATGTTTTGGTGAACAATCGAGTGTGCGTGTTCTGACAGCTGCCTCTATGCAGACGTCTCCACAGAGCCACTTCTGAATGCCCCGCAGCCCAGGACTGAATGGATACACTAACAAGTGCACCGGTGTGAGCAACCACATATGCAGAAGGACGTCTTTCATCTCACAGAAGCGCGAACGTCTTGGCGTTCAAGCACATGGCAGAAACAAGGTGTGAACAGATGAGCTGCTGCTATTTTCTCCGTTCGGCATGCTTCGTTGTAGCTCTCTTGCCGGTCGCCGGCTTAGCGGCTTGCTTTGCGCGACTAGCTCTGGGGAGAGAAGGAGATAGCGCCGGAAACCTCGCCTTTTGCCTTCTTCGGCGCTGGAACCTGGTTGCTGCGCCTTCTCTTTGTCCATGTGCACACACACGATTCCTCAGCGAAAACCATGCAGAAACCTTTCCACGAGCACCCAGGGATGTGCACCCAGCACCACGTGCACGCACACGCAGCTAGAGAAAAGCACCTACCTTTTCACACACTGAAGCCTAAGCAAACGCGTGGCCACACACACGCACACATCCGCAAGCGCGCCTACTCCCATCTATTGAGAGAAAGACGGACGAGCTCTTTGGTTGCTCTTCACAGGCTTGTCCCTGATCTATAGCTGAGGGCAAACACTTGTGTGCTTGTGGGAGAGCCTGTGTCTTTCCTGGAAGCGTTTGGGAGTTTTGCTCAGACGCGTGTTTCCTCAAGTTCAAGAATCAAGATCTAGGATACCTGCAGACAGGTGCCTGTTTGTGTGGAGACAGTCTGTTTGAAACTGTGTTCCTCAGCGCCCGCTCTTTCTCCCCGTCGCTCCACACGCCTGGGAGTCCCTTTCTTTCTCTCCACAAGCACGTGTGTTGACTTCGTCGCACATGTGCATCTGCACAAGCGTTGAGCTCAGCAGAGCGTGTCTCTTGACACTTGATGTGCGTTGGCTGTGTCTGCCTGCTCCAGTGAAGAGAGAAACGGGAAATCATCTTGGTAGAGGCAACAAAGCAAAAGCGAGGCAGGATTGACATCTGCTCAACAGAGACGGATTCCCTGCGCTGACACAGTTCACAGTTACACGAGAAGCAATCTGAGCGGTCCGTCGACCGGAGACGTGTTTCCCAAGAGGTCGTTTAGCGAGTGAACAGCAGTGTGCGCGACTTTCAGGAGTGTGCCTGGAAAGTGCCAGAATCACCAGGAGCATCTGTGCAAAAGCTGCTGCCTCTGTGACCGCATTGAGGCACGTTCGCGTGTCTGCGAGTATATAGACGGCTCTTTCGCGTTCACTCCGAGGGAAACGGTCCGCTATTGCTTCTGTGCGCACAGACGCGATTCCCTTGTCTCTTGCGAACACAGGGAACTCTGTGCATCCAAATCTATAGGCTAAGGACGCGTCTGCATATGTTTTGGTGAACAATCGAGTGTGCGTGTTCTGACAGCTGCCTCTATGCAGACGTCTCCACAGAGCCACTTCTGAATGCCCCGCAGCCCAGGACTGAATGGATACACTAACAAGTGCACCGGTGTGAGCAACCACATATGCAGAAGGACGTCTTTCATCTCACAGAAGCGCGAACGTCTTGGCGTTCAAGCACATGGCAGAAACAAGGTGTGAACAGATGAGCTGCTGCTATTTTCTCCGTTCGGCATGCTTCGTTGTAGCTCTCTTGCCGGTCGCCGGCTTAGCGGCTTGCTTTGCGCGACTAGCTCTGGGGAGAGAAGGAGATAGCGCCGGAAACCTCGCCTTTTGCCTTCTTCGGCGCTGGAACCTGGTTGCTGCGCCTTCTCTTTGTCCATGTGCACACACACGATTCCTCAGCGAAAACCATGCAGAAACCTTTCCACGAGCACCCAGGGATGTGCACCCAGCACCACGTGCACGCACACGCAGCTAGAGAAAAGCACCTACCTTTTCACACACTGATGCCTAAGCAAACGCGTGGCCACACACACGCACACATCCGCAAGCGCGCCTACTCCCATCTATTGAGGGAAAGACGGACGAGCTCTTTGGTTGCTCTTCACAGGCTTGTCCCTGATCTATAGCTGAGGGCAAACACTTGTGTGCTTGTGGGAGAGCCTGTGTCTTTCCTGGAAGCGTTTGGGAGTTTTGCTCAGACGCGTGTTTCCTCAAGTTCAAGAATCAAGATCTAGGATACCTGCAGACAGGTGCCTGTTTGTGTGGAGACAGTCTGTTTGAAACTGTGTTCCTCAGCGCCCGCTCTTTCTCCCCGTCGCTCCACACGCCTGGGAGTCCCTTTCTTTCTCTCCACAAGCACGTGTGTTGACTTCGTCGCACATGTGCATCTGCACAAGCGTTGAGCTCAGCAGAGCGTGTCTCTTGACACTTGATGTGCGTTGGCTGTGTCTGCCTGCTCCAGTGAAGAGAGAAACGGGAAATCATCTTGGTAGAGGCAACAAAGCAAAAGCGAGGCAGGATTGACATCTGCTCAACAGAGACGGATTCCCTGCGCTGACACAGTTCACAGTTACACGAGAAGCAATCTGAGCGGTCTGTCGACCGGAGACGTGTTTCCCAAGAGGTCGTTTAGCGAGTGAACAGCAGTGTGCGCGACTTTCAGGAGTGTGCCTGGAAAGTGCCAGAATCACCAGGAGCATCTGTGCAAAAGCTGCTGCCTCTGTGACCGCATTGAGGCACGTTCGCGTGTCTGCGAGTATATAGACGGCTCTTTCGCGTTCACTCCGAGGGAAACGGTCCGCTATTGCTTCTGTGCGCACAGACGCGATTCCCTTGTCTCTTGCGAACACAGGGAACTCTGTGCATCCAAATCTACAGGCTAAGGACGCGTCTGCATATGTTTTGGTGAACAATCGAGTGTGCGTGTTCTGACAGCTGCCTCTATGCAGACGTCTCCACAGAGCCACTTCTGAATGCCCCGCAGCCCAGGACTGAATGGATACACTAACAAGTGCACCGGTGTGAGCAACCACATATGCAGAAGGACGTCTTTCATCTCACAGAAGCGCGAACGTCTTGGCGTTCAAGCACATGGCAGAAACAAGGTGTGAACAGATGAGCTGCTGCTATTTTCTCCGTTCGGCATGCTTCGTTGTAGCTCTCTTGCCGGTCGCCGGCTTAGCGGCTTGCTTTGCGCGACTAGCTCTGGGGAGAGAAGGAGATAGCGCCGGAAACCTCGCCTTTTGCCTTCTTCGGCGCTGGAACCTGGTTGCTGCGCCTTCTCTTTGTCCATGTGCACACACACGATTCCTCAGCGAAAACCATGCAGAAACCTTTCCACGAGCACCCAGGGATGTGCACCCAGCACCACGTGCACGCACACGCAGCTAGAGAAAAGCACCTACCTTTTCACACACTGATGCCTAAGCAAACGCGTGGCCACACACACGCACACATCCGCAAGCGCGCCTACTCCCATCTATTGAGGGAAAGACGGACGAGCTCTTTGGTTGCTCTTCACAGGCTTGTCCCTGATCTATAGCTGAGGGCAAACACTTGTGTGCTTGTGGGAGAGCCTGTGTCTTTCCTGGAAGCGTTTGGGAGTTTTGCTCAGACGCGTGTTTCCTCAAGTTCAAGAATCAAGATCTAGGATACCTGCAGACAGGTGCCTGTTTGTGTGGAGACAGTCTGTTTGAAACTGTGTTCCTCAGCGCCCGCTCTTTCTCCCCGTCGCTCCACACGCCTGGGAGTCCCTTTCTTTCTCTCCACAAGCACGTGTGTTGACTTCGTCGCACATGTGCATCTGCACAAGCGTTGAGCTCAGCAGAGCGTGTCTCTTGACACTTGATGTGCGTTGGCTGTGTCTGCCTGCTCCAGTGAAGAGAGAAACGGGAAATCATCTTGGTAGAGGCAACAAAGCAAAAGCGAGGCAGGATTGACATCTGCTCAACAGAGACGGATTCCCTGCGCTGACACAGTTCACAGTTACACGAGAAGCAATCTGAGCGGTCCGTCGACCGGAGACGTGTTTCCCAAGAGGTCGTTTAGCGAGTGAACAGCAGTGTGCGCGACTTTCAGGAGTGTGCCTGGAAAGTGCCAGAATCACGAGGAGCATCTGTGCAAAAGCTGCTGCCTCTGTGACCGCATTGAGGCACGTTCGCGTGTCTGCGAGTATATAGACGGCTCTTTCGCGTTCACTCCGAGGGAAACGGTCCGCTATTGCTTCTGTGCGCACAGACGCGATTCCCTTGTCTCTTGCGAACACAGGGAACTCTGTGCATCCAAATCTACAGGCTAAGGACGCGTCTGCATATGTTTTGGTGAACAATCGAGTGTGCGTGTTCTGACAGCTGCCTCTATGCAGACGTCTCCACAGAGCCACTTCTGAATGCCCCGCAGCCCAGGACTGAATGGATACACTAACAAGTGCACCGGTGTGAGCAACCACATATGCAGAAGGACGTCTTTCATCTCACAGAAGCGCGAACGTCTTGGCGTTCAAGCACATGGCAGAAACAAGGTGTGAACAGATGAGCTGCTGCTATTTTCTCCGTTCGGCATGCTTCGTTGTAGCTCTCTTGCCGGTCGCCGGCTTAGCGGCTTGCTTTGCGCGACTAGCTCTGGGGAGAGAAGGAGATAGCGCCGGAAACCTCGCCTTTTGCCTTCTTCGGCGCTGGAACCTGGTTGCTGCGCCTTCTCTTTGTCCATGTGCACACACACGATTCCTCAGCGAAAACCATGCAGAAACCTTTCCACGAGCACCCAGGGATGTGCACCCAGCACCACGTGCACGCACACGCAGCTAGAGAAAAGCACCTACCTTTTCACACACTGATGCCTAAGCAAACGCGTGGCCACACACACGCACACATCCGCAAGCGCGCCTACTCCCATCTATTGAGAGAAAGACGGACGAGCTCTTTGGTTGCTCTTCACAGGCTTGTCCCTGATCTATAGCTGAGGGCAAACACTTGTGTGCTTGTGGGAGAGCCTGTGTCTTTCCTGGAAGCGTTTGGGAGTTTTGCTCAGACGCGTGTTTCCTCAAGTTCAAGAATCAAGATCTAGGATACCTGCAGACAGGTGCCTGTTTGTGTGGAGACAGTCTGTTTGAAACTGTGTTCCTCAGCGCCCGCTCTTTCTCCCCGTCGCTCCACACGCCTGGGAGTCCCTTTCTTTCTCTCCACAAGCACGTGTGTTGACTTCGTCGCACATGTGCATCTGCACAAGCGTTGAGCTCAGCAGAGCGTGTCTCTTGACACTTGATGTGCGTTGGCTGTGTCTGCCTGCTCCAGTGAAGAGAGAAACGGGAAATCATCTTGGTAGAGGCAACAAAGCAAAAGCGAGGCAGGATTGACATCTGCTCAACAGAGACGGATTCCCTGCGCTGACACAGTTCACAGTTACACGAGAAGCAATCTGAGCGGTCCGTCGACCGGAGACGTGTTTCCCAAGAGGTCGTTTAGCGAGTGAACAGCAGTGTGCGCGACTTTCAGGAGTGTGCCTGGAAAGTGCCAGAATCACGAGGAGCATCTGTGCAAAAGCTGCTGCCTCTGTGACCGCATTGAGGCACGTTCGCGTGTCTGCGAGTATATAGACGGCTCTTTCGCGTTCACTCCGAGGGAAACGGTCCGCTATTGCTTCTGTGCGCACAGACGCGATTCCCTTGTCTCTTGCGAACACAGGGAACTCTGTGCATCCAAATCTACAGGCTAAGGACGCGTCTGCATATGTTTTGGTGAACAATCGAGTGTGCGTGTTCTGACAGCTGCCTCTATGCAGACGTCTCCACAGAGCCACTTCTGAATGCCCCGCAGCCCAGGACTGAATGGATACACTAACAAGTGCACCGGTGTGAGCAACCACATATGCAGAAGGACGTCTTTCATCTCACAGAAGCGCGAACGTCTTGGCGTTCAAGCACATGGCAGAAACAAGGTGTGAACAGATGAGCTGCTGCTATTTTCTCCGTTCGGCATGCTTCGTTGTAGCTCTCTTGCCGGTCGCCGGCTTAGCGGCTTGCTTTGCGCGACTAGCTCTGGGGAGAGAAGGAGATAGCGCCGGAAACCTCGCCTTTTGCCTTCTTCGGCGCTGGAACCTGGTTGCTGCGCCTTCTCTTTGTCCATGTGCACACACACGATTCCTCAGCGAAAACCATGCAGAAACCTTTCCACGAGCACCCAGGGATGTGCACCCAGCACCACGTGCACGCACACGCAGCTAGAGAAAAGCACCTACCTTTTCACACACTGATGCCTAAGCAAACGCGTGGCCACACACACGCACACATCCGCAAGCGCGCCTACTCCCATCTATTGAGGGAAAGACGGACGAGCTCTTTGGTTGCTCTTCACAGGCTTGTCCCTGATCTATAGCTGAGGGCAAACACTTGTGTGCTTGTGGGAGAGCCTGTGTCTTTCCTGGAAGCGTTTGGGAGTTTTGCTCAGACGCGTGTTTCCTCAAGTTCAAGAATCAAGATCTAGGATACCTGCAGACAGGTGCCTGTTTGTGTGGAGACAGTCTGTTTGAAACTGTGTTCCTCAGCGCCCGCTCTTTCTCCCCGTCGCTCCACACGCCTGGGAGTCCCTTTCTTTCTCTCCACAAGCACGTGTGTTGACTTCGTCGCACATGTGCATCTGCACAAGCGTTGAGCTCAGCAGAGCGTGTCTCTTGACACTTGATGTGCGTTGGCTGTGTCTGCCTGCTCCAGTGAAGAGAGAAACGGGAAATCATCTTGGTAGAGGCAACAAAGCAAAAGCGAGGCAGGATTGACATCTGCTCAACAGAGACGGATTCCCTGCGCTGACACAGTTCACAGTTACACGAGAAGCAATCTGAGCGGTCCGTCGACCGGAGACGTGTTTCCCAAGAGGTCGTTTAGCGAGTGAACAGCAGTGTGCGCGACTTTCAGGAGTGTGCCTGGAAAGTGCCAGAATCACCAGGAGCATCTGTGCAAAAGCTGCTGCCTCTGTGACCGCATTGAGGCACGTTCGCGTGTCTGCGAGTATATAGACGGCTCTTTCGCGTTCACTCCGAGGGAAACGGTCCGCTATTGCTTCTGTGCGCACAGACGCGATTCCCTTGTCTCTTGCGAACACAGGGAACTCTGTGCATCCAAATCTACAGGCTAAGGACGCGTCTGCATATGTTTTGGTGAACAATCGAGTGTGCGTGTTCTGACAGCTGCCTCTATGCAGACGTCTCCACAGAGCCACTTCTGAATGCCCCGCAGCCCAGGACTGAATGGATACACTAACAAGTGCACCGGTGTGAGCAACCACATATGCAGAAGGACGTCTTTCATCTCACAGAAGCGCGAACGTCTTGGCGTTCAAGCACATGGCAGAAACAAGGTGTGAACAGATGAGCTGCTGCTATTTTCTCCGTTCGGCATGCTTCGTTGTAGCTCTCTTGCCGGTCGCCGGCTTAGCGGCTTGCTTTGCGCGACTAGCTCTGGGGAGAGAAGGAGATAGCGCCGGAAACCTCGCCTTTTGCCTTCTTCGGCGCTGGAACCTGGTTGCTGCGCCTTCTCTTTGTCCATGTGCACACACACGATTCCTCAGCGAAAACCATGCAGAAACCTTTCCACGAGCACCCAGGGATGTGCACCCAGCACCACGTGCACGCACACGCAGCTAGAGAAAAGCACCTACCTTTTCACACACTGATGCCTAAGCAAACGCGTGGCCACACACACGCACACATCCGCAAGCGCGCCTACTCCCATCTATTGAGGGAAAGACGGACGAGCTCTTTGGTTGCTCTTCACAGGCTTGTCCCTGATCTATAGCTGAGGGCAAACACTTGTGTGCTTGTGGGAGAGCCTGTGTCTTTCCTGGAAGCGTTTGGGAGTTTTGCTCAGACGCGTGTTTCCTCAAGTTCAAGAATCAAGATCTAGGATACCTGCAGACAGGTGCCTGTTTGTGTGGAGACAGTCTGTTTGAAACTGTGTTCCTCAGCGCCCGCTCTTTCTCCCCGTCGCTCCACACGCCTGGGAGTCCCTTTCTTTCTCTCCACAAGCACGTGTGTTGACTTCGTCGCACATGTGCATCTGCACAAGCGTTGAGCTCAGCAGAGCGTGTCTCTTGACACTTGATGTGCGTTGGCTGTGTCTGCCTGCTCCAGTGAAGAGAGAAACGGGAAATCATCTTGGTAGAGGCAACAAAGCAAAAGCGAGGCAGGATTGACATCTGCTCAACAGAGACGGATTCCCTGCGCTGACACAGTTCACAGTTACACGAGAAGCAATCTGAGCGGTCTGTCGACCGGAGACGTGTTTCCCAAGAGGTCGTTTAGCGAGTGAACAGCAGTGTGCGCGACTTTCAGGAGTGTGCCTGGAAAGTGCCAGAATCACCAGGAGCATCTGTGCAAAAGCTGCTGCCTCTGTGACCGCATTGAGGCACGTTCGCGTGTCTGCGAGTATATAGACGGCTCTTTCGCGTTCACTCCGAGGGAAACGGTCCGCTATTGCTTCTGTGCGCACAGACGCGATTCCCTTGTCTCTTGCGAACACAGGGAACTCTGTGCATCCAAATCTACAGGCTAAGGACGCGTCTGCATATGTTTTGGTGAACAATCGAGTGTGCGTGTTCTGACAGCTGCCTCTATGCAGACGTCTCCACAGAGCCACTTCTGAATGCCCCGCAGCCCAGGACTGAATGGATACACTAACAAGTGCACCGGTGTGAGCAACCAAATATGCAGAAGGACGTCTTTCATCTCACAGAAGCGCGAACGTCTTGGCGTTCAAGCACATGGCAGAAACAAGGTGTGAACAGATGAGCTGCTGCTATTTTCTCCGTTCGGCATGCTTCGTTGTAGCTCTCTTGCCGGTCGCCGGCTTAGCGGCTTGCTTTGCGCGACTAGCTCTGGGGAGAGAAGGAGATAGCGCCGGAAACCTCGCCTTTTGCCTTCTTCGGCGCTGGAACCTGGTTGCTGCGCCTTCTCTTTGTCCATGTGCACACACACGATTCCTCAGCGAAAACCATGCAGAAACCTTTCCACGAGCACCCAGGGATGTGCACCCAGCACCACGTGCACGCACACGCAGCTAGAGAAAAGCACCTACCTTTTCACACACTGATGCCTAAGCAAACGCGTGGCCACACACACGCACACATCCGCAAGCGCGCCTACTCCCATCTATTGAGGGAAAGACGGACGAGCTCTTTGGTTGCTCTTCACAGGCTTGTCCCTGATCTATAGCTGAGGGCAAACACTTGTGTGCTTGTGGGAGAGCCTGTGTCTTTCCTGGAAGCGTTTGGGAGTTTTGCTCAGACGCGTGTTTCCTCAAGTTCAAGAATCAAGATCTAGGATACCTGCAGACAGGTGCCTGTTTGTGTGGAGACAGTCTGTTTGAAACTGTGTTCCTCAGCGCCCGCTCTTTCTCCCCGTCGCTCCACACGCCTGGGAGTCCCTTTCTTTCTCTCCACAAGCACGTGTGTTGACTTCGTCGCACATGTGCATCTGCACAAGCGTTGAGCTCAGCAGAGCGTGTCTCTTGACACTTGATGTGCGTTGGCTGTGTCTGCCTGCTCCAGTGAAGAGAGAAACGGGAAATCATCTTGGTAGAGGCAACAAAGCAAAAGCGAGGCAGGATTGACATCTGCTCAACAGAGACGGATTCCCTGCGCTGACACAGTTCACAGTTACACGAGAAGCAATCTGAGCGGTCCGTCGACCGGAGACGTGTTTCCCAAGAGGTCGTTTAGCGAGTGAACAGCAGTGTGCGCGACTTTCAGGAGTGTGCCTGGAAAGTGCCAGAATCACGAGGAGCATCTGTGCAAAAGCTGCTGCCTCTGTGACCGCATTGAGGCACGTTCGCGTGTCTGCGAGTATATAGACGGCTCTTTCGCGTTCACTCCGAGGGAAACGGTCCGCTATTGCTTCTGTGCGCACAGACGCGATTCCCTTGTCTCTTGCGAACACAGGGAACTCTGTGCATCCAAATCTACAGGCTAAGGACGCGTCTGCATATGTTTTGGTGAACAATCGAGTGTGCGTGTTCTGACAGCTGCCTCTATGCAGACGTCTCCACAGAGCCACTTCTGAATGCCCCGCAGCCCAGGACTGAATGGATACACTAACAAGTGCACCGGTGTGAGCAACCACATATGCAGAAGGACGTCTTTCATCTCACAGAAGCGCGAACGTCTTGGCGTTCAAGCACATGGCAGAAACAAGGTGTGAACAGATGAGCTGCTGCTATTTTCTCCGTTCGGCATGCTTCGTTGTAGCTCTCTTGCCGGTCGCCGGCTTAGCGGCTTGCTTTGCGCGACTAGCTCTGGGGAGAGAAGGAGATAGCGCCGGAAACCTCGCCTTTTGCCTTCTTCGGCGCTGGAACCTGGTTGCTGCGCCTTCTCTTTGTCCATGTGCACACACACGATTCCTCAGCGAAAACCATGCAGAAACCTTTCCACGAGCACCCAGGGATGTGCACCCAGCACCACGTGCACGCACACGCAGCTAGAGAAAAGCACCTACCTTTTCACACACTGATGCCTAAGCAAACGCGTGGCCACACACACGCACACATCCGCAAGCGCGCCTACTCCCATCTATTGAGGGAAAGACGGACGAGCAACGTCCTGACAGGCTTGAGGGGAAAAACGTCCGTTGACGGTTGGCGTACTGCACGCCCGCCTACGGGGCTGCAGGGGAATCCACATTTGGAAGGTACCTGAAGATGTGTGCCTGTTCTTGGAGCTCCGCTAGTAGGGTAGCAAAGACACTCGTAGGCAGTACTGAATGCTGCTCCGTGCTACTTCTCCTCCGCTGGCAAATGCTTCACAGTCGCCCGAGGAAAGACGTTTAACAATCGATCTCCAAGAGGAACGAAACACATGATGCCATAAGGCGAAAGAATAGCAGGGCATCTCTTCACAGGCTTGTCCCTGATCTATAGCTGAGGGCAAACACTTGTGTGCTTGTGGGAGAGCCTGTGTCTTTCCTGGAAGCGTTTGGGAGTTTTGCTCAGACGCGTGTTTCCTCAAGTTCAAGAATCAAGATCTAGGATACCTGCAGACAGGTGCCTGTTTGTGTGGAGACAGTCTGTTTGAAACTGTGTTCCTCAGCGCCCGCTCTTTCTCCCCGTCGCTCCACACGCCTGGGAGTCCCTTTCTTTCTCTCCACAAGCACGTGTGTTGACTTCGTCGCACATGTGCATCTGCACAAGCGTTGAGCTCAGCAGAGCGTGTCTCTTGACACTTGATGTGCGTTGGCTGTGTCTGCCTGCTCCAGTGAAGAGAGAAACGGGAAATCATCTTGGTAGAGGCAACAAAGCAAAAGCGAGGCAGGATTGACATCTGCTCAACAGAGACGGATTCCCTGCGCTGACACAGTTCACAGTTACACGAGAAGCAATCTGAGCGGTCCGTCGACCGGAGACGTGTTTCCCAAGAGGTCGTTTAGCGAGTGAACAGCAGTGTGCGCGACTTTCAGGAGTGTGCCTGGAAAGTGCCAGAATCACGAGGAGCATCTGTGCAAAAGCTGCTGCCTCTGTGACCGCATTGAGGCACGTTCGCGTGTCTGCGAGTATATAGACGGCTCTTTCGCGTTCACTCCGAGGGAAACGGTCCGCTATTGCTTCTGTGCGCACAGACGCGATTCCCTTGTCTCTTGCGAACACAGGGAACTCTGTGCATCCAAATCTACAGGCTAAGGACGCGTCTGCATATGTTTTGGTGAACAATCGAGTGTGCGTGTTCTGACAGCTGCCTCTATGCAGACGTCTCCACAGAGCCACTTCTGAATGCCCCGCAGCCCAGGACTGAATGGATACACTAACAAGTGCACCGGTGTGAGCAACCACATATGCAGAAGGACGTCTTTCATCTCACAGAAGCGCGAACGTCTTGGCGTTCAAGCACATGGCAGAAACAAGGTGTGAACAGATGAGCTGCTGCTATTTTCTCCGTTCGGCATGCTTCGTTGTAGCTCTCTTGCCGGTCGCCGGCTTAGCGGCTTGCTTTGCGCGACTAGCTCTGGGGAGAGAAGGAGATAGCGCCGGAAACCTCGCCTTTTGCCTTCTTCGGCGCTGGAACCTGGTTGCTGCGCCTTCTCTTTGTCCATGTGCACACACACGATTCCTCAGCGAAAACCATGCAGAAACCTTTCTACGAGCACCCAGGGATGTGCACCCAGCACCACGTGCACGCACACGCAGCTAGAGAAAAGCACCTACCTTTTCACACACTGATGCCTAAGCAAACGCGTGGCCACACACACGCACACATCCGCAAGCGCGCCTACTCCCATCTATTGAGAGAAAGACGGACGAGCTCTTTGGTTGCTCTTCACAGGCTTGTCCCTGATCTATAGCTGAGGGCAAACACTTGTGTGCTTGTGGGAGAGCCTGTGTCTTTCCTGGAAGCGTTTGGGAGTTTTGCTCAGACGCGTGTTTCCTCAAGTTCAAGAATCAAGATCTAGGATACCTGCAGACAGGTGCCTGTTTGTGTGGAGACAGTCTGTTTGAAACTGTGTTCCTCAGCGCCCGCTCTTTCTCCCCGTCGCTCCACACGCCTGGGAGTCCCTTTCTTTCTCTCCACAAGCACGTGTGTTGACTTCGTCGCACATGTGCATCTGCACAAGCGTTGAGCTCAGCAGAGCGTGTCTCTTGACACTTGATGTGCGTTGGCTGTGTCTGCCTGCTCCAGTGAAGAGAGAAACGGGAAATCATCTTGGTAGAGGCAACAAAGCAAAAGCGAGGCAGGATTGACATCTGCTCAACAGAGACGGATTCCCTGCGCTGACACAGTTCACAGTTACACGAGAAGCAATCTGAGCGGTCCGTCGACCGGAGACGTGTTTCCCAAGAGGTCGTTTAGCGAGTGAACAGCAGTGTGCGCGACTTTCAGGAGTGTGCCTGGAAAGTGCCAGAATCACCAGGAGCATCTGTGCAAAAGCTGCTGCCTCTGTGACCGCATTGAGGCACGTTCGCGTGTCTGCGAGTATATAGACGGCTCTTTCGCGTTCACTCCGAGGGAAACGGTCCGCTATTGCTTCTGTGCGCACAGACGCGATTCCCTTGTCTCTTGCGAACACAGGGAACTCTGTGCATCCAAATCTACAGGCTAAGGACGCGTCTGCATATGTTTTGGTGAACAATCGAGTGTGCGTGTTCTGACAGCTGCCTCTATGCAGACGTCTCCACAGAGCCACTTCTGAATGCCCCGCAGCCCAGGACTGAATGGATACACTAACAAGTGCACCGGTGTGAGCAACCACATATGCAGAAGGACGTCTTTCATCTCACAGAAGCGCGAACGTCTTGGCGTTCAAGCACATGGCAGAAACAAGGTGTGAACAGATGAGCTGCTGCTATTTTCTCCGTTCGGCATGCTTCGTTGTAGCTCTCTTGCCGGTCGCCGGCTTAGCGGCTTGCTTTGCGCGACTAGCTCTGGGGAGAGAAGGAGATAGCGCCGGAAACCTCGCCTTTTGCCTTCTTCGGCGCTGGAACCTGGTTGCTGCGCCTTCTCTTTGTCCATGTGCACACACACGATTCCTCAGCGAAAACCATGCAGAAACCTTTCCACGAGCACCCAGGGATGTGCACCCAGCACCACGTGCACGCACACGCAGCTAGAGAAAAGCACCTACCTTTTCACACACTGATGCCTAAGCAAACGCGTGGCCACACACACGCACACATCCGCAAGCGCGCCTACTCCCATCTATTGAGGGAAAGACGGACGAGCTCTTTGGTTGCTCTTCACAGGCTTGTCCCTGATCTATAGCTGATGGCAAACACTTGTGTGCTTGTGGGAGAGCCTGTGTCTTTCCTGGAAGCGTTTGGGAGTTTTGCTCAGACGCGTGTTTCCTCAAGTTCAAGAATCAAGATCTAGGATACCTGCAGACAGGTGCCTGTTTGTGTGGAGACAGTCTGTTTGAAACTGTGTTCCTCAGCGCCCGCTCTTTCTCCCCGTCGCTCCACACGCCTGGGAGTCCCTTTCTTTCTCTCCACAAGCACGTGTGTTGACTTCGTCGCACATGTGCATCTGCACAAGCGTTGAGCTCAGCAGAGCGTGTCTCTTGACACTTGATGTGCGTTGGCTGTGTCTGCCTGCTCCAGTGAAGAGAGAAACGGGAAATCATCTTGGTAGAGGCAACAAAGCAAAAGCGAGGCAGGATTGACATCTGCTCAACAGAGACGGATTCCCTGCGCTGACACAGTTCACAGTTACACGAGAAGCAATCTGAGCGGTCCGTCGACCGGAGACGTGTTTCCCAAGAGGTCGTTTAGCGAGTGAACAGCAGTGTGCGCGACTTTCAGGAGTGTGCCTGGAAAGTGCCAGAATCACCAGGAGCATCTGTGCAAAAGCTGCTGCCTCTGTGACCGCATTGAGGCACGTTCGCGTGTCTGCGAGTATATAGACGGCTCTTTCGCGTTCACTCCGAGGGAAACGGTCCGCTATTGCTTCTGTGCGCACAGACGCGATTCCCTTGTCTCTTGCGAACACAGGGAACTCTGTGCATCCAAATCTACAGGCTAAGGACGCGTCTGCATATGTTTTGGTGAACAATCGAGTGTGCGTGTTCTGACAGCTGCCTCTATGCAGACGTCTCCACAGAGCCACTTCTGAATGCCCCGCAGCCCAGGACTGAATGGATACACTAACAAGTGCACCGGTGTGAGCAACCACATATGCAGAAGGACGTCTTTCATCTCACAGAAGCGCGAACGTCTTGGCGTTCAAGCACATGGCAGAAACAAGGTGTGAACAGATGAGCTGCTGCTATTTTCTCCGTTCGGCATGCTTCGTTGTAGCTCTCTTGCCGGTCGCCGGCTTAGCGGCTTGCTTTGCGCGACTAGCTCTGGGGAGAGAAGGAGATAGCGCCGGAAACCTCGCCTTTTGCCTTCTTCGGCGCTGGAACCTGGTTGCTGCGCCTTCTCTTTGTCCATGTGCACACACACGATTCCTCAGCGAAAACCATGCAGAAACCTTTCCACGAGCACCCAGGGATGTGCACCCAGCACCACGTGCACGCACACGCAGCTAGAGAAAAGCACCTACCTTTTCACACACTGATGCCTAAGCAAACGCGTGGCCACACACACGCACACATCCGCAAGCGCGCCTACTCCCATCTATTGAGGGAAAGACGGACGAGCTCTTTGGTTGCTCTTCACAGGCTTGTCCCTGATCTATAGCTGAGGGCAAACACTTGTGTGCTTGTGGGAGAGCCTGTGTCTTTCCTGGAAGCGTTTGGGAGTTTTGCTCAGACGCGTGTTTCCTCAAGTTCAAGAATCAAGATCTAGGATACCTGCAGACAGGTGCCTGTTTGTGTGGAGACAGTCTGTTTGAAACTGTGTTCCTCAGCGCCCGCTCTTTCTCCCCGTCGCTCCACACGCCTGGGAGTCCCTTTCTTTCTCTCCACAAGCACGTGTGTTGACTTCGTCGCACATGTGCATCTGCACAAGCGTTGAGCTCAGCAGAGCGTGTCTCTTGACACTTGATGTGCGTTGGCTGTGTCTGCCTGCTCCAGTGAAGAGAGAAACGGGAAATCATCTTGGTAGAGGCAACAAAGCAAAAGCGAGGCAGGATTGACATCTGCTCAACAGAGACGGATTCCCTGCGCTGACACAGTTCACAGTTACACGAGAAGCAATCTGAGCGGTCCGTCGACCGGAGACGTGTTTCCCAAGAGGTCGTTTAGCGAGTGAACAGCAGTGTGCGCGACTTTCAGGAGTGTGCCTGGAAAGTGCCAGAATCACCAGGAGCATCTGTGCAAAAGCTGCTGCCTCTGTGACCGCATTGAGGCACGTTTGCGTGTCTGCGAGTATATAGACGGCTCTTTCGCGTTCACTCCGAGGGAAACGGTCCGCTATTGCTTCTGTGCGCACAGACGCGATTCCCTTGTCTCTTGCGAACACAGGGAACTCTGTGCATCCAAATCTACAGGCTAAGGACGCGTCTGCATATGTTTTGGTGAACAATCGAGTGTGCGTGTTCTGACAGCTGCCTCTATGCAGACGTCTCCACAGAGCCACTTCTGAATGCCCCGCAGCCCAGGACTGAATGGATACACTAACAAGTGCACCGCTGTGAGCAACCACATATGCAGAAGGACGTCTTTCATCTCACAGAAGCGCGAACGTCTTGGCGTTCAAGCACATGGCAGAAACAAGGTGTGAAGAGATGAGCTGCTGCTATTTTCTCTGTTCGGCATGCTTCGTTGCAGCTCTCTTGCCGGTCGCCGGCTTAGCGGCTTGCTTTGCGCTACTAGCTCTGGGGAGAGAAGGAGATAGCGCCGGAAACCTCGCCTTTTGCCTTCTTCGGCGCTGGAACCTGGTTGCTGCGCCTTCTCTTTGTCCATGTGCACACACACGATTCCTCAGCGAAAACCATGCAGAAACCTTTCCACGAGCACCCAGGGATGTGCACCCAGCACCACGTGCACGCACACGCAGCTAGAGAAAAGCACCTACCTTTTCACACACTGATGCCTAAGCAAACGCGTGGCCACACACACGCACACATCCGCAAGCGCGCCTACTCCCATCTATTGAGGGAAAGACGGACGAGCTCTTTGGTTGCTCTTCACAGGCTTGTCCCTGATCTATAGCTGAGGGCAAACACTTGTGTGCTTGTGGGAGAGCCTGTGTCTTTCCTGGAAGCGTTTGGGAGTTTTGCTCAGACGCGTGTTTCCTCAAGTTCAAGAATCAAGATCTAGGATACCTGCAGACAGGTGCCTGTTTGTGTGGAGACAGTCTGTTTGAAACTGTGTTCCTCAGCGCCCGCTCTTTCTCCCCGTCGCTCCACACGCCTGGGAGTCCCTTTCTTTCTCTCCACAAGCACGTGTGTTGACTTCGTCGCACATGTGCATCTGCACAAGCGTTGAGCTCAGCAGAGCGTGTCTCTTGACACTTGATGTGCGTTGGCTGTGTCTGCCTGCTCCAGTGAAGAGAGAAACGGGAAATCATCTTGGTAGAGGCAACAAAGCAAAAGCGAGGCAGGATTGACATCTGCTCAACAGAGACGGATTCCCTGCGCTGACACAGTTCACAGTTACACGAGAAGCAATCTGAGCGGTCCGTCGACCGGAGACGTGTTTCCCAAGAGGTCGTTTAGCGAGTGAACAGCAGTGTGCGCGACTTTCAGGAGTGTGCCTGGAAAGTGCCAGAATCACCAGGAGCATCTGTGCAAAAGCTGCTGCCTCTGTGACCGCATTGAGGCACGTTCGCGTGTCTGCGAGTATATAGACGGCTCTTTCGCGTTCACTCCGAGGGAAACGGTCCGCTATTGCTTCTGTGCGCACAGACGCGATTCCCTTGTCTCTTGCGAACACAGGGAACTCTGTGCATCCAAATCTACAGGCTAAGGACGCGTCTGCATATGTTTTGGTGAACAATCGAGTGTGCGTGTTCTGACAGCTGCCTCTATGCAGACGTCTCCACAGAGCCACTTCTGAATGCCCCGCAGCCCAGGACTGAATGGATACACTAACAAGTGCACCGGTGTGAGCAACCACATATGCAGAAGGACGTCTTTCATCTCACAGAAGCGCGAACGTCTTGGCGTTCAAGCACATGGCAGAAACAAGGTGTGAACAGATGAGCTGCTGCTATTTTCTCTGTTCGGCATGCTTCGTTGCAGCTCTCTTGCCGGTCGCCGGCTTAGCGGCTTGCTTTGCGCTACTAGCTCTGGGGAGAGAAGGAGATAGCGCCGGAAACCTCGCCTTTTGCCTTCTTCGGCGCTGGAACCTGGTTGCTGCGCCTTCTCTTTGTCCATGTGCACACACACGATTCCTCAGCGAAAACCATGCAGAAACCTTTCCACGAGCACCCAGGGATGTGCACCCAGCACCACGTGCACGCACACGCAGCTAGAGAAAAGCACCTACCTTTTCACACACTGATGCCTAAGCAAACGCGTGGCCACACACACGCACACATCCGCAAGCGCGCCTACTCCCATCTATTGAGGGAAAGACGGACGAGCTCTTTGGTTGCTCTTCACAGGCTTGTCCCTGATCTATAGCTGAGGGCAAACACTTGTGTGCTTGTGGGAGAGCCTGTGTCTTTCCTGGAAGCGTTTGGGAGTTTTGCTCAGACGCGTGTTTCCTCAAGTTCAAGAATCAAGATCTAGGATACCTGCAGACAGGTGCCTGTTTGTGTGGAGACAGTCTGTTTGAAACTGTGTTCCTCAGCGCCCGCTCTTTCTCCCCGTCGCTCCACACGCCTGGGAGTCCCTTTCTTTCTCTCCACAAGCACGTGTGTTGACTTCGTCGCACATGTGCATCTGCACAAGCGTTGAGCTCAGCAGAGCGTGTCTCTTGACACTTGATGTGCGTTGGCTGTGTCTGCCTGCTCCAGTGAAGAGAGAAACGGGAAATCATCTTGGTAGAGGCAACAAAGCAAAAGCGAGGCAGGATTGACATCTGCTCAACAGAGACGGATTCCCTGCGCTGACACAGTTCACAGTTACACGAGAAGCAATCTGAGCGGTCCGTCGACCGGAGACGTGTTTCCCAAGAGGTCGTTTAGCGAGTGAACAGCAGTGTGCGCGACTTTCAGGAGTGTGCCTGGAAAGTGCCAGAATCACCAGGAGCATCTGTGCAAAAGCTGCTGCCTCTGTGACCGCATTGAGGCACGTTCGCGTGTCTGCGAGTATATAGACGGCTCTTTCGCGTTCACTCCGAGGGAAACGGTCCGCTATTGCTTCTGTGCGCACAGACGCGATTCCCTTGTCTCTTGCGAACACAGGGAACTCTGTGCATCCAAATCTACAGGCTAAGGACGCGTCTGCATATGTTTTGGTGAACAATCGAGTGTGCGTGTTCTGACAGCTGCCTCTATGCAGACGTCTCCACAGAGCCACTTCTGAATGCCCCGCAGCCCAGGACTGAATGGATACACTAACAAGTGCACCGGTGTGAGCAACCACATATGCAGAAGGACGTCTTTCATCTCACAGAAGCGCGAACGTCTTGGCGTTCAAGCACATGGCAGAAACAAGGTGTGAACAGATGAGCTGCTGCTATTTTCTCCGTTCGGCATGCTTCGTTGTAGCTCTCTTGCCGGTCGCCGGCTTAGCGGCTTGCTTTGCGCGACTAGCTCTGGGGAGAGAAGGAGATAGCGCCGGAAACCTCGCCTTTTGCCTTCTTCGGCGCTGGAACCTGGTTGCTGCGCCTTCTCTTTGTCCATGTGCACACACACGATTCCTCAGCGAAAACCATGCAGAAACCTTTCCACGAGCACCCAGGGATGTGCACCCAGCACCACGTGCACGCACACGCAGCTAGAGAAAAGCACCTACCTTTTCACACACTGATGCCTAAGCAAACGCGTGGCCACACACACGCACACATCCGCAAGCGCGCCTACTCCCATCTATTGAGGGAAAGACGGACGAGCTCTTTGGTTGCTCTTCACAGGCTTGTCCCTGATCTATAGCTGAGGGCAAACACTTGTGTGCTTGTGGGAGAGCCTGTGTCTTTCCTGGAAGCGTTTGGGAGTTTTGCTCAGACGCGTGTTTCCTCAAGTTCAAGAATCAAGATCTAGGATACCTGCAGACAGGTGCCTGTTTGTGTGGAGACAGTCTGTTTGAAACTGTGTTCCTCAGCGCCCGCTCTTTCTCCCCGTCGCTCCACACGCCTGGGAGTCCCTTTCTTTCTCTCCACAAGCACGTGTGTTGACTTCGTCGCACATGTGCATCTGCACAAGCGTTGAGCTCAGCAGAGCGTGTCTCTTGACACTTGATGTGCGTTGGCTGTGTCTGCCTGCTCCAGTGAAGAGAGAAACGGGAAATCATCTTGGTAGAGGCAACAAAGCAAAAGCGAGGCAGGATTGACATCTGCTCAACAGAGACGGATTCCCTGCGCTGACACAGTTCACAGTTACACGAGAAGCAATCTGAGCGGTCCGTCGACCGGAGACGTGTTTCCCAAGAGGTCGTTTAGCGAGTGAACAGCAGTGTGCGCGACTTTCAGGAGTGTGCCTGGAAAGTGCCAGAATCACCAGGAGCATCTGTGCAAAAGCTGCTGCCTCTGTGACCGCATTGAGGCACGTTCGCGTGTCTGCGAGTATATAGACGGCTCTTTCGCGTTCACTCCGAGGGAAACGGTCCGCTATTGCTTCTGTGCGCACAGACGCGATTCCCTTGTCTCTTGCGAACACAGGGAACTCTGTGCATCCAAATCTACAGGCTAAGGACGCGTCTGCATATGTTTTGGTGAACAATCGAGTGTGCGTGTTCTGACAGCTGCCTCTATGCAGACGTCTCCACAGAGCCACTTCTGAATGCCCCGCAGCCCAGGACTGAATGGATACACTAACAAGTGCACCGGTGTGAGCAACCACATATGCAGAAGGACGTCTTTCATCTCACAGAAGCGCGAACGTCTTGGCGTTCAAGCACATGGCAGAAACAAGGTGTGAACAGATGAGCTGCTGCTATTTTCTCCGTTCGGCATGCTTCGTTGTAGCTCTCTTGCCGGTCGCCGGCTTAGCGGCTTGCTTTGCGCGACTAGCTCTGGGGAGAGAAGGAGATAGCGCCGGAAACCTCGCCTTTTGCCTTCTTCGGCGCTGGAACCTGGTTGCTGCGCCTTCTCTTTGTCCATGTGCACACACACGATTCCTCAGCGAAAACCATGCAGAAACCTTTCCACGAGCACCCAGGGATGTGCACCCAGCACCACGTGCACGCACACGCAGCTAGAGAAAAGCACCTACCTTTTCACACACTGATGCCTAAGCAAACGCGTGGCCACACACACGCACACATCCGCAAGCGCGCCTACTCCCATCTATTGAGGGAAAGACGGACGAGCTCTTTGGTTGCTCTTCACAGGCTTGTCCCTGATCTATAGCTGAGGGCAAACACTTGTGTGCTTGTGGGAGAGCCTGTGTCTTTCCTGGAAGCGTTTGGGAGTTTTGCTCAGACGCGTGTTTCCTCAAGTTCAAGAATCAAGATCTAGGATACCTGCAGACAGGTGCCTGTTTGTGTGGAGACAGTCTGTTTGAAACTGTGTTCCTCAGCGCCCGCTCTTTCTCCCCGTCGCTCCACACGCCTGGGAGTCCCTTTCTTTCTCTCCACAAGCACGTGTGTTGACTTCGTCGCACATGTGCATCTGCACAAGCGTTGAGCTCAGCAGAGCGTGTCTCTTGACACTTGATGTGCGTTGGCTGTGTCTGCCTGCTCCAGTGAAGAGAGAAACGGGAAATCATCTTGGTAGAGGCAACAAAGCAAAAGCGAGGCAGGATTGACATCTGCTCAACAGAGACGGATTCCCTGCGCTGACACAGTTCACAGTTACACGAGAAGCAATCTGAGCGGTCCGTCGACCGGAGACGTGTTTCCCAAGAGGTCGTTTAGCGAGTGAACAGCAGTGTGCGCGACTTTCAGGAGTGTGCCTGGAAAGTGCCAGAATCACCAGGAGCATCTGTGCAAAAGCTGCTGCCTCTGTGACCGCATTGAGGCACGTTTGCGTGTCTGCGAGTATATAGACGGCTCTTTCGCGTTCACTCCGAGGGAAACGGTCCGCTATTGCTTCTGTGCGCACAGACGCGATTCCCTTGTCTCTTGCGAACACAGGGAACTCTGTGCATCCAAATCTACAGGCTAAGGACGCGTCTGCATATGTTTTGGTGAACAATCGAGTGTGCGTGTTCTGACAGCTGCCTCTATGCAGACGTCTCCACAGAGCCACTTCTGAATGCCCCGCAGCCCAGGACTGAATGGATACACTAACAAGTGCACCGCTGTGAGCAACCACATATGCAGAAGGACGTCTTTCATCTCACAGAAGCGCGAACGTCTTGGCGTTCAAGCACATGGCAGAAACAAGGTGTGAAGAGATGAGCTGCTGCTATTTTCTCTGTTCGGCATGCTTCGTTGCAGCTCTCTTGCCGGTCGCCGGCTTAGCGGCTTGCTTTGCGCTACTAGCTCTGGGGAGAGAAGGAGATAGCGCCGGAAACCTCGCCTTTTGCCTTCTTCGGCGCTGGAACCTGGTTGCTGCGCCTTCTCTTTGTCCATGTGCACACACACGATTCCTCAGCGAAAACCATGCAGAAACCTTTCCACGAGCACCCAGGGATGTGCACCCAGCACCACGTGCACGCACACGCAGCTAGAGAAAAGCACCTACCTTTTCACACACTGATGCCTAAGCAAACGCGTGGCCACACACACGCACACATCCGCAAGCGCGCCTACTCCCATCTATTGAGGGAAAGACGGACGAGCTCTTTGGTTGCTCTTCACAGGCTTGTCCCTGATCTATAGCTGAGGGCAAACACTTGTGTGCTTGTGGGAGAGCCTGTGTCTTTCCTGGAAGCGTTTGGGAGTTTTGCTCAGACGCGTGTTTCCTCAAGTTCAAGAATCAAGATCTAGGATACCTGCAGACAGGTGCCTGTTTGTGTGGAGACAGTCTGTTTGAAACTGTGTTCCTCAGCGCCCGCTCTTTCTCCCCGTCGCTCCACACGCCTGGGAGTCCCTTTCTTTCTCTCCACAAGCACGTGTGTTGACTTCGTCGCACATGTGCATCTGCACAAGCGTTGAGCTCAGCAGAGCGTGTCTCTTGACACTTGATGTGCGTTGGCTGTGTCTGCCTGCTCCAGTGAAGAGAGAAACGGGAAATCATCTTGGTAGAGGCAACAAAGCAAAAGCGAGGCAGGATTGACATCTGCTCAACAGAGACGGATTCCCTGCGCTGACACAGTTCACAGTTACACGAGAAGCAATCTGAGCGGTCCGTCGACCGGAGACGTGTTTCCCAAGAGGTCGTTTAGCGAGTGAACAGCAGTGTGCGCGACTTTCAGGAGTGTGCCTGGAAAGTGCCAGAATCACCAGGAGCATCTGTGCAAAAGCTGCTGCCTCTGTGACCGCATTGAGGCACGTTCGCGTGTCTGCGAGTATATAGACGGCTCTTTCGCGTTCACTCCGAGGGAAACGGTCCGCTATTGCTTCTGTGCGCACAGACGCGATTCCCTTGTCTCTTGCGAACACAGGGAACTCTGTGCATCCAAATCTACAGGCTAAGGACGCGTCTGCATATGTTTTGGTGAACAATCGAGTGTGCGTGTTCTGACAGCTGCCTCTATGCAGACGTCTCCACAGAGCCACTTCTGAATGCCCCGCAGCCCAGGACTGAATGGATACACTAACAAGTGCACCGGTGTGAGCAACCACATATGCAGAAGGACGTCTTTCATCTCACAGAAGCGCGAACGTCTTGGCGTTCAAGCACATGGCAGAAACAAGGTGTGAACAGATGAGCTGCTGCTATTTTCTCTGTTCGGCATGCTTCGTTGCAGCTCTCTTGCCGGTCGCCGGCTTAGCGGCTTGCTTTGCGCTACTAGCTCTGGGGAGAGAAGGAGATAGCGCCGGAAACCTCGCCTTTTGCCTTCTTCGGCGCTGGAACCTGGTTGCTGCGCCTTCTCTTTGTCCATGTGCACACACACGATTCCTCAGCGAAAACCATGCAGAAACCTTTCCACGAGCACCCAGGGATGTGCACCCAGCACCACGTGCACGCACACGCAGCTAGAGAAAAGCACCTACCTTTTCACACACTGATGCCTAAGCAAACGCGTGGCCACACACACGCACACATCCGCAAGCGCGCCTACTCCCATCTATTGAGAGAAAGACGGACGAGCTCTTTGGTTGCTCTTCACAGGCTTGTCCCTGATCTATAGCTGAGGGCAAACACTTGTGTGCTTGTGGGAGAGCCTGTGTCTTTCCTGGAAGCGTTTGGGAGTTTTGCTCAGACGCGTGTTTCCTCAAGTTCAAGAATCAAGATCTAGGATACCTGCAGACAGGTGCCTGTTTGTGTGGAGACAGTCTGTTTGAAACTGTGTTCCTCAGCGCCCGCTCTTTCTCCCCGTCGCTCCACACGCCTGGGAGTCCCTTTCTTTCTCTCCACAAGCACGTGTGTTGACTTCGTCGCACATGTGCATCTGCACAAGCGTTGAGCTCAGCAGAGCGTGTCTCTTGACACTTGATGTGCGTTGGCTGTGTCTGCCTGCTCCAGTGAAGAGAGAAACGGGAAATCATCTTGGTAGAGGCAACAAAGCAAAAGCGAGGCAGGATTGACATCTGCTCAACAGAGACGGATTCCCTGCGCTGACACAGTTCACAGTTACACGAGAAGCAATCTGAGCGGTCCGTCGACCGGAGACGTGTTTCCCAAGAGGTCGTTTAGCGAGTGAACAGCAGTGTGCGCGACTTTCAGGAGTGTGCCTGGAAAGTGCCAGAATCACGAGGAGCATCTGTGCAAAAGCTGCTGCCTCTGTGACCGCATTGAGGCACGTTCGCGTGTCTGCGAGTATATAGACGGCTCTTTCGCGTTCACTCCGAGGGAAACGGTCCGCTATTGCTTCTGTGCGCACAGACGCGATTCCCTTGTCTCTTGCGAACACAGGGAACTCTGTGCATCCAAATCTACAGGCTAAGGACGCGTCTGCATATGTTTTGGTGAACAATCGAGTGTGCGTGTTCTGACAGCTGCCTCTATGCAGACGTCTCCACAGAGCCACTTCTGAATGCCCCGCAGCCCAGGACTGAATGGATACACTAACAAGTGCACCGGTGTGAGCAACCACATATGCAGAAGGACGTCTTTCATCTCACAGAAGCGCGAACGTCTTGGCGTTCAAGCACATGGCAGAAACAAGGTGTGAACAGATGAGCTGCTGCTATTTTCTCCGTTCGGCATGCTTCGTTGTAGCTCTCTTGCCGGTCGCCGGCTTAGCGGCTTGCTTTGCGCGACTAGCTCTGGGGAGAGAAGGAGATAGCGCCGGAAACCTCGCCTTTTGCCTTCTTCGGCGCTGGAACCTGCTTGCTGCGCCTTCTCTTTGTCCATGTGCACACACACGATTCCTCAGCGAAAACCATGCAGAAACCTTTCCACGAGCACCCAGGGATGTGCACCCAGCACCACGTGCACGCACACGCAGCTAGAGAAAAGCACCTACCTTTTCACACACTGATGCCTAAGCAAACGCGTGGCCACACACACGCACACATCCGCAAGCGCGCCTACTCCCATCTATTGAGGGAAAGACGGACGAGCTCTTTGGTTGCTCTTCACAGGCTTGTCCCTGATCTATAGCTGAGGGCAAACACTTGTGTGCTTGTGGGAGAGCCTGTGTCTTTCCTGGAAGCGTTTGGGAGTTTTGCTCAGACGCGTGTTTCCTCAAGTTCAAGAATCAAGATCTAGGATACCTGCAGACAGGTGCCTGTTTGTGTGGAGACAGTCTGTTTGAAACTGTGTTCCTCAGCGCCCGCTCTTTCTCCCCGTCGCTCCACACGCCTGGGAGTCCCTTTCTTTCTCTCCACAAGCACGTGTGTTGACTTCGTCGCACATGTGCATCTGCACAAGCGTTGAGCTCAGCAGAGCGTGTCTCTTGACACTTGATGTGCGTTGGCTGTGTCTGCCTGCTCCAGTGAAGAGAGAAACGGGAAATCATCTTGGTAGAGGCAACAAAGCAAAAGCGAGGCAGGATTGACATCTGCTCAACAGAGACGGATTCCCTGCGCTGACACAGTTCACAGTTACACGAGAAGCAATCTGAGCGGTCTGTCGACCGGAGACGTGTTTCCCAAGAGGTCGTTTAGCGAGTGAACAGCAGTGTGCGCGACTTTCAGGAGTGTGCCTGGAAAGTGCCAGAATCACCAGGAGCATCTGTGCAAAAGCTGCTGCCTCTGTGACCGCATTGAGGCACGTTCGCGTGTCTGCGAGTATATAGACGGCTCTTTCGCGTTCACTCCGAGGGAAACGGTCCGCTATTGCTTCTGTGCGCACAGACGCGATTCCCTTGTCTCTTGCGAACACAGGGAACTCTGTGCATCCAAATCTACAGGCTAAGGACGCGTCTGCATATGTTTTGGTGAACAATCGAGTGTGCGTGTTCTGACAGCTGCCTCTATGCAGACGTCTCCACAGAGCCACTTCTGAATGCCCCGCAGCCCAGGACTGAATGGATACACTAACAAGTGCACCGGTGTGAGCAACCACATATGCAGAAGGACGTCTTTCATCTCACAGAAGCGCGAACGTCTTGGCGTTCAAGCACATGGCAGAAACAAGGTGTGAACAGATGAGCTGCTGCTATTTTCTCCGTTCGGCATGCTTCGTTGTAGCTCTCTTGCCGGTCGCCGGCTTAGCGGCTTGCTTTGCGCGACTAGCTCTGGGGAGAGAAGGAGATAGCGCCGGAAACCTCGCCTTTTGCCTTCTTCGGCGCTGGAACCTGCTTGCTGCGCCTTCTCTTTGTCCATGTGCACACACACGATTCCTCAGCGAAAACCATGCAGAAACCTTTCCACGAGCACCCAGGGATGTGCACCCAGCACCACGTGCACGCACACGCAGCTAGAGAAAAGCACCTACCTTTTCACACACTGATGCCTAAGCAAACGCGTGGCCACACACACGCACACATCCGCAAGCGCGCCTACTCCCATCTATTGAGGGAAAGACGGACGAGCTCTTTGGTTGCTCTTCACAGGCTTGTCCCTGATCTATAGCTGAGGGCAAACACTTGTGTGCTTGTGGGAGAGCCTGTGTCTTTCCTGGAAGCGTTTGGGAGTTTTGCTCAGACGCGTGTTTCCTCAAGTTCAAGAATCAAGATCTAGGATACCTGCAGACAGGTGCCTGTTTGTGTGGAGACAGTCTGTTTGAAACTGTGTTCCTCAGCGCCCGCTCTTTCTCCCCGTCGCTCCACACGCCTGGGAGTCCCTTTCTTTCTCTCCACAAGCACGTGTGTTGACTTCGTCGCACATGTGCATCTGCACAAGCGTTGAGCTCAGCAGAGCGTGTCTCTTGACACTTGATGTGCGTTGGCTGTGTCTGCCTGCTCCAGTGAAGAGAGAAACGGGAAATCATCTTGGTAGAGGCAACAAAGCAAAAGCGAGGCAGGATTGACATCTGCTCAACAGAGACGGATTCCCTGCGCTGACACAGTTCACAGTTACACGAGAAGCAATCTGAGCGGTCTGTCGACCGGAGACGTGTTTCCCAAGAGGTCGTTTAGCGAGTGAACAGCAGTGTGCGCGACTTTCAGGAGTGTGCCTGGAAAGTGCCAGAATCACCAGGAGCATCTGTGCAAAAGCTGCTGCCTCTGTGACCGCATTGAGGCACGTTCGCGTGTCTGCGAGTATATAGACGGCTCTTTCGCGTTCACTCCGAGGGAAACGGTCCGCTATTGCTTCTGTGCGCACAGACGCGATTCCCTTGTCTCTTGCGAACACAGGGAACTCTGTGCATCCAAATCTACAGGCTAAGGACGCGTCTGCATATGTTTTGGTGAACAATCGAGTGTGCGTGTTCTGACAGCTGCCTCTATGCAGACGTCTCCACAGAGCCACTTCTGAATGCCCCGCAGCCCAGGACTGAATGGATACACTAACAAGTGCACCGGTGTGAGCAACCACATATGCAGAAGGACGTCTTTCATCTCACAGAAGCGCGAACGTCTTGGCGTTCAAGCACATGGCAGAAACAAGGTGTGAACAGATGAGCTGCTGCTATTTTCTCCGTTCGGCATGCTTCGTTGTAGCTCTCTTGCCGGTCGCCGGCTTAGCGGCTTGCTTTGCGCGACTAGCTCTGGGGAGAGAAGGAGATAGCGCCGGAAACCTCGCCTTTTGCCTTCTTCGGCGCTGGAACCTGGTTGCTGCGCCTTCTCTTTGTCCATGTGCACACACACGATTCCTCAGCGAAAACCATGCAGAAACCTTTCCACGAGCACCCAGGGATGTGCACCCAGCACCACGTGCACGCACACGCAGCTAGAGAAAAGCACCTACCTTTTCACACACTGATGCCTAAGCAAACGCGTGGCCACACACACGCACACATCCGCAAGCGCGCCTACTCCCATCTATTGAGGGAAAGACGGACGAGCAACGTCCTGACAGGCTTGAGGGGAAAAACGTCCGTTGACGGTTGGCGTACTGCACGCCCGCCTACGGGGCTGCAGGGGAATCCACATTTGGAAGGTACCTGAAGATGTGTGCCTGTTCTTGGAGCTCCGCTAGTAGGGTAGCAAAGACACTCGTAGGCAGTACTGAATGCTGCTCCGTGCTACTTCTCCTCCGCTGGCAAATGCTTCACAGTCGCCCGAGGAAAGACGTTTAACAATCGATCTCCAAGAGGAACGAAACACATGATGCCATAAGGCGAAAGAATAGCAGGGCATCTCTTCACAGGCTTGTCCCTGATCTATAGCTGAGGGCAAACACTTGTGTGCTTGTGGGAGAGCCTGTGTCTTTCCTGGAAGCGTTTGGGAGTTTTGCTCAGACGCGTGTTTCCTCAAGTTCAAGAATCAAGATCTAGGATACCTGCAGACAGGTGCCTGTTTGTGTGGAGACAGTCTGTTTGAAACTGTGTTCCTCAGCGCCCGCTCTTTCTCCCCGTCGCTCCACACGCCTGGGAGTCCCTTTCTTTCTCTCCACAAGCACGTGTGTTGACTTCGTCGCACATGTGCATCTGCACAAGCGTTGAGCTCAGCAGAGCGTGTCTCTTGACACTTGATGTGCGTTGGCTGTGTCTGCCTGCTCCAGTGAAGAGAGAAACGGGAAATCATCTTGGTAGAGGCAACAAAGCAAAAGCGAGGCAGGATTGACATCTGCTCAACAGAGACGGATTCCCTGCGCTGACACAGTTCACAGTTACACGAGAAGCAATCTGAGCGGTCCGTCGACCGGAGACGTGTTTCCCAAGAGGTCGTTTAGCGAGTGAACAGCAGTGTGCGCGACTTTCAGGAGTGTGCCTGGAAAGTGCCAGAATCACCAGGAGCATCTGTGCAAAAGCTGCTGCCTCTGTGACCGCATTGAGGCACGTTCGCGTGTCTGCGAGTATATAGACGGCTCTTTCGCGTTCACTCCGAGGGAAACGGTCCGCTATTGCTTCTGTGCGCACAGACGCGATTCCCTTGTCTCTTGCGAACACAGGGAACTCTGTGCATCCAAATCTACAGGCTAAGGACGCGTCTGCATATGTTTTGGTGAACAATCGAGTGTGCGTGTTCTGACAGCTGCCTCTATGCAGACGTCTCCACAGAGCCACTTCTGAATGCCCCGCAGCCCAGGACTGAATGGATACACTAACAAGTGCACCGGTGTGAGCAACCACATATGCAGAAGGACGTCTTTCATCTCACAGAAGCGCGAACGTCTTGGCGTTCAAGCACATGGCAGAAACAAGGTGTGAACAGATGAGCTGCTGCTATTTTCTCCGTTCGGCATGCTTCGTTGTAGCTCTCTTGCCGGTCGCCGGCTTAGCGGCTTGCTTTGCGCGACTAGCTCTGGGGAGAGAAGGAGATAGCGCCGGAAACCTCGCCTTTTGCCTTCTTCGGCGCTGGAACCTGGTTGCTGCGCCTTCTCTTTGTCCATGTGCACACACACGATTCCTCAGCGAAAACCATGCAGAAACCTTTCCACGAGCACCCAGGGATGTGCACCCAGCACCACGTGCACGCACACGCAGCTAGAGAAAAGCACCTACCTTTTCACACACTGATGCCTAAGCAAACGCGTGGCCACACACACGCACACATCCGCAAGCGCGCCTACTCCCATCTATTGAGAGAAAGACGGACGAGCTCTTTGGTTGCTCTTCACAGGCTTGTCCCTGATCTATAGCTGAGGGCAAACACTTGTGTGCTTGTGGGAGAGCCTGTGTCTTTCCTGGAAGCGTTTGGGAGTTTTGCTCAGACGCGTGTTTCCTCAAGTTCAAGAATCAAGATCTAGGATACCTGCAGACAGGTGCCTGTTTGTGTGGAGACAGTCTGTTTGAAACTGTGTTCCTCAGCGCCCGCTCTTTCTCCCCGTCGCTCCACACGCCTGGGAGTCCCTTTCTTTCTCTCCACAAGCACGTGTGTTGACTTCGTCGCACATGTGCATCTGCACAAGCGTTGAGCTCAGCAGAGCGTGTCTCTTGACACTTGATGTGCGTTGGCTGTGTCTGCCTGCTCCAGTGAAGAGAGAAACGGGAAATCATCTTGGTAGAGGCAACAAAGCAAAGGCGAGGCAGGATCGACATCTGCTCAACAGAGACGGATTCCCTGCGCTGACACAGTTCACAGTTACACGAGAAGCAATCTGAGCGGTCCGTCGACCGGAGACGTGTTTCCCAAGAGGTCGTTTAGCGAGTGAACAGCAGTGTGCGCGACTTTCAGGAGTGTGCCTGGAAAGTGCCAGAATCACCAGGAGCATCTGTGCAAAAGCTGCTGCCTCTGTGACCGCATTGAGGCACGTTCGCGTGTCTGCGAGTATATAGACGGCTCTTTCGCGTTCACTCCGAGGGAAACGGTCCGCTATTGCTTCTGTGCGCACAGACGCGATTCCCTTGTCTCTTGCGAACACAGGGAACTCTGTGCATCCAAATCTACAGGCTAAGGACGCGTCTGCATATGTTTTGGTGAACAATCGAGTGTGCGTGTTCTGACAGCTGCCTCTATGCAGACGTCTCCACAGAGCCACTTCTGAATGCCCCGCAGCCCAGGACTGAATGGATACACTAACAAGTGCACCGGTGTGAGCAACCACATATGCAGAAGGACGTCTTTCATCTCACAGAAGCGCGAACGTCTTGGCGTTCAAGCACATGGCAGAAACAAGGTGTGAACAGATGAGCTGCTGCTATTTTCTCCGTTCGGCATGCTTCGTTGTAGCTCTCTTGCCGGTCGCCGGCTTAGCGGCTTGCTTTGCGCGACTAGCTCTGGGGAGAGAAGGAGATAGCGCCGGAAACCTCGCCTTTTGCCTTCTTCGGCGCTGGAACCTGGTTGCTGCGCCTTCTCTTTGTCCATGTGCACACACACGATTCCTCAGCGAAAACCATGCAGAAACCTTTCCACGAGCACCCAGGGATGTGCACCCAGCACCACGTGCACGCACACGCAGCTAGAGAAAAGCACCTACCTTTTCACACACTGATGCCTAAGCAAACGCGTGGCCACACACACGCACACATCCGCAAGCGCGCCTACTCCCATCTATTGAGGGAAAGACGGACGAGCAACGTCCTGACAGGCTTGAGGGGAAAAACGTCCGTTGACGGTTGGCGTACTGCACGCCCGCCTACGGGGCTGCAGGGGAATCCACATTTGGAAGGTACCTGAAGATGTGTGCCTGTTCTTGGAGCTCCGCTAGTAGGGTAGCAAAGACACTCGTAGGCAGTACTGAATGCTGCTCCGTGCTACTTCTCCTCCGCTGGCAAATGCTTCACAGTCGCCCGAGGAAAGACGTTTAACAATCGATCTCCAAGAGGAACGAAACACATGATGCCATAAGGCGAAAGAATAGCAGGGCATCTCTTCACAGGCTTGTCCCTGATCTATAGCTGAGGGCAAACACTTGTGTGCTTGTGGGAGAGCCTGTGTCTTTCCTGGAAGCGTTTGGGAGTTTTGCTCAGACGCGTGTTTCCTCAAGTTCAAGAATCAAGATCTAGGATACCTGCAGACAGGTGCCTGTTTGTGTGGAGACAGTCTGTTTGAAACTGTGTTCCTCAGCGCCCGCTCTTTCTCCCCGTCGCTCCACACGCCTGGGAGTCCCTTTCTTTCTCTCCACAAGCACGTGTGTTGACTTCGTCGCACATGTGCATCTGCACAAGCGTTGAGCTCAGCAGAGCGTGTCTCTTGACACTTGATGTGCGTTGGCTGTGTCTGCCTGCTCCAGTGAAGAGAGAAACGGGAAATCATCTTGGTAGAGGCAACAAAGCAAAAGCGAGGCAGGATTGACATCTGCTCAACAGAGACGGATTCCCTGCGCTGACACAGTTCACAGTTACACGAGAAGCAATCTGAGCGGTCCGTCGACCGGAGACGTGTTTCCCAAGAGGTCGTTTAGCGAGTGAACAGCAGTGTGCGCGACTTTCAGGAGTGTGCCTGGAAAGTGCCAGAATCACGAGGAGCATCTGTGCAAAAGCTGCTGCCTCTGTGACCGCATTGAGGCACGTTCGCGTGTCTGCGAGTATATAGACGGCTCTTTCGCGTTCACTCCGAGGGAAACGGTCCGCTATTGCTTCTGTGCGCACAGACGCGATTCCCTTGTCTCTTGCGAACACAGGGAACTCTGTGCATCCAAATCTACAGGCTAAGGACGCGTCTGCATATGTTTTGGTGAACAATCGAGTGTGCGTGTTCTGACAGCTGCCTCTATGCAGACGTCTCCACAGAGCCACTTCTGAATGCCCCGCAGCCCAGGACTGAATGGATACACTAACAAGTGCACCGGTGTGAGCAACCACATATGCAGAAGGACGTCTTTCATCTCACAGAAGCGCGAACGTCTTGGCGTTCAAGCACATGGCAGAAACAAGGTGTGAACAGATGAGCTGCTGCTATTTTCTCCGTTCGGCATGCTTCGTTGTAGCTCTCTTGCCGGTCGCCGGCTTAGCGGCTTGCTTTGCGCGACTAGCTCTGGGGAGAGAAGGAGATAGCGCCGGAAACCTCGCCTTTTGCCTTCTTCGGCGCTGGAACCTGGTTGCTGCGCCTTCTCTTTGTCCATGTGCACACACACGATTCCTCAGCGAAAACCATGCAGAAACCTTTCCACGAGCACCCAGGGATGTGCACCCAGCACCACGTGCACGCACACGCAGCTAGAGAAAAGCACCTACCTTTTCACACACTGATGCCTAAGCAAACGCGTGGCCACACACACGCACACATCCGCAAGCGCGCCTACTCCCATCTATTGAGAGAAAGACGGACGAGCTCTTTGGTTGCTCTTCACAGGCTTGTCCCTGATCTATAGCTGAGGGCAAACACTTGTGTGCTTGTGGGAGAGCCTGTGTCTTTCCTGGAAGCGTTTGGGAGTTTTGCTCAGACGCGTGTTTCCTCAAGTTCAAGAATCAAGATCTAGGATACCTGCAGACAGGTGCCTGTTTGTGTGGAGACAGTCTGTTTGAAACTGTGTTCCTCAGCGCCCGCTCTTTCTCCCCGTCGCTCCACACGCCTGGGAGTCCCTTTCTTTCTCTCCACAAGCACGTGTGTTGACTTCGTCGCACATGTGCATCTGCACAAGCGTTGAGCTCAGCAGAGCGTGTCTCTTGACACTTGATGTGCGTTGGCTGTGTCTGCCTGCTCCAGTGAAGAGAGAAACGGGAAATCATCTTGGTAGAGGCAACAAAGCAAAAGCGAGGCAGGATTGACATCTGCTCAACAGAGACGGATTCCCTGCGCTGACACAGTTCACAGTTACACGAGAAGCAATCTGAGCGGTCCGTCGACCGGAGACGTGTTTCCCAAGAGGTCGTTTAGCGAGTGAACAGCAGTGTGCGCGACTTTCAGGAGTGTGCCTGGAAAGTGCCAGAATCACCAGGAGCATCTGTGCAAAAGCTGCTGCCTCTGTGACCGCATTGAGGCACGTTCGCGTGTCTGCGAGTATATAGACGGCTCTTTCGCGTTCACTCCGAGGGAAACGGTCCGCTATTGCTTCTGTGCGCACAGACGCGATTCCCTTGTCTCTTGCGAACACAGGGAACTCTGTGCATCCAAATCTACAGGCTAAGGACGCGTCTGCATATGTTTTGGTGAACAATCGAGTGTGCGTGTTCTGACAGCTGCCTCTATGCAGACGTCTCCACAGAGCCACTTCTGAATGCCCCGCAGCCCAGGACTGAATGGATACACTAACAAGTGCACCGGTGTGAGCAACCACATATGCAGAAGGACGTCTTTCATCTCACAGAAGCGCGAACGTCTTGGCGTTCAAGCACATGGCAGAAACAAGGTGTGAACAGATGAGCTGCTGCTATTTTCTCCGTTCGGCATGCTTCGTTGCAGCTCTCTTGCCGGTCGCCGGCTTAGCGGCTTGCTTTGCGCTACTAGCTCTGGGGAGAGAAGGAGATAGCGCCGGAAACCTCGCCTTTTGCCTTCTTCGGCGCTGGAACCTGGTTGCTGCGCCTTCTCTTTGTCCATGTGCACACACACGATTCCTCAGCGAAAACCATGCAGAAACCTTTCCACGAGCACCCAGGGATGTGCACCCAGCACCACGTGCACGCACACGCAGCTAGAGAAAAGCACCTACCTTTTCACACACTGATGCCTAAGCAAACGCGTGGCCACACACACGCACACATCCGCAAGCGCGCCTACTCCCATCTATTGAGGGAAAGACGGACGAGCTCTTTGGTTGCTCTTCACAGGCTTGTCCCTGATCTATAGCTGAGGGCAAACACTTGTGTGCTTGTGGGAGAGCCTGTGTCTTTCCTGGAAGCGTTTGGGAGTTTTGCTCAGACGCGTGTTTCCTCAAGTTCAAGAATCAAGATCTAGGATACCTGCAGACAGGTGCCTGTTTGTGTGGAGACAGTCTGTTTGAAACTGTGTTCCTCAGCGCCCGCTCTTTCTCCCCGTCGCTCCACACGCCTGGGAGTCCCTTTCTTTCTCTCCACAAGCACGTGTGTTGACTTCGTCGCACATGTGCATCTGCACAAGCGTTGAGCTCAGCAGAGCGTGTCTCTTGACACTTGATGTGCGTTGGCTGTGTCTGCCTGCTCCAGTGAAGAGAGAAACGGGAAATCATCTTGGTAGAGGCAACAAAGCAAAAGCGAGGCAGGATTGACATCTGCTCAACAGAGACGGATTCCCTGCGCTGACACAGTTCACAGTTACACGAGAAGCAATCTGAGCGGTCCGTCGACCGGAGACGTGTTTCCCAAGAGGTCGTTTAGCGAGTGAACAGCAGTGTGCGCGACTTTCAGGAGTGTGCCTGGAAAGTGCCAGAATCACCAGGAGCATCTGTGCAAAAGCTGCTGCCTCTGTGACCGCATTGAGGCACGTTCGCGTGTCTGCGAGTATATAGACGGCTCTTTCGCGTTCACTCCGAGGGAAACGGTCCGCTATTGCTTCTGTGCGCACAGACGCGATTCCCTTGTCTCTTGCGAACACAGGGAACTCTGTGCATCCAAATCTACAGGCTAAGGACGCGTCTGCATATGTTTTGGTGAACAATCGAGTGTGCGTGTTCTGACAGCTGCCTCTATGCAGACGTCTCCACAGAGCCACTTCTGAATGCCCCGCAGCCCAGGACTGAATGGATACACTAACAAGTGCACCGGTGTGAGCAACCACATATGCAGAAGGACGTCTTTCATCTCACAGAAGCGCGAACGTCTTGGCGTTCAAGCACATGGCAGAAACAAGGTGTGAACAGATGAGCTGCTGCTATTTTCTCCGTTCGGCATGCTTCGTTGTAGCTCTCTTGCCGGTCGCCGGCTTAGCGGCTTGCTTTGCGCGACTAGCTCTGGGGAGAGAAGGAGATAGCGCCGGAAACCTCGCCTTTTGCCTTCTTCGGCGCTGGAACCTGGTTGCTGCGCCTTCTCTTTGTCCATGTGCACACACACGATTCCTCAGCGAAAACCATGCAGAAACCTTTCCACGAGCACCCAGGGATGTGCACCCAGCACCACGTGCACGCACACGCAGCTAGAGAAAAGCACCTACCTTTTCACACACTGATGCCTAAGCAAACGCGTGGCCACACACACGCACACATCCGCAAGCGCGCCTACTCCCATCTATTGAGGGAAAGACGGACGAGCAACGTCCTGACAGGCTTGAGGGGAAAAACGTCCGTTGACGGTTGGCGTACTGCACGCCCGCCTACGGGGCTGCAGGGGAATCCACATTTGGAAGGTACCTGAAGATGTGTGCCTGTTCTTGGAGCTCCGCTAGTAGGGTAGCAAAGACACTCGTAGGCAGTACTGAATGCTGCTCCGTGCTACTTCTCCTCCGCTGGCAAATGCTTCACAGTCGCCCGAGGAAAGACGTTTAACAATCGATCTCCAAGAGGAACGAAACACATGATGCCATAAGGCGAAAGAATAGCAGGGCATCTCTTCACAGGCTTGTCCCTGATCTATAGCTGAGGGCAAACACTTGTGTGCTTGTGGGAGAGCCTGTGTCTTTCCTGGAAGCGTTTGGGAGTTTTGCTCAGACGCGTGTTTCCTCAAGTTCAAGAATCAAGATCTAGGATACCTGCAGACAGGTGCCTGTTTGTGTGGAGACAGTCTGTTTGAAACTGTGTTCCTCAGCGCCCGCTCTTTCTCCCCGTCGCTCCACACGCCTGGGAGTCCCTTTCTTTCTCTCCACAAGCACGTGTGTTGACTTCGTCGCACATGTGCATCTGCACAAGCGTTGAGCTCAGCAGAGCGTGTCTCTTGACACTTGATGTGCGTTGGCTGTGTCTGCCTGCTCCAGTGAAGAGAGAAACGGGAAATCATCTTGGTAGAGGCAACAAAGCAAAAGCGAGGCAGGATTGACATCTGCTCAACAGAGACGGATTCCCTGCGCTGACACAGTTCACAGTTACACGAGAAGCAATCTGAGCGGTCCGTCGACCGGAGACGTGTTTCCCAAGAGGTCGTTTAGCGAGTGAACAGCAGTGTGCGCGACTTTCAGGAGTGTGCCTGGAAAGTGCCAGAATCACGAGGAGCATCTGTGCAAAAGCTGCTGCCTCTGTGACCGCATTGAGGCACGTTCGCGTGTCTGCGAGTATATAGACGGCTCTTTCGCGTTCACTCCGAGGGAAACGGTCCGCTATTGCTTCTGTGCGCACAGACGCGATTCCCTTGTCTCTTGCGAACACAGGGAACTCTGTGCATCCAAATCTACAGGCTAAGGACGCGTCTGCATATGTTTTGGTGAACAATCGAGTGTGCGTGTTCTGACAGCTGCCTCTATGCAGACGTCTCCACAGAGCCACTTCTGAATGCCCCGCAGCCCAGGACTGAATGGATACACTAACAAGTGCACCGGTGTGAGCAACCACATATGCAGAAGGACGTCTTTCATCTCACAGAAGCGCGAACGTCTTGGCGTTCAAGCACATGGCAGAAACAAGGTGTGAACAGATGAGCTGCTGCTATTTTCTCCGTTCGGCATGCTTCGTTGTAGCTCTCTTGCCGGTCGCCGGCTTAGCGGCTTGCTTTGCGCGACTAGCTCTGGGGAGAGAAGGAGATAGCGCCGGAAACCTCGCCTTTTGCCTTCTTCGGCGCTGGAACCTGGTTGCTGCGCCTTCTCTTTGTCCATGTGCACACACACGATTCCTCAGCGAAAACCATGCAGAAACCTTTCCACGAGCACCCAGGGATGTGCACCCAGCACCACGTGCACGCACACGCAGCTAGAGAAAAGCACCTACCTTTTCACACACTGATGCCTAAGCAAACGCGTGGCCACACACACGCACACATCCGCAAGCGCGCCTACTCCCATCTATTGAGGGAAAGACGGACGAGCTCTTTGGTTGCTCTTCACAGGCTTGTCCCTGATCTATAGCTGAGGGCAAACACTTGTGTGCTTGTGGGAGAGCCTGTGTCTTTCCTGGAAGCGTTTGGGAGTTTTGCTCAGACGCGTGTTTCCTCAAGTTCAAGAATCAAGATCTAGGATACCTGCAGACAGGTGCCTGTTTGTGTGGAGACAGTCTGTTTGAAACTGTGTTCCTCAGCGCCCGCTCTTTCTCCCCGTCGCTCCACACGCCTGGGAGTCCCTTTCTTTCTCTCCACAAGCACGTGTGTTGACTTCGTCGCACATGTGCATCTGCACAAGCGTTGAGCTCAGCAGAGCGTGTCTCTTGACACTTGATGTGCGTTGGCTGTGTCTGCCTGCTCCAGTGAAGAGAGAAACGGGAAATCATCTTGGTAGAGGCAACAAAGCAAAAGCGAGGCAGGATTGACATCTGCTCAACAGAGACGGATTCCCTGCGCTGACACAGTTCACAGTTACACGAGAAGCAATCTGAGCGGTCCGTCGACCGGAGACGTGTTTCCCAAGAGGTCGTTTAGCGAGTGAACAGCAGTGTGCGCGACTTTCAGGAGTGTGCCTGGAAAGTGCCAGAATCACCAGGAGCATCTGTGCAAAAGCTGCTGCCTCTGTGACCGCATTGAGGCACGTTCGCGTGTCTGCGAGTATATAGACGGCTCTTTCGCGTTCACTCCGAGGGAAACGGTCCGCTATTGCTTCTGTGCGCACAGACGCGATTCCCTTGTCTCTTGCGAACACAGGGAACTCTGTGCATCCAAATCTACAGGCTAAGGACGCGTCTGCATATGTTTTGGTGAACAATCGAGTGTGCGTGTTCTGACAGCTGCCTCTATGCAGACGTCTCCACAGAGCCACTTCTGAATGCCCCGCAGCCCAGGACTGAATGGATACACTAACAAGTGCACCGGTGTGAGCAACCACATATGCAGAAGGACGTCTTTCATCTCACAGAAGCGCGAACGTCTTGGCGTTCAAGCACATGGCAGAAACAAGGTGTGAACAGATGAGCTGCTGCTATTTTCTCCGTTCGGCATGCTTCGTTGTAGCTCTCTTGCCGGTCGCCGGCTTAGCGGCTTGCTTTGCGCGACTAGCTCTGGGGAGAGAAGGAGATAGCGCCGGAAACCTCGCCTTTTGCCTTCTTCGGCGCTGGAACCTGGTTGCTGCGCCTTCTCTTTGTCCATGTGCACACACACGATTCCTCAGCGAAAACCATGCAGAAACCTTTCCACGAGCACCCAGGGATGTGCACCCAGCACCACGTGCACGCACACGCAGCTAGAGAAAAGCACCTACCTTTTCACACACTGATGCCTAAGCAAACGCGTGGCCACACACACGCACACATCCGCAAGCGCGCCTACTCCCATCTATTGAGGGAAAGACGGACGAGCTCTTTGGTTGCTCTTCACAGGCTTGTCCCTGATCTATAGCTGAGGGCAAACACTTGTGTGCTTGTGGGAGAGCCTGTGTCTTTCCTGGAAGCGTTTGGGAGTTTTGCTCAGACGCGTGTTTCCTCAAGTTCAAGAATCAAGATCTAGGATACCTGCAGACAGGTGCCTGTTTGTGTGGAGACAGTCTGTTTGAAACTGTGTTCCTCAGCGCCCGCTCTTTCTCCCCGTCGCTCCACACGCCTGGGAGTCCCTTTCTTTCTCTCCACAAGCACGTGTGTTGACTTCGTCGCACATGTGCATCTGCACAAGCGTTGAGCTCAGCAGAGCGTGTCTCTTGACACTTGATGTGCGTTGGCTGTGTCTGCCTGCTCCAGTGAAGAGAGAAACGGGAAATCATCTTGGTAGAGGCAACAAAGCAAAAGCGAGGCAGGATTGACATCTGCTCAACAGAGACGGATTCCCTGCGCTGACACAGTTCACAGTTACACGAGAAGCAATCTGAGCGGTCTGTCGACCGGAGACGTGTTTCCCAAGAGGTCGTTTAGCGAGTGAACAGCAGTGTGCGCGACTTTCAGGAGTGTGCCTGGAAAGTGCCAGAATCACCAGGAGCATCTGTGCAAAAGCTGCTGCCTCTGTGACCGCATTGAGGCACGTTCGCGTGTCTGCGAGTATATAGACGGCTCTTTCGCGTTCACTCCGAGGGAAACGGTCCGCTATTGCTTCTGTGCGCACAGACGCGATTCCCTTGTCTCTTGCGAACACAGGGAACTCTGTGCATCCAAATCTACAGGCTAAGGACGCGTCTGCATATGTTTTGGTGAACAATCGAGTGTGCGTGTTCTGACAGCTGCCTCTATGCAGACGTCTCCACAGAGCCACTTCTGAATGCCCCGCAGCCCAGGACTGAATGGATACACTAACAAGTGCACCGGTGTGAGCAACCACATATGCAGAAGGACGTCTTTCATCTCACAGAAGCGCGAACGTCTTGGCGTTCAAGCACATGGCAGAAACAAGGTGTGAACAGATGAGCTGCTGCTATTTTCTCCGTTCGGCATGCTTCGTTGTAGCTCTCTTGCCGGTCGCCGGCTTAGCGGCTTGCTTTGCGCGACTAGCTCTGGGGAGAGAAGGAGATAGCGCCGGAAACCTCGCCTTTTGCCTTCTTCGGCGCTGGAACCTGGTTGCTGCGCCTTCTCTTTGTCCATGTGCACACACACGATTCCTCAGCGAAAACCATGCAGAAACCTTTCCACGAGCACCCAGGGATGTGCACCCAGCACCACGTGCACGCACACGCAGCTAGAGAAAAGCACCTACCTTTTCACACACTGATGCCTAAGCAAACGCGTGGCCACACACACGCACACATCCGCAAGCGCGCCTACTCCCATCTATTGAGGGAAAGACGGACGAGCTCTTTGGTTGCTCTTCACAGGCTTGTCCCTGATCTATAGCTGAGGGCAAACACTTGTGTGCTTGTGGGAGAGCCTGTGTCTTTCCTGGAAGCGTTTGGGAGTTTTGCTCAGACGCGTGTTTCCTCAAGTTCAAGAATCAAGATCTAGGATACCTGCAGACAGGTGCCTGTTTGTGTGGAGACAGTCTGTTTGAAACTGTGTTCCTCAGCGCCCGCTCTTTCTCCCCGTCGCTCCACACGCCTGGGAGTCCCTTTCTTTCTCTCCACAAGCACGTGTGTTGACTTCGTCGCACATGTGCATCTGCACAAGCGTTGAGCTCAGCAGAGCGTGTCTCTTGACACTTGATGTGCGTTGGCTGTGTCTGCCTGCTCCAGTGAAGAGAGAAACGGGAAATCATCTTGGTAGAGGCAACAAAGCAAAAGCGAGGCAGGATTGACATCTGCTCAACAGAGACGGATTCCCTGCGCTGACACAGTTCACAGTTACACGAGAAGCAATCTGAGCGGTCCGTCGACCGGAGACGTGTTTCCCAAGAGGTCGTTTAGCGAGTGAACAGCAGTGTGCGCGACTTTCAGGAGTGTGCCTGGAAAGTGCCAGAATCACCAGGAGCATCTGTGCAAAAGCTGCTGCCTCTGTGACCGCATTGAGGCACGTTCGCGTGTCTGCGAGTATATAGACGGCTCTTTCGCGTTCACTCCGAGGGAAACGGTCCGCTATTGCTTCTGTGCGCACAGACGCGATTCCCTTGTCTCTTGCGAACACAGGGAACTCTGTGCATCCAAATCTACAGGCTAAGGACGCGTCTGCATATGTTTTGGTGAACAATCGAGTGTGCGTGTTCTGACAGCTGCCTCTATGCAGACGTCTCCACAGAGCCACTTCTGAATGCCCCGCAGCCCAGGACTGAATGGATACACTAACAAGTGCACCGGTGTGAGCAACCACATATGCAGAAGGACGTCTTTCATCTCACAGAAGCGCGAACGTCTTGGCGTTCAAGCACATGGCAGAAACAAGGTGTGAAGAGATGAGCTGCTGCTATTTTCTCTGTTCGGCATGCTTCGTTGCAGCTCTCTTGCCGGTCGCCGGCTTAGCGGCTTGCTTTGCGCTACTAGCTCTGGGGAGAGAAGGAGATAGCGCCGGAAACCTCGCCTTTTGCCTTCTTCGGCGCTGGAACCTGGTTGCTGCGCCTTCTCTTTGTCCATGTGCACACACACGATTCCTCAGCGAAAACCATGCAGAAACCTTTCCACGAGCACCCAGGGATGTGCACCCAGCACCACGTGCACGCACACGCAGCTAGAGAAAAGCACCTACCTTTTCACACACTGATGCCTAAGCAAACGCGTGGCCACACACACGCACACATCCGCAAGCGCGCCTACTCCCATCTATTGAGGGAAAGACGGACGAGCTCTTTGGTTGCTCTTCACAGGCTTGTCCCTGATCTATAGCTGAGGGCAAACACTTGTGTGCTTGTGGGAGAGCCTGTGTCTTTCCTGGAAGCGTTTGGGAGTTTTGCTCAGACGCGTGTTTCCTCAAGTTCAAGAATCAAGATCTAGGATACCTGCAGACAGGTGCCTGTTTGTGTGGAGACAGTCTGTTTGAAACTGTGTTCCTCAGCGCCCGCTCTTTCTCCCCGTCGCTCCACACGCCTGGGAGTCCCTTTCTTTCTCTCCACAAGCACGTGTGTTGACTTCGTCGCACATGTGCATCTGCACAAGCGTTGAGCTCAGCAGAGCGTGTCTCTTGACACTTGATGTGCGTTGGCTGTGTCTGCCTGCTCCAGTGAAGAGAGAAACGGGAAATCATCTTGGTAGAGGCAACAAAGCAAAAGCGAGGCAGGATTGACATCTGCTCAACAGAGACGGATTCCCTGCGCTGACACAGTTCACAGTTACACGAGAAGCAATCTGAGCGGTCTGTCGACCGGAGACGTGTTTCCCAAGAGGTCGTTTAGCGAGTGAACAGCAGTGTGCGCGACTTTCAGGAGTGTGCCTGGAAAGTGCCAGAATCACCAGGAGCATCTGTGCAAAAGCTGCTGCCTCTGTGACCGCATTGAGGCACGTTCGCGTGTCTGCGAGTATATAGACGGCTCTTTCGCGTTCACTCCGAGGGAAACGGTCCGCTATTGCTTCTGTGCGCACAGACGCGATTCCCTTGTCTCTTGCGAACACAGGGAACTCTGTGCATCCAAATCTACAGGCTAAGGACGCGTCTGCATATGTTTTGGTGAACAATCGAGTGTGCGTGTTCTGACAGCTGCCTCTATGCAGACGTCTCCACAGAGCCACTTCTGAATGCCCCGCAGCCCAGGACTGAATGGATACACTAACAAGTGCACCGGTGTGAGCAACCACATATGCAGAAGGACGTCTTTCATCTCACAGAAGCGCGAACGTCTTGGCGTTCAAGCACATGGCAGAAACAAGGTGTGAACAGATGAGCTGCTGCTATTTTCTCCGTTCGGCATGCTTCGTTGTAGCTCTCTTGCCGGTCGCCGGCTTAGCGGCTTGCTTTGCGCGACTAGCTCTGGGGAGAGAAGGAGATAGCGCCGGAAACCTCGCCTTTTGCCTTCTTCGGCGCTGGAACCTGGTTGCTGCGCCTTCTCTTTGTCCATGTGCACACACACGATTCCTCAGCGAAAACCATGCAGAAACCTTTCCACGAGCACCCAGGGATGTGCACCCAGCACCACGTGCACGCACACGCAGCTAGAGAAAAGCACCTACCTTTTCACACACTGATGCCTAAGCAAACGCGTGGCCACACACACGCACACATCCGCAAGCGCGCCTACTCCCATCTATTGAGGGAAAGACGGACGAGCTCTTTGGTTGCTCTTCACAGGCTTGTCCCTGATCTATAGCTGAGGGCAAACACTTGTGTGCTTGTGGGAGAGCCTGTGTCTTTCCTGGAAGCGTTTGGGAGTTTTGCTCAGACGCGTGTTTCCTCAAGTTCAAGAATCAAGATCTAGGATACCTGCAGACAGGTGCCTGTTTGTGTGGAGACAGTCTGTTTGAAACTGTGTTCCTCAGCGCCCGCTCTTTCTCCCCGTCGCTCCACACGCCTGGGAGTCCCTTTCTTTCTCTCCACAAGCACGTGTGTTGACTTCGTCGCACATGTGCATCTGCACAAGCGTTGAGCTCAGCAGAGCGTGTCTCTTGACACTTGATGTGCGTTGGCTGTGTCTGCCTGCTCCAGTGAAGAGAGAAACGGGAAATCATCTTGGTAGAGGCAACAAAGCAAAAGCGAGGCAGGATTGACATCTGCTCAACAGAGACGGATTCCCTGCGCTGACACAGTTCACAGTTACACGAGAAGCAATCTGAGCGGTCCGTCGACCGGAGACGTGTTTCCCAAGAGGTCGTTTAGCGAGTGAACAGCAGTGTGCGCGACTTTCAGGAGTGTGCCTGGAAAGTGCCAGAATCACCAGGAGCATCTGTGCAAAAGCTGCTGCCTCTGTGACCGCATTGAGGCACGTTCGCGTGTCTGCGAGTATATAGACGGCTCTTTCGCGTTCACTCCGAGGGAAACGGTCCGCTATTGCTTCTGTGCGCACAGACGCGATTCCCTTGTCTCTTGCGAACACAGGGAACTCTGTGCATCCAAATCTACAGGCTAAGGACGCGTCTGCATATGTTTTGGTGAACAATCGAGTGTGCGTGTTCTGACAGCTGCCTCTATGCAGACGTCTCCACAGAGCCACTTCTGAATGCCCCGCAGCCCAGGACTGAATGGATACACTAACAAGTGCACCGGTGTGAGCAACCACATATGCAGAAGGACGTCTTTCATCTCACAGAAGCGCGAACGTCTTGGCGTTCAAGCACATGGCAGAAACAAGGTGTGAACAGATGAGCTGCTGCTATTTTCTCCGTTCGGCATGCTTCGTTGTAGCTCTCTTGCCGGTCGCCGGCTTAGCGGCTTGCTTTGCGCGACTAGCTCTGGGGAGAGAAGGAGATAGCGCCGGAAACCTCGCCTTTTGCCTTCTTCGGCGCTGGAACCTGCTTGCTGCGCCTTCTCTTTGTCCATGTGCACACACACGATTCCTCAGCGAAAACCATGCAGAAACCTTTCCACGAGCACCCAGGGATGTGCACCCAGCACCACGTGCACGCACACGCAGCTAGAGAAAAGCACCTACCTTTTCACACACTGATGCCTAAGCAAACGCGTGGCCACACACACGCACACATCCGCAAGCGCGCCTACTCCCATCTATTGAGGGAAAGACGGACGAGCTCTTTGGTTGCTCTTCACAGGCTTGTCCCTGATCTATAGCTGAGGGCAAACACTTGTGTGCTTGTGGGAGAGCCTGTGTCTTTCCTGGAAGCGTTTGGGAGTTTTGCTCAGACGCGTGTTTCCTCAAGTTCAAGAATCAAGATCTAGGATACCTGCAGACAGGTGCCTGTTTGTGTGGAGACAGTCTGTTTGAAACTGTGTTCCTCAGCGCCCGCTCTTTCTCCCCGTCGCTCCACACGCCTGGGAGTCCCTTTCTTTCTCTCCACAAGCACGTGTGTTGACTTCGTCGCACATGTGCATCTGCACAAGCGTTGAGCTCAGCAGAGCGTGTCTCTTGACACTTGATGTGCGTTGGCTGTGTCTGCCTGCTCCAGTGAAGAGAGAAACGGGAAATCATCTTGGTAGAGGCAACAAAGCAAAAGCGAGGCAGGATTGACATCTGCTCAACAGAGACGGATTCCCTGCGCTGACACAGTTCACAGTTACACGAGAAGCAATCTGAGCGGTCCGTCGACCGGAGACGTGTTTCCCAAGAGGTCGTTTAGCGAGTGAACAGCAGTGTGCGCGACTTTCAGGAGTGTGCCTGGAAAGTGCCAGAATCACCAGGAGCATCTGTGCAAAAGCTGCTGCCTCTGTGACCGCATTGAGGCACGTTCGCGTGTCTGCGAGTATATAGACGGCTCTTTCGCGTTCACTCCGAGGGAAACGGTCCGCTATTGCTTCTGTGCGCACAGACGCGATTCCCTTGTCTCTTGCGAACACAGGGAACTCTGTGCATCCAAATCTACAGGCTAAGGACGCGTCTGCATATGTTTTGGTGAACAATCGAGTGTGCGTGTTCTGACAGCTGCCTCTATGCAGACGTCTCCACAGAGCCACTTCTGAATGCCCCGCAGCCCAGGACTGAATGGATACACTAACAAGTGCACCGGTGTGAGCAACCACATATGCAGAAGGACGTCTTTCATCTCACAGAAGCGCGAACGTCTTGGCGTTCAAGCACATGGCAGAAACAAGGTGTGAACAGATGAGCTGCTGCTATTTTCTCCGTTCGGCATGCTTCGTTGTAGCTCTCTTGCCGGTCGCCGGCTTAGCGGCTTGCTTTGCGCGACTAGCTCTGGGGAGAGAAGGAGATAGCGCCGGAAACCTCGCCTTTTGCCTTCTTCGGCGCTGGAACCTGGTTGCTGCGCCTTCTCTTTGTCCATGTGCACACACACGATTCCTCAGCGAAAACCATGCAGAAACCTTTCCACGAGCACCCAGGGATGTGCACCCAGCACCACGTGCACGCACACGCAGCTAGAGAAAAGCACCTACCTTTTCACACACTGATGCCTAAGCAAACGCGTGGCCACACACACGCACACATCCGCAAGCGCGCCTACTCCCATCTATTGAGGGAAAGACGGACGAGCAACGTCCTGACAGGCTTGAGGGGAAAAACGTCCGTTGACGGTTGGCGTACTGCACGCCCGCCTACGGGGCTGCAGGGGAATCCACATTTGGAAGGTACCTGAAGATGTGTGCCTGTTCTTGGAGCTCCGCTAGTAGGGTAGCAAAGACACTCGTAGGCAGTACTGAATGCTGCTCCGTGCTACTTCTCCTCCGCTGGCAAATGCTTCACAGTCGCCCGAGGAAAGACGTTTAACAATCGATCTCCAAGAGGAACGAAACACATGATGCCATAAGGCGAAAGAATAGCAGGGCATCTCTTCACAGGCTTGTCCCTGATCTATAGCTGAGGGCAAACACTTGTGTGCTTGTGGGAGAGCCTGTGTCTTTCCTGGAAGCGTTTGGGAGTTTTGCTCAGACGCGTGTTTCCTCAAGTTCAAGAATCAAGATCTAGGATACCTGCAGACAGGTGCCTGTTTGTGTGGAGACAGTCTGTTTGAAACTGTGTTCCTCAGCGCCCGCTCTTTCTCCCCGTCGCTCCACACGCCTGGGAGTCCCTTTCTTTCTCTCCACAAGCACGTGTGTTGACTTCGTCGCACATGTGCATCTGCACAAGCGTTGAGCTCAGCAGAGCGTGTCTCTTGACACTTGATGTGCGTTGGCTGTGTCTGCCTGCTCCAGTGAAGAGAGAAACGGGAAATCATCTTGGTAGAGGCAACAAAGCAAAAGCGAGGCAGGATTGACATCTGCTCAACAGAGACGGATTCCCTGCGCTGACACAGTTCACAGTTACACGAGAAGCAATCTGAGCGGTCCGTCGACCGGAGACGTGTTTCCCAAGAGGTCGTTTAGCGAGTGAACAGCAGTGTGCGCGACTTTCAGGAGTGTGCCTGGAAAGTGCCAGAATCACCAGGAGCATCTGTGCAAAAGCTGCTGCCTCTGTGACCGCATTGAGGCACGTTCGCGTGTCTGCGAGTATATAGACGGCTCTTTCGCGTTCACTCCGAGGGAAACGGTCCGCTATTGCTTCTGTGCGCACAGACGCGATTCCCTTGTCTCTTGCGAACACAGGGAACTCTGTGCATCCAAATCTACAGGCTAAGGACGCGTCTGCATATGTTTTGGTGAACAATCGAGTGTGCGTGTTCTGACAGCTGCCTCTATGCAGACGTCTCCACAGAGCCACTTCTGAATGCCCCGCAGCCCAGGACTGAATGGATACACTAACAAGTGCACCGGTGTGAGCAACCACATATGCAGAAGGACGTCTTTCATCTCACAGAAGCGCGAACGTCTTGGCGTTCAAGCACATGGCAGAAACAAGGTGTGAACAGATGAGCTGCTGCTATTTTCTCCGTTCGGCATGCTTCGTTGTAGCTCTCTTGCCGGTCGCCGGCTTAGCGGCTTGCTTTGCGCGACTAGCTCTGGGGAGAGAAGGAGATAGCGCCGGAAACCTCGCCTTTTGCCTTCTTCGGCGCTGGAACCTGCTTGCTGCGCCTTCTCTTTGTCCATGTGCACACACACGATTCCTCAGCGAAAACCATGCAGAAACCTTTCCACGAGCACCCAGGGATGTGCACCCAGCACCACGTGCACGCACACGCAGCTAGAGAAAAGCACCTACCTTTTCACACACTGATGCCTAAGCAAACGCGTGGCCACACACACGCACACATCCGCAAGCGCGCCTACTCCCATCTATTGAGGGAAAGACGGACGAGCTCTTTGGTTGCTCTTCACAGGCTTGTCCCTGATCTATAGCTGAGGGCAAACACTTGTGTGCTTGTGGGAGAGCCTGTGTCTTTCCTGGAAGCGTTTGGGAGTTTTGCTCAGACGCGTGTTTCCTCAAGTTCAAGAATCAAGATCTAGGATACCTGCAGACAGGTGCCTGTTTGTGTGGAGACAGTCTGTTTGAAACTGTGTTCCTCAGCGCCCGCTCTTTCTCCCCGTCGCTCCACACGCCTGGGAGTCCCTTTCTTTCTCTCCACAAGCACGTGTGTTGACTTCGTCGCACATGTGCATCTGCACAAGCGTTGAGCTCAGCAGAGCGTGTCTCTTGACACTTGATGTGCGTTGGCTGTGTCTGCCTGCTCCAGTGAAGAGAGAAACGGGAAATCATCTTGGTAGAGGCAACAAAGCAAAAGCGAGGCAGGATTGACATCTGCTCAACAGAGACGGATTCCCTGCGCTGACACAGTTCACAGTTACACGAGAAGCAATCTGAGCGGTCTGTCGACCGGAGACGTGTTTCCCAAGAGGTCGTTTAGCGAGTGAACAGCAGTGTGCGCGACTTTCAGGAGTGTGCCTGGAAAGTGCCAGAATCACCAGGAGCATCTGTGCAAAAGCTGCTGCCTCTGTGACCGCATTGAGGCACGTTCGCGTGTCTGCGAGTATATAGACGGCTCTTTCGCGTTCACTCCGAGGGAAACGGTCCGCTATTGCTTCTGTGCGCACAGACGCGATTCCCTTGTCTCTTGCGAACACAGGGAACTCTGTGCATCCAAATCTACAGGCTAAGGACGCGTCTGCATATGTTTTGGTGAACAATCGAGTGTGCGTGTTCTGACAGCTGCCTCTATGCAGACGTCTCCACAGAGCCACTTCTGAATGCCCCGCAGCCCAGGACTGAATGGATACACTAACAAGTGCACCGGTGTGAGCAACCACATATGCAGAAGGACGTCTTTCATCTCACAGAAGCGCGAACGTCTTGGCGTTCAAGCACATGGCAGAAACAAGGTGTGAACAGATGAGCTGCTGCTATTTTCTCCGTTCGGCATGCTTCGTTGTAGCTCTCTTGCCGGTCGCCGGCTTAGCGGCTTGCTTTGCGCGACTAGCTCTGGGGAGAGAAGGAGATAGCGCCGGAAACCTCGCCTTTTGCCTTCTTCGGCGCTGGAACCTGGTTGCTGCGCCTTCTCTTTGTCCATGTGCACACACACGATTCCTCAGCGAAAACCATGCAGAAACCTTTCCACGAGCACCCAGGGATGTGCACCCAGCACCACGTGCACGCACACGCAGCTAGAGAAAAGCACCTACCTTTTCACACACTGATGCCTAAGCAAACGCGTGGCCACACACACGCACACATCCGCAAGCGCGCCTACTCCCATCTATTGAGGGAAAGACGGACGAGCTCTTTGGTTGCTCTTCACAGGCTTGTCCCTGATCTATAGCTGAGGGCAAACACTTGTGTGCTTGTGGGAGAGCCTGTGTCTTTCCTGGAAGCGTTTGGGAGTTTTGCTCAGACGCGTGTTTCCTCAAGTTCAAGAATCAAGATCTAGGATACCTGCAGACAGGTGCCTGTTTGTGTGGAGACAGTCTGTTTGAAACTGTGTTCCTCAGCGCCCGCTCTTTCTCCCCGTCGCTCCACACGCCTGGGAGTCCCTTTCTTTCTCTCCACAAGCACGTGTGTTGACTTCGTCGCACATGTGCATCTGCACAAGCGTTGAGCTCAGCAGAGCGTGTCTCTTGACACTTGATGTGCGTTGGCTGTGTCTGCCTGCTCCAGTGAAGAGAGAAACGGGAAATCATCTTGGTAGAGGCAACAAAGCAAAAGCGAGGCAGGATTGACATCTGCTCAACAGAGACGGATTCCCTGCGCTGACACAGTTCACAGTTACACGAGAAGCAATCTGAGCGGTCCGTCGACCGGAGACGTGTTTCCCAAGAGGTCGTTTAGCGAGTGAACAGCAGTGTGCGCGACTTTCAGGAGTGTGCCTGGAAAGTGCCAGAATCACCAGGAGCATCTGTGCAAAAGCTGCTGCCTCTGTGACCGCATTGAGGCACGTTCGCGTGTCTGCGAGTATATAGACGGCTCTTTCGCGTTCACTCCGAGGGAAACGGTCCGCTATTGCTTCTGTGCGCACAGACGCGATTCCCTTGTCTCTTGCGAACACAGGGAACTCTGTGCATCCAAATCTACAGGCTAAGGACGCGTCTGCATATGTTTTGGTGAACAATCGAGTGTGCGTGTTCTGACAGCTGCCTCTATGCAGACGTCTCCACAGAGCCACTTCTGAATGCCCCGCAGCCCAGGACTGAATGGATACACTAACAAGTGCACCGGTGTGAGCAACCACATATGCAGAAGGACGTCTTTCATCTCACAGAAGCGCGAACGTCTTGGCGTTCAAGCACATGGCAGAAACAAGGTGTGAACAGATGAGCTGCTGCTATTTTCTCCGTTCGGCATGCTTCGTTGTAGCTCTCTTGCCGGTCGCCGGCTTAGCGGCTTGCTTTGCGCGACTAGCTCTGGGGAGAGAAGGAGATAGCGCCGGAAACCTCGCCTTTTGCCTTCTTCGGCGCTGGAACCTGCTTGCTGCGCCTTCTCTTTGTCCATGTGCACACACACGATTCCTCAGCGAAAACCATGCAGAAACCTTTCCACGAGCACCCAGGGATGTGCACCCAGCACCACGTGCACGCACACGCAGCTAGAGAAAAGCACCTACCTTTTCACACACTGATGCCTAAGCAAACGCGTGGCCACACACACGCACACATCCGCAAGCGCGCCTACTCCCATCTATTGAGGGAAAGACGGACGAGCTCTTTGGTTGCTCTTCACAGGCTTGTCCCTGATCTATAGCTGAGGGCAAACACTTGTGTGCTTGTGGGAGAGCCTGTGTCTTTCCTGGAAGCGTTTGGGAGTTTTGCTCAGACGCGTGTTTCCTCAAGTTCAAGAATCAAGATCTAGGATACCTGCAGACAGGTGCCTGTTTGTGTGGAGACAGTCTGTTTGAAACTGTGTTCCTCAGCGCCCGCTCTTTCTCCCCGTCGCTCCACACGCCTGGGAGTCCCTTTCTTTCTCTCCACAAGCACGTGTGTTGACTTCGTCGCACATGTGCATCTGCACAAGCGTTGAGCTCAGCAGAGCGTGTCTCTTGACACTTGATGTGCGTTGGCTGTGTCTGCCTGCTCCAGTGAAGAGAGAAACGGGAAATCATCTTGGTAGAGGCAACAAAGCAAAAGCGAGGCAGGATTGACATCTGCTCAACAGAGACGGATTCCCTGCGCTGACACAGTTCACAGTTACACGAGAAGCAATCTGAGCGGTCCGTCGACCGGAGACGTGTTTCCCAAGAGGTCGTTTAGCGAGTGAACAGCAGTGTGCGCGACTTTCAGGAGTGTGCCTGGAAAGTGCCAGAATCACCAGGAGCATCTGTGCAAAAGCTGCTGCCTCTGTGACCGCATTGAGGCACGTTCGCGTGTCTGCGAGTATATAGACGGCTCTTTCGCGTTCACTCCGAGGGAAACGGTCCGCTATTGCTTCTGTGCGCACAGACGCGATTCCCTTGTCTCTTGCGAACACAGGGAACTCTGTGCATCCAAATCTACAGGCTAAGGACGCGTCTGCATATGTTTTGGTGAACAATCGAGTGTGCGTGTTCTGACAGCTGCCTCTATGCAGACGTCTCCACAGAGCCACTTCTGAATGCCCCGCAGCCCAGGACTGAATGGATACACTAACAAGTGCACCGGTGTGAGCAACCACATATGCAGAAGGACGTCTTTCATCTCACAGAAGCGCGAACGTCTTGGCGTTCAAGCACATGGCAGAAACAAGGTGTGAACAGATGAGCTGCTGCTATTTTCTCCGTTCGGCATGCTTCGTTGTAGCTCTCTTGCCGGTCGCCGGCTTAGCGGCTTGCTTTGCGCGACTAGCTCTGGGGAGAGAAGGAGATAGCGCCGGAAACCTCGCCTTTTGCCTTCTTCGGCGCTGGAACCTGGTTGCTGCGCCTTCTCTTTGTCCATGTGCACACACACGATTCCTCAGCGAAAACCATGCAGAAACCTTTCCACGAGCACCCAGGGATGTGCACCCAGCACCACGTGCACGCACACGCAGCTAGAGAAAAGCACCTACCTTTTCACACACTGATGCCTAAGCAAACGCGTGGCCACACACACGCACACATCCGCAAGCGCGCCTACTCCCATCTATTGAGGGAAAGACGGACGAGCAACGTCCTGACAGGCTTGAGGGGAAAAACGTCCGTTGACGGTTGGCGTACTGCACGCCCGCCTACGGGGCTGCAGGGGAATCCACATTTGGAAGGTACCTGAAGATGTGTGCCTGTTCTTGGAGCTCCGCTAGTAGGGTAGCAAAGACACTCGTAGGCAGTACTGAATGCTGCTCCGTGCTACTTCTCCTCCGCTGGCAAATGCTTCACAGTCGCCCGAGGAAAGACGTTTAACAATCGATCTCCAAGAGGAACGAAACACATGATGCCATAAGGCGAAAGAATAGCAGGGCATCTCTTCACAGGCTTGTCCCTGATCTATAGCTGAGGGCAAACACTTGTGTGCTTGTGGGAGAGCCTGTGTCTTTCCTGGAAGCGTTTGGGAGTTTTGCTCAGACGCGTGTTTCCTCAAGTTCAAGAATCAAGATCTAGGATACCTGCAGACAGGTGCCTGTTTGTGTGGAGACAGTCTGTTTGAAACTGTGTTCCTCAGCGCCCGCTCTTTCTCCCCGTCGCTCCACACGCCTGGGAGTCCCTTTCTTTCTCTCCACAAGCACGTGTGTTGACTTCGTCGCACATGTGCATCTGCACAAGCGTTGAGCTCAGCAGAGCGTGTCTCTTGACACTTGATGTGCGTTGGCTGTGTCTGCCTGCTCCAGTGAAGAGAGAAACGGGAAATCATCTTGGTAGAGGCAACAAAGCAAAAGCGAGGCAGGATTGACATCTGCTCAACAGAGACGGATTCCCTGCGCTGACACAGTTCACAGTTACACGAGAAGCAATCTGAGCGGTCCGTCGACCGGAGACGTGTTTCCCAAGAGGTCGTTTAGCGAGTGAACAGCAGTGTGCGCGACTTTCAGGAGTGTGCCTGGAAAGTGCCAGAATCACCAGGAGCATCTGTGCAAAAGCTGCTGCCTCTGTGACCGCATTGAGGCACGTTCGCGTGTCTGCGAGTATATAGACGGCTCTTTCGCGTTCACTCCGAGGGAAACGGTCCGCTATTGCTTCTGTGCGCACAGACGCGATTCCCTTGTCTCTTGCGAACACAGGGAACTCTGTGCATCCAAATCTACAGGCTAAGGACGCGTCTGCATATGTTTTGGTGAACAATCGAGTGTGCGTGTTCTGACAGCTGCCTCTATGCAGACGTCTCCACAGAGCCACTTCTGAATGCCCCGCAGCCCAGGACTGAATGGATACACTAACAAGTGCACCGGTGTGAGCAACCACATATGCAGAAGGACGTCTTTCATCTCACAGAAGCGCGAACGTCTTGGCGTTCAAGCACATGGCAGAAACAAGGTGTGAACAGATGAGCTGCTGCTATTTTCTCCGTTCGGCATGCTTCGTTGTAGCTCTCTTGCCGGTCGCCGGCTTAGCGGATTGCTTTGCGCGACTAGCTCTGGGGAGAGAAGGAGATAGCGCCGGAAACCTCGCCTTTTGCCTTCTTCGGCGCTGGAACCTGGTTGCTGCGCCTTCTCTTTGTCCATGTGCACACACACGATTCCTCAGCGAAAACCATGCAGAAACCTTTCCACGAGCACCCAGGGATGTGCACCCAGCACCACGTGCACGCACACGCAGCTAGAGAAAAGCACCTACCTTTTCACACACTGATGCCTAAGCAAACGCGTGGCCACACACACGCACACATCCGCAAGCGCGCCTACTCCCATCTATTGAGGGAAAGACGGACGAGCTCTTTGGTTGCTCTTCACAGGCTTGTCCCTGATCTATAGCTGAGGGCAAACACTTGTGTGCTTGTGGGAGAGCCTGTGTCTTTCCTGGAAGCGTTTGGGAGTTTTGCTCAGACGCGTGTTTCCTCAAGTTCAAGAATCAAGATCTAGGATACCTGCAGACAGGTGCCTGTTTGTGTGGAGACAGTCTGTTTGAAACTGTGTTCCTCAGCGCCCGCTCTTTCTCCCCGTCGCTCCACACGCCTGGGAGTCCCTTTCTTTCTCTCCACAAGCACGTGTGTTGACTTCGTCGCACATGTGCATCTGCACAAGCGTTGAGCTCAGCAGAGCGTGTCTCTTGACACTTGATGTGCGTTGGCTGTGTCTGCCTGCTCCAGTGAAGAGAGAAACGGGAAATCATCTTGGTAGAGGCAACAAAGCAAAAGCGAGGCAGGATTGACATCTGCTCAACAGAGACGGATTCCCTGCGCTGACACAGTTCACAGTTACACGAGAAGCAATCTGAGCGGTCCGTCGACCGGAGACGTGTTTCCCAAGAGGTCGTTTAGCGAGTGAACAGCAGTGTGCGCGACTTTCAGGAGTGTGCCTGGAAAGTGCCAGAATCACCAGGAGCATCTGTGCAAAAGCTGCTGCCTCTGTGACCGCATTGAGGCACGTTCGCGTGTCTGCGAGTATATAGACGGCTCTTTCGCGTTCACTCCGAGGGAAACGGTCCGCTATTGCTTCTGTGCGCACAGACGCGATTCCCTTGTCTCTTGCGAACACAGGGAACTCTGTGCATCCAAATCTACAGGCTAAGGACGCGTCTGCATATGTTTTGGTGAACAATCGAGTGTGCGTGTTCTGACAGCTGCCTCTATGCAGACGTCTCCACAGAGCCACTTCTGAATGCCCCGCAGCCCAGGACTGAATGGATACACTAACAAGTGCACCGGTGTGAGCAACCACATATGCAGAAGGACGTCTTTCATCTCACAGAAGCGCGAACGTCTTGGCGTTCAAGCACATGGCAGAAACAAGGTGTGAACAGATGAGCTGCTGCTATTTTCTCCGTTCGGCATGCTTCGTTGTAGCTCTCTTGCCGGTCGCCGGCTTAGCGGCTTGCTTTGCGCGACTAGCTCTGGGGAGAGAAGGAGATAGCGCCGGAAACCTCGCCTTTTGCCTTCTTCGGCGCTGGAACCTGGTTGCTGCGCCTTCTCTTTGTCCATGTGCACACACACGATTCCTCAGCGAAAACCATGCAGAAACCTTTCCACGAGCACCCAGGGATGTGCACCCAGCACCACGTGCACGCACACGCAGCTAGAGAAAAGCACCTACCTTTTCACACACTGATGCCTAAGCAAACGCGTGGCCACACACACGCACACATCCGCAAGCGCGCCTACTCCCATCTATTGAGGGAAAGACGGACGAGCAACGTCCTGACAGGCTTGAGGGGAAAAACGTCCGTTGACGGTTGGCGTACTGCACGCCCGCCTACGGGGCTGCAGGGGAATCCACATTTGGAAGGTACCTGAAGATGTGTGCCTGTTCTTGGAGCTCCGCTAGTAGGGTAGCAAAGACACTCGTAGGCAGTACTGAATGCTGCTCCGTGCTACTTCTCCTCCGCTGGCAAATGCTTCACAGTCGCCCGAGGAAAGACGTTTAACAATCGATCTCCAAGAGGAACGAAACACATGATGCCATAAGGCGAAAGAATAGCAGGGCATCTCTTCACAGGCTTGTCCCTGATCTATAGCTGAGGGCAAACACTTGTGTGCTTGTGGGAGAGCCTGTGTCTTTCCTGGAAGCGTTTGGGAGTTTTGCTCAGACGCGTGTTTCCTCAAGTTCAAGAATCAAGATCTAGGATACCTGCAGACAGGTGCCTGTTTGTGTGGAGACAGTCTGTTTGAAACTGTGTTCCTCAGCGCCCGCTCTTTCTCCCCGTCGCTCCACACGCCTGGGAGTCCCTTTCTTTCTCTCCACAAGCACGTGTGTTGACTTCGTCGCACATGTGCATCTGCACAAGCGTTGAGCTCAGCAGAGCGTGTCTCTTGACACTTGATGTGCGTTGGCTGTGTCTGCCTGCTCCAGTGAAGAGAGAAACGGGAAATCATCTTGGTAGAGGCAACAAAGCAAAAGCGAGGCAGGATTGACATCTGCTCAACAGAGACGGATTCCCTGCGCTGACACAGTTCACAGTTACACGAGAAGCAATCTGAGCGGTCCGTCGACCGGAGACGTGTTTCCCAAGAGGTCGTTTAGCGAGTGAACAGCAGTGTGCGCGACTTTCGGGAGTGTGCCTGGAAAGTGCCAGAATCACCAGGAGCATCTGTGCAAAAGCTGCTGCCTCTGTGACCGCATTGAGGCACGTTCGCGTGTCTGCGAGTATATAGACGGCTCTTTCGCGTTCACTCCGAGGGAAACGGTCCGCTATTGCTTCTGTGCGCACAGACGCGATTCCCTTGTCTCTTGCGAACACAGGGAACTCTGTGCATCCAAATCTACAGGCTAAGGACGCGTCTGCATATGTTTTGGTGAACAATCGAGTGTGCGTGTTCTGACAGCTGCCTCTATGCAGACGTCTCCACAGAGCCACTTCTGAATGCCCCGCAGCCCAGGACTGAATGGATACACTAACAAGTGCACCGGTGTGAGCAACCACATATGCAGAAGGACGTCTTTCATCTCACAGAAGCGCGAACGTCTTGGCGTTCAAGCACATGGCAGAAACAAGGTGTGAACAGATGAGCTGCTGCTATTTTCTCCGTTCGGCATGCTTCGTTGTAGCTCTCTTGCCGGTCGCCGGCTTAGCGGCTTGCTTTGCGCGACTAGCTCTGGGGAGAGAAGGAGATAGCGCCGGAAACCTCGCCTTTTGCCTTCTTCGGCGCTGGAACCTGGTTGCTGCGCCTTCTCTTTGTCCATGTGCACACACACGATTCCTCAGCGAAAACCATGCAGAAACCTTTCCACGAGCACCCAGGGATGTGCACCCAGCACCACGTGCACGCACACGCAGCTAGAGAAAAGCACCTACCTTTTCACACACTGATGCCTAAGCAAACGCGTGGCCACACACACGCACACATCCGCAAGCGCGCCTACTCCCATCTATTGAGGGAAAGACGGACGAGCTCTTTGGTTGCTCTTCACAGGCTTGTCCCTGATCTATAGCTGAGGGCAAACACTTGTGTGCTTGTGGGAGAGCCTGTGTCTTTCCTGGAAGCGTTTGGGAGTTTTGCTCAGACGCGTGTTTCCTCAAGTTCAAGAATCAAGATCTAGGATACCTGCAGACAGGTGCCTGTTTGTGTGGAGACAGTCTGTTTGAAACTGTGTTCCTCAGCGCCCGCTCTTTCTCCCCGTCGCTCCACACGCCTGGGAGTCCCTTTCTTTCTCTCCACAAGCACGTGTGTTGACTTCGTCGCACATGTGCATCTGCACAAGCGTTGAGCTCAGCAGAGCGTGTCTCTTGACACTTGATGTGCGTTGGCTGTGTCTGCCTGCTCCAGTGAAGAGAGAAACGGGAAATCATCTTGGTAGAGGCAACAAAGCAAAAGCGAGGCAGGATTGACATCTGCTCAACAGAGACGGATTCCCTGCGCTGACACAGTTCACAGTTACACGAGAAGCAATCTGAGCGGTCCGTCGACCGGAGACGTGTTTCCCAAGAGGTCGTTTAGCGAGTGAACAGCAGTGTGCGCGACTTTCAGGAGTGTGCCTGGAAAGTGCCAGAATCACCAGGAGCATCTGTGCAAAAGCTGCTGCCTCTGTGACCGCATTGAGGCACGTTCGCGTGTCTGCGAGTATATAGACGGCTCTTTCGCGTTCACTCCGAGGGAAACGGTCCGCTATTGCTTCTGTGCGCACAGACGCGATTCCCTTGTCTCTTGCGAACACAGGGAACTCTGTGCATCCAAATCTACAGGCTAAGGACGCGTCTGCATATGTTTTGGTGAACAATCGAGTGTGCGTGTTCTGACAGCTGCCTCTATGCAGACGTCTCCACAGAGCCACTTCTGAATGCCCCGCAGCCCAGGACTGAATGGATACACTAACAAGTGCACCGGTGTGAGCAACCACATATGCAGAAGGACGTCTTTCATCTCACAGAAGCGCGAACGTCTTGGCGTTCAAGCACATGGCAGAAACAAGGTGTGAACAGATGAGCTGCTGCTATTTTCTCCGTTCGGCATGCTTCGTTGTAGCTCTCTTGCCGGTCGCCGGCTTAGCGGCTTGCTTTGCGCGACTAGCTCTGGGGAGAGAAGGAGATAGCGCCGGAAACCTCGCCTTTTGCCTTCTTCGGCGCTGGAACCTGCTTGCTGCGCCTTCTCTTTGTCCATGTGCACACACACGATTCCTCAGCGAAAACCATGCAGAAACCTTTCCACGAGCACCCAGGGATGTGCACCCAGCACCACGTGCACGCACACGCAGCTAGAGAAAAGCACCTACCTTTTCACACACTGATGCCTAAGCAAACGCGTGGCCACACACACGCACACATCCGCAAGCGCGCCTACTCCCATCTATTGAGGGAAAGACGGACGAGCAACGTCCTGACAGGCTTGAGGGGAAAAACGTCCGTTGACGGTTGGCGTACTGCACGCCCGCCTACGGGGCTGCAGGGGAATCCACATTTGGAAGGTACCTGAAGATGTGTGCCTGTTCTTGGAGCTCCGCTAGTAGGGTAGCAAAGACACTCGTAGGCAGTACTGAATGCTGCTCCGTGCTACTTCTCCTCCGCTGGCAAATGCTTCACAGTCGCCCGAGGAAAGACGTTTAACAATCGATCTCCAAGAGGAACGAAACACATGATGCCATAAGGCGAAAGAATAGCAGGGCATCTCTTCACAGGCTTGTCCCTGATCTATAGCTGAGGGCAAACACTTGTGTGCTTGTGGGAGAGCCTGTGTCTTTCCTGGAAGCGTTTGGGAGTTTTGCTCAGACGCGTGTTTCCTCAAGTTCAAGAATCAAGATCTAGGATACCTGCAGACAGGTGCCTGTTTGTGTGGAGACAGTCTGTTTGAAACTGTGTTCCTCAGCGCCCGCTCTTTCTCCCCGTCGCTCCACACGCCTGGGAGTCCCTTTCTTTCTCTCCACAAGCACGTGTGTTGACTTCGTCGCACATGTGCATCTGCACAAGCGTTGAGCTCAGCAGAGCGTGTCTCTTGACACTTGATGTGCGTTGGCTGTGTCTGCGTGCTCCAGTGAAGAGAGAAACGGGAAATCATCTTGGTAGAGGCAACAAAGCAAAAGCGAGGCAGGATTGACATCTGCTCAACAGAGACGGATTCCCTGCGCTGACACAGTTCACAGTTACACGAGAAGCAATCTGAGCGGTCCGTCGACCGGAGACGTGTTTCCCAAGAGGTCGTTTAGCGAGTGAACAGCAGTGTGCGCGACTTTCAGGAGTGTGCCTGGAAAGTGCCAGAATCACCAGGAGCATCTGTGCAAAAGCTGCTGCCTCTGTGACCGCATTGAGGCACGTTCCCGTGTCTGCGAGTATATAGACGGCTCTTTCGCGTTCACTCCGAGGGAAACGGTCCGCTATTGCTTCTGTGCGCACAGACGCGATTCCCTTGTCTCTTGCGAACACAGGGAACTCTGTGCATCCAAATCTACAGGCTAAGGACGCGTCTGCATATGTTTTGGTGAACAATCGAGTGTGCGTGTTCTGACAGCTGCCTCTATGCAGACGTCTCCACAGAGCCACTTCTGAATGCCCCGCAGCCCAGGACTGAATGGATACACTAACAAGTGCACCGGTGTGAGCAACCACATATGCAGAAGGACGTCTTTCATCTCACAGAAGCGCGAACGTCTTGGCGTTCAAGCACATGGCAGAAACAAGGTGTGAACAGATGAGCTGCTGCTATTTTCTCCGTTCGGCATGCTTCGTTGTAGCTCTCTTGCCGGTCGCCGGCTTAGCGGCTTGCTTTGCGCGACTAGCTCTGGGGAGAGAAGGAGATAGCGCCGGAAACCTCGCCTTTTGCCTTCTTCGGCGCTGGAACCTGGTTGCTGCGCCTTCTCTTTGTCCATGTGCACACACACGATTCCTCAGCGAAAACCATGCAGAAACCTTTCCACGAGCACCCAGGGATGTGCACCCAGCACCACGTGCACGCACACGCAGCTAGAGAAAAGCACCTACCTTTTCACACACTGATGCCTAAGCAAACGCGTGGCCACACACACGCACACATCCGCAAGCGCGCCTACTCCCATCTATTGAGGGAAAGACGGACGAGCAACGTCCTGACAGGCTTGAGGGGAAAAACGTCCGTTGACGGTTGGCGTACTGCACGCCCGCCTACGGGGCTGCAGGGGAATCCACATTTGGAAGGTACCTGAAGATGTGTGCCTGTTCTTGGAGCTCCGCTAGTAGGGTAGCAAAGACACTCGTAGGCAGTACTGAATGCTGCTCCGTGCTACTTCTCCTCCGCTGGCAAATGCTTCACAGTCGCCCGAGGAAAGACGTTTAACAATCGATCTCCAAGAGGAACGAAACACATGATGCCATAAGGCGAAAGAATAGCAGGGCATCTCTTCACAGGCTTGTCCCTGATCTATAGCTGAGGGCAAACACTTGTGTGCTTGTGGGAGAGCCTGTGTCTTTCCTGGAAGCGTTTGGGAGTTTTGCTCAGACGCGTGTTTCCTCAAGTTCAAGAATCAAGATCTAGGATACCTGCAGACAGGTGCCTGTTTGTGTGGAGACAGTCTGTTTGAAACTGTGTTCCTCAGCGCCCGCTCTTTCTCCCCGTCGCTCCACACGCCTGGGAGTCCCTTTCTTTCTCTCCACAAGCACGTGTGTTGACTTCGTCGCACATGTGCATCTGCACAAGCGTTGAGCTCAGCAGAGCGTGTCTCTTGACACTTGATGTGCGTTGGCTGTGTCTGCCTGCTCCAGTGAAGAGAGAAACGGGAAATCATCTTGGTAGAGGCAACAAAGCAAAAGCGAGGCAGGATTGACATCTGCTCAACAGAGACGGATTCCCTGCGCTGACACAGTTCACAGTTACACGAGAAGCAATTCTGAGCGGTCCGTCGACCGGAGACGTGTTTCCCAAGAGGTCGTTTAGCGAGTGAACAGCAGTGTGCGCGACTTTCAGGAGTGTGCCTGGAAAGTGCCAGAATCACCAGGAGCATCTGTGCAAAAGCTGCTGCCTCTGTGACCGCATTGAGGCACGTTTGCGTGTCTGCGAGTATATAGACGGCTCTTTCGCGTTCACTCCGAGGGAAACGGTCCGCTATTGCTTCTGTGCGTACAGACGCGATTCCCTTGTCTCTTGCGAACACAGGGAACTCTGTGCATCCAAATCTACAGGCTAAGGACGCGTCTGCATATGTTTTGGTGAACAATCGAGTGTGCGTGTTCTGACAGCTGCCTCTATGCAGACGTCTCCACAGAGCCACTTCTGAATGCCCCGCAGCCCAGGACTGAATGGATACACTAACAAGTGCACCGGTGTGAGCAACCACATATGCAGAAGGACGTCTTTCATCTCACAGAAGCGCGAACGTCTTGGCGTTCAAGCACATGGCAGAAACAAGGTGTGAACAGATGAGCTGCTGCTATTTTCTCCGTTCGGCATGCTTCGTTGTAGCTCTCTTGCCGGTCGCCGGCTTAGCGGCTTGCTTTGCGCGACTAGCTCTGGGGAGAGAAGGAGATAGCGCCGGAAACCTCGCCTTTTGCCTTCTTCGGCGCTGGAACCTGGTTGCTGCGCCTTCTCTTTGTCCATGTGCACACACACGATTCCTCAGCGAAAACCATGCAGAAACCTTTCCACGAGCACCCAGGGATGTGCACCCAGCACCACGTGCACGCACACGCAGCTAGAGAAAAGCACCTACCTTTTCACACACTGATGCCTAAGCAAACGCGTGGCCACACACACGCACACATCCGCAAGCGCGCCTACTCCCATCTATTGAGGGAAAGACGGACGAGCTCTTTGGTTGCTCTTCACAGGCTTGTCCCTGATCTATAGCTGAGGGCAAACACTTGTGTGCTTGTGGGAGAGCCTGTGTCTTTCCTGGAAGCGTTTGGGAGTTTTGCTCAGACGCGTGTTTCCTCAAGTTCAAGAATCAAGATCTAGGATACCTGCAGACAGGTGCCTGTTTGTGTGGAGACAGTCTGTTTGAAACTGTGTTCCTCAGCGCCCGCTCTTTCTCCCCGTCGCTCCACACGCCTGGGAGTCCCTTTCTTTCTCTCCACAAGCACGTGTGTTGACTTCGTCGCACATGTGCATCTGCACAAGCGTTGAGCTCAGCAGAGCGTGTCTCTTGACACTTGATGTGCGTTGGCTGTGTCTGCCTGCTCCAGTGAAGAGAGAAACGGGAAATCATCTTGGTAGAGGCAACAAAGCAAAAGCGAGGCAGGATTGACATCTGCTCAACAGAGACGGATTCCCTGCGCTGACACAGTTCACAGTTACACGAGAAGCAATCTGAGCGGTCCGTCGACCGGAGACGTGTTTCCCAAGAGGTCGTTTAGCGAGTGAACAGCAGTGTGCGCGACTTTCAGGAGTGTGCCTGGAAAGTGCCAGAATCACCAGGAGCATCTGTGCAAAAGCTGCTGCCTCTGTGACCGCATTGAGGCACGTTCGCGTGTCTGCGAGTATATAGACGGCTCTTTCGCGTTCACTCCGAGGGAAACGGTCCGCTATTGCTTCTGTGCGCACAGACGCGATTCCCTTGTCTCTTGCGAACACAGGGAACTCTGTGCATCCAAATCTACAGGCTAAGGACGCGTCTGCATATGTTTTGGTGAACAATCGAGTGTGCGTGTTCTGACAGCTGCCTCTATGCAGACGTCTCCACAGAGCCACTTCTGAATGCCCCGCAGCCCAGGACTGAATGGATACACTAACAAGTGCACCGGTGTGAGCAACCACATATGCAGAAGGACGTCTTTCATCTCACAGAAGCGCGAACGTCTTGGCGTTCAAGCACATGGCAGAAACAAGGTGTGAACAGATGAGCTGCTGCTATTTTCTCCGTTCGGCATGCTTCGTTGTAGCTCTCTTGCCGGTCGCCGGCTTAGCGGCTTGCTTTGCGCGACTAGCTCTGGGGAGAGAAGGAGATAGCGCCGGAAACCTCGCCTTTTGCCTTCTTCGGCGCTGGAACCTGGTTGCTGCGCCTTCTCTTTGTCCATGTGCACACACACGATTCCTCAGCGAAAACCATGCAGAAACCTTTCCACGAGCACCCAGGGATGTGCACCCAGCACCACGTGCACGCACACGCAGCTAGAGAAAAGCACCTACCTTTTCACACACTGATGCCTAAGCAAACGCGTGGCCACACACACGCACACATCCGCAAGCGCGCCTACTCCCATCTATTGAGGGAAAGACGGACGAGCAACGTCCTGACAGGCTTGAGGGGAAAAACGTCCGTTGACGGTTGGCGTACTGCACGCCCGCCTACGGGGCTGCAGGGGAATCCACATTTGGAAGGTACCTGAAGATGTGTGCCTGTTCTTGGAGCTCCGCTAGTAGGGTAGCAAAGACACTCGTAGGCAGTACTGAATGCTGCTCCGTGCTACTTCTCCTCCGCTGGCAAATGCTTCACAGTCGCCCTAGGAAAGACGTTTAACAATCGATCTCCAAGAGGAACGAAACACATGATGCCATAAGGCGAAAGAATAGCAGGGCATCTCTTCACAGGCTTGTCCCTGATCTATAGCTGAGGGCAAACACTTGTGTGCTTGTGGGAGAGCCTGTGTCTTTCCTGGAAGCGTTTGGGAGTTTTGCTCAGACGCGTGTTTCCTCAAGTTCAAGAATCAAGATCTAGGATACCTGCAGACAGGTGCCTGTTTGTGTGGAGACAGTCTGTTTGAAACTGTGTTCCTCAGCGCCCGCTCTTTCTCCCCGTCGCTCCACACGCCTGGGAGTCCCTTTCTTTCTCTCCACAAGCACGTGTGTTGACTTCGTCGCACATGTGCATCTGCACAAGCGTTGAGCTCAGCAGAGCGTGTCTCTTGACACTTGATGTGCGTTGGCTGTGTCTGCCTGCTCCAGTGAAGAGAGAAACGGGAAATCATCTTGGTAGAGGCAACAAAGCAAAAGCGAGGCAGGATTGACATCTGCTCAACAGAGACGGATTCCCTGCGCTGACACAGTTCACAGTTACACGAGAAGCAATTCTGAGCGGTCCGTCGACCGGAGACGTGTTTCCCAAGAGGTCGTTTAGCGAGTGAACAGCAGTGTGCGCGACTTTCAGGAGTGTGCCTGGAAAGTGCCAGAATCACCAGGAGCATCTGTGCAAAAGCTGCTGCCTCTGTGACCGCATTGAGGCACGTTCGCGTGTCTGCGAGTATATAGACGGCTCTTTCGCGTTCACTCCGAGGGAAACGGTCCGCTATTGCTTCTGTGCGCACAGACGCGATTCCCTTGTCTCTTGCGAACACAGGGAACTCTGTGCATCCAAATCTACAGGCTAAGGACGCGTCTGCATATGTTTTGGTGAACAATCGAGTGTGCGTGTTCTGACAGCTGCCTCTATGCAGACGTCTCCACAGAGCCACTTCTGAATGCCCCGCAGCCCAGGACTGAATGGATACACTAACAAGTGCACCGGTGTGAGCAACCACATATGCAGAAGGACGTCTTTCATCTCACAGAAGCGCGAACGTCTTGGCGTTCAAGCACATGGCAGAAACAAGGTGTGAACAGATGAGCTGCTGCTATTTTCTCCGTTCGGCATGCTTCGTTGTAGCTCTCTTGCCGGTCGCCGGCTTAGCGGCTTGCTTTGCGCGACTAGCTCTGGGGAGAGAAGGAGATAGCGCCGGAAACCTCGCCTTTTGCCTTCTTCGGCGCTGGAACCTGGTTGCTGCGCCTTCTCTTTGTCCATGTGCACACACACGATTCCTCAGCGAAAACCATGCAGAAACCTTTCCACGAGCACCCAGGGATGTGCACCCAGCACCACGTGCACGCACACGCAGCTAGAGAAAAGCACCTACCTTTTCACACACTGATGCCTAAGCAAACGCGTGGCCACACACACGCACACATCCGCAAGCGCGCCTACTCCCATCTATTGAGGGAAAGACGGACGAGCTCTTTGGTTGCTCTTCACAGGCTTGTCCCTGATCTATAGCTGAGGGCAAACACTTGTGTGCTTGTGGGAGAGCCTGTGTCTTTCCTGGAAGCGTTTGGGAGTTTTGCTCAGACGCGTGTTTCCTCAAGTTCAAGAATCAAGATCTAGGATACCTGCAGACAGGTGCCTGTTTGTGTGGAGACAGTCTGTTTGAAACTGTGTTCCTCAGCGCCCGCTCTTTCTCCCCGTCGCTCCACACGCCTGGGAGTCCCTTTCTTTCTCTCCACAAGCACGTGTGTTGACTTCGTCGCACATGTGCATCTGCACAAGCGTTGAGCTCAGCAGAGCGTGTCTCTTGACACTTGATGTGCGTTGGCTGTGTCTGCCTGCTCCAGTGAAGAGAGAAACGGGAAATCATCTTGGTAGAGGCAACAAAGCAAAAGCGAGGCAGGATTGACATCTGCTCAACAGAGACGGATTCCCTGCGCTGACACAGTTCACAGTTACACGAGAAGCAATCTGAGCGGTCCGTCGACCGGAGACGTGTTTCCCAAGAGGTCGTTTAGCGAGTGAACAGCAGTGTGCGCGACTTTCAGGAGTGTGCCTGGAAAGTGCCAGAATCACCAGGAGCATCTGTGCAAAAGCTGCTGCCTCTGTGACCGCATTGAGGCACGTTCGCGTGTCTGCGAGTATATAGACGGCTCTTTCGCGTTCACTCCGAGGGAAACGGTCCGCTATTGCTTCTGTGCGCACAGACGCGATTCCCTTGTCTCTTGCGAACACAGGGAACTCTGTGCATCCAAATCTACAGGCTAAGGACGCGTCTGCATATGTTTTGGTGAACAATCGAGTGTGCGTGTTCTGACAGCTGCCTCTATGCAGACGTCTCCACAGAGCCACTTCTGAATGCCCCGCAGCCCAGGACTGAATGGATACACTAACAAGTGCACCGGTGTGAGCAACCACATATGCAGAAGGACGTCTTTCATCTCACAGAAGCGCGAACGTCTTGGCGTTCAAGCACATGGCAGAAACAAGGTGTGAACAGATGAGCTGCTGCTATTTTCTCCGTTCGGCATGCTTCGTTGTAGCTCTCTTGCCGGTCGCCGGCTTAGCGGCTTGCTTTGCGCGACTAGCTCTGGGGAGAGAAGGAGATAGCGCCGGAAACCTCGCCTTTTGCCTTCTTCGGCGCTGGAACCTGGTTGCTGCGCCTTCTCTTTGTCCATGTGCACACACACGATTCCTCAGCGAAAACCATGCAGAAACCTTTCCACGAGCACCCAGGGATGTGCACCCAGCACCACGTGCACGCACACGCAGCTAGAGAAAAGCACCTACCTTTTCACACACTGATGCCTAAGCAAACGCGTGGCCACACACACGCACACATCCGCAAGCGCGCCTACTCCCATCTATTGAGGGAAAGACGGACGAGCTACGTCCTGACAGGCTTGAGGGGAAAAACGTCCGTTGACGGTTGGCGTACTGCACGCCCGCCTACGGGGCTGCAGGGGAATCCACATTTGGAAGGTACCTGAAGATGTGTGCCTGTTCTTGGAGCTCCGCTAGTAGGGTAGCAAAGACACTCGTAGGCAGTACTGAATGCTGCTCCGTGCTACTTCTCCTCCGCTGGCAAATGCTTCACAGTCGCCCGAGGAAAGACGTTTAACAATCGATCTCCAAGAGGAACGAAACACATGATGCCATAAGGCGAAAGAATAGCAGGGCATCTCTTCACAGGCTTGTCCCTGATCTATAGCTGAGGGCAAACACTTGTGTGCTTGTGGGAGAGCCTGTGTCTTTCCTGGAAGCGTTTGGGAGTTTTGCTCAGACGCGTGTTTCCTCAAGTTCAAGAATCAAGATCTAGGATACCTGCAGACAGGTGCCTGTTTGTGTGGAGACAGTCTGTTTGAAACTGTGTTCCTCAGCGCCCGCTCTTTCTCCCCGTCGCTCCACACGCCTGGGAGTCCCTTTCTTTCTCTCCACAAGCACGTGTGTTGACTTCGTCGCACATGTGCATCTGCACAAGCGTTGAGCTCAGCAGAGCGTGTCTCTTGACACTTGATGTGCGTTGGCTGTGTCTGCCTGCTCCAGTGAAGAGAGAAACGGGAAATCATCTTGGTAGAGGCAACAAAGCAAAAGCGAGGCAGGATTGACATCTGCTCAACAGAGACGGATTCCCTGCGCTGACACAGTTCACAGTTACACGAGAAGCAATCTGAGCGGTCCGTCGACCGGAGACGTGTTTCCCAAGAGGTCGTTTAGCGAGTGAACAGCAGTGTGCGCGACTTTCAGGAGTGTGCCTGGAAAGTGCCAGAATCACCAGGAGCATCTGTGCAAAAGCTGCTGCCTCTGTGACCGCATTGAGGCACGTTCGCGTGTCTGCGAGTATATAGACGGCTCTTTCGCGTTCACTCCGAGGGAAACGGTCCGCTATTGCTTCTGTGCGCACAGACGCGATTCCCTTGTCTCTTGCGAACACAGGGAACTCTGTGCATCCAAATCTACAGGCTAAGGACGCGTCTGCATATGTTTTGGTGAACAATCGAGTGTGCGTGTTCTGACAGCTGCCTCTATGCAGACGTCTCCACAGAGCCACTTCTGAATGCCCCGCAGCCCAGGACTGAATGGATACACTAACAAGTGCACCGGTGTGAGCAACCACATATGCAGAAGGACGTCTTTCATCTCACAGAAGCGCGAACGTCTTGGCGTTCAAGCACATGGCAGAAACAAGGTGTGAACAGATGAGCTGCTGCTATTTTCTCCGTTCGGCATGCTTCGTTGTAGCTCTCTTGCCGGTCGCCGGCTTAGCGGCTTGCTTTGCGCGACTAGCTCTGGGGAGAGAAGGAGATAGCGCCGGAAACCTCGCCTTTTGCCTTCTTCGGCGCTGGAACCTGGTTGCTGCGCCTTCTCTTTGTCCATGTGCACACACACGATTCCTCAGCGAAAACCATGCAGAAACCTTTCCACGAGCACCCAGGGATGTGCACCCAGCACCACGTGCACGCACACGCAGCTAGAGAAAAGCACCTACCTTTTCACACACTGATGCCTAAGCAAACGCGTGGCCACACACACGCACACATCCGCAAGCGCGCCTACTCCCATCTATTGAGGGAAAGACGGACGAGCTCTTTGGTTGCTCTTCACAGGCTTGTCCCTGATCTATAGCTGAGGGCAAACACTTGTGTGCTTGTGGGAGAGCCTGTGTCTTTCCTGGAAGCGTTTGGGAGTTTTGCTCAGACGCGTGTTTCCTCAAGTTCAAGAATCAAGATCTAGGATACCTGCAGACAGGTGCCTGTTTGTGTGGAGACAGTCTGTTTGAAACTGTGTTCCTCAGCGCCCGCTCTTTCTCCCCGTCGCTCCACACGCCTGGGAGTCCCTTTCTTTCTCTCCACAAGCACGTGTGTTGACTTCGTCGCACATGTGCATCTGCACAAGCGTTGAGCTCAGCAGAGCGTGTCTCTTGACACTTGATGTGCGTTGGCTGTGTCTGCCTGCTCCAGTGAAGAGAGAAACGGGAAATCATCTTGGTAGAGGCAACAAAGCAAAAGCGAGGCAGGATTGACATCTGCTCAACAGAGACGGATTCCCTGCGCTGACACAGTTCACAGTTACACGAGAAGCAATCTGAGCGGTCCGTCGACCGGAGACGTGTTTCCCAAGAGGTCGTTTAGCGAGTGAACAGCAGTGTGCGCGACTTTCAGGAGTGTGCCTGGAAAGTGCCAGAATCACCAGGAGCATCTGTGCAAAAGCTGCTGCCTCTGTGACCGCATTGAGGCACGTTCGCGTGTCTGCGAGTATATAGACGGCTCTTTCGCGTTCACTCCGAGGGAAACGGTCCGCTATTGCTTCTGTGCGCACAGACGCGATTCCCTTGTCTCTTGCGAACACAGGGAACTCTGTGCATCCAAATCTACAGGCTAAGGACGCGTCTGCATATGTTTTGGTGAACAATCGAGTGTGCGTGTTCTGACAGCTGCCTCTATGCAGACGTCTCCACAGAGCCACTTCTGAATGCCCCGCAGCCCAGGACTGAATGGATACACTAACAAGTGCACCGGTGTGAGCAACCACATATGCAGAAGGACGTCTTTCATCTCACAGAAGCGCGAACGTCTTGGCGTTCAAGCACATGGCAGAAACAAGGTGTGAACAGATGAGCTGCTGCTATTTTCTCCGTTCGGCATGCTTCGTTGTAGCTCTCTTGCCGGTCGCCGGCTTAGCGGCTTGCTTTGCGCGACTAGCTCTGGGGAGAGAAGGAGATAGCGCCGGAAACCTCGCCTTTTGCCTTCTTCGGCGCTGGAACCTGGTTGCTGCGCCTTCTCTTTGTCCATGTGCACACACACGATTCCTCAGCGAAAACCATGCAGAAACCTTTCCACGAGCACCCAGGGATGTGCACCCAGCACCACGTGCACGCACACGCAGCTAGAGAAAAGCACCTACCTTTTCACACACTGATGCCTAAGCAAACGCGTGGCCACACACACGCACACATCCGCAAGCGCGCCTACTCCCATCTATTGAGGGAAAGACGGACGAGCTCTTTGGTTGCTCTTCACAGGCTTGTCCCTGATCTATAGCTGAGGGCAAACACTTGTGTGCTTGTGGGAGAGCCTGTGTCTTTCCTGGAAGCGTTTGGGAGTTTTGCTCAGACGCGTGTTTCCTCAAGTTCAAGAATCAAGATCTAGGATACCTGCAGACAGGTGCCTGTTTGTGTGGAGACAGTCTGTTTGAAACTGTGTTCCTCAGCGCCCGCTCTTTCTCCCCGTCGCTCCACACGCCTGGGAGTCCCTTTCTTTCTCTCCACAAGCACGTGTGTTGACTTCGTCGCACATGTGCATCTGCACAAGCGTTGAGCTCAGCAGAGCGTGTCTCTTGACACTTGATGTGCGTTGGCTGTGTCTGCCTGCTCCAGTGAAGAGAGAAACGGGAAATCATCTTGGTAGAGGCAACAAAGCAAAAGCGAGGCAGGATTGACATCTGCTCAACAGAGACGGATTCCCTGCGCTGACACAGTTCACAGTTACACGAGAAGCAATCTGAGCGGTCCGTCGACCGGAGACGTGTTTCCCAAGAGGTCGTTTAGCGAGTGAACAGCAGTGTGCGCGACTTTCAGGAGTGTGCCTGGAAAGTGCCAGAATCACCAGGAGCATCTGTGCAAAAGCTGCTGCCTCTGTGACCGCATTGAGGCACGTTCGCGTGTCTGCGAGTATATAGACGGCTCTTTCGCGTTCACTCCGAGGGAAACGGTCCGCTATTGCTTCTGTGCGCACAGACGCGATTCCCTTGTCTCTTGCGAACACAGGGAACTCTGTGCATCCAAATCTACAGGCTAAGGACGCGTCTGCATATGTTTTGGTGAACAATCGAGTGTGCGTGTTCTGACAGCTGCCTCTATGCAGACGTCTCCACAGAGCCACTTCTGAATGCCCCGCAGCCCAGGACTGAATGGATACACTAACAAGTGCACCGGTGTGAGCAACCACATATGCAGAAGGACGTCTTTCATCTCACAGAAGCGCGAACGTCTTGGCGTTCAAGCACATGGCAGAAACAAGGTGTGAACAGATGAGCTGCTGCTATTTTCTCCGTTCGGCATGCTTCGTTGTAGCTCTCTTGCCGGTCGCCGGCTTAGCGGCTTGCTTTGCGCGACTAGCTCTGGGGAGAGAAGGAGATAGCGCCGGAAACCTCGCCTTTTGCCTTCTTCGGCGCTGGAACCTGGTTGCTGCGCCTTCTCTTTGTCCATGTGCACACACACGATTCCTCAGCGAAAACCATGCAGAAACCTTTCCACGAGCACCCAGGGATGTGCACCCAGCACCACGTGCACGCACACGCAGCTAGAGAAAAGCACCTACCTTTTCACACACTGATGCCTAAGCAAACGCGTGGCCACACACACGCACACATCCGCAAGCGCGCCTACTCCCATCTATTGAGGGAAAGACGGACGAGCTCTTTGGTTGCTCTTCACAGGCTTGTCCCTGATCTATAGCTGAGGGCAAACACTTGTGTGCTTGTGGGAGAGCCTGTGTCTTTCCTGGAAGCGTTTGGGAGTTTTGCTCAGACGCGTGTTTCCTCAAGTTCAAGAATCAAGATCTAGGATACCTGCAGACAGGTGCCTGTTTGTGTGGAGACAGTCTGTTTGAAACTGTGTTCCTCAGCGCCCACTCTTTCTCCCCGTCGCTCCACACGCCTGGGAGTCCCTTTCTTTCTCTCCACAAGCACGTGTGTTGACTTCGTCGCACATGTGCATCTGCACAAGCGTTGAGCTCAGCAGAGCGTGTCTCTTGACACTTGATGTGCGTTGGCTGTGTCTGCCTGCTCCAGTGAAGAGAGAAACGGGAAATCATCTTGGTAGAGGCAACAAAGCAAAAGCGAGGCAGGATTGACATCTGCTCAACAGAGACGGATTCCCTGCGCTGACACAGTTCACAGTTACACGAGAAGCAATCTGAGCGGTCCGTCGACCGGAGACGTGTTTCCCAAGAGGTCGTTTAGCGAGTGAACAGCAGTGTGCGCGACTTTCAGGAGTGTGCCTGGAAAGTGCCAGAATCACCAGGAGCATCTGTGCAAAAGCTGCTGCCTCTGTGACCGCATTGAGGCACGTTCGCGTGTCTGCGAGTATATAGACGGCTCTTTCGCGTTCACTCCGAGGGAAACGGTCCGCTATTGCTTCTGTGCGCACAGACGCGATTCCCTTGTCTCTTGCGAACACAGGGAACTCTGTGCATCCAAATCTACAGGCTAAGGACGCGTCTGCATATGTTTTGGTGAACAATCGAGTGTGCGTGTTCTGACAGCTGCCTCTATGCAGACGTCTCCACAGAGCCACTTCTGAATGCCCCGCAGCCCAGGACTGAATGGATACACTAACAAGTGCACCGGTGTGAGCAACCACATATGCAGAAGGACGTCTTTCATCTCACAGAAGCGCGAACGTCTTGGCGTTCAAGCACATGGCAGAAACAAGGTGTGAACAGATGAGCTGCTGCTATTTTCTCCGTTCGGCATGCTTCGTTGTAGCTCTCTTGCCGGTCGCCGGCTTAGCGGCTTGCTTTGCGCGACTAGCTCTGGGGAGAGAAGGAGATAGCGCCGGAAACCTCGCCTTTTGCCTTCTTCGGCGCTGGAACCTGGTTGCTGCGCCTTCTCTTTGTCCATGTGCACACACACGATTCCTCAGCGAAAACCATGCAGAAACCTTTCCACGAGCACCCAGGGATGTGCACCCAGCACCACGTGCACGCACACGCAGCTAGAGAAAAGCACCTACCTTTTCACACACTGATGCCTAAGCAAACGCGTGGCCACACACACGCACACATCCGCAAGCGCGCCTACTCCCATCTATTGAGGGAAAGACGGACGAGCTCTTTGGTTGCTCTTCACAGGCTTGTCCCTGATCTATAGCTGAGGGCAAACACTTGTGTGCTTGTGGGAGAGCCTGTGTCTTTCCTGGAAGCGTTTGGGAGTTTTGCTCAGACGCGTGTTTCCTCAAGTTCAAGAATCAAGATCTAGGATACCTGCAGACAGGTGCCTGTTTGTGTGGAGACAGTCTGTTTGAAACTGTGTTCCTCAGCGCCCGCTCTTTCTCCCCGTCGCTCCACACGCCTGGGAGTCCCTTTCTTTCTCTCCACAAGCACGTGTGTTGACTTCGTCGCACATGTGCATCTGCACAAGCGTTGAGCTCAGCAGAGCGTGTCTCTTGACACTTGATGTGCGTTGGCTGTGTCTGCGTGCTCCAGTGAAGAGAGAAACGGGAAATCATCTTGGTAGAGGCAACAAAGCAAAAGCGAGGCAGGATTGACATCTGCTCAACAGAGACGGATTCCCTGCGCTGACACAGTTCACAGTTACACGAGAAGCAATCTGAGCGGTCCGTCGACCGGAGACGTGTTTCCCAAGAGGTCGTTTAGCGAGTGAACAGCAGTGTGCGCGACTTTCAGGAGTGTGCCTGGAAAGTGCCAGAATCACCAGGAGCATCTGTGCAAAAGCTGCTGCCTCTGTGACCGCATTGAGGCACGTTCGCGTGTCTGCGAGTATATAGACGGCTCTTTCGCGTTCACTCCGAGGGAAACGGTCCGCTATTGCTTCTGTGCGCACAGACGCGATTCCCTTGTCTCTTGCGAACACAGGGAACTCTGTGCATCCAAATCTACAGGCTAAGGACGCGTCTGCATATGTTTTGGTGAACAATCGAGTGTGCGTGTTCTGACAGCTGCCTCTATGCAGACGTCTCCACAGAGCCATTTCTGAATGCCCCGCAGCCCAGGACTGAATGGATACACTAACAAGTGCACCGGTGTGAGCAACCACATATGCAGAAGGACGTCTTTCATCTCACAGAAGCGCGAACGTCTTGGCGTTCAAGCACATGGCAGAAACAAGGTGTGAACAGATGAGCTGCTGCTATTTTCTCCGTTCGGCATGCTTCGTTGTAGCTCTCTTGCCGGTCGCCGGCTTAGCGGCTTGCTTTGCGCGACTAGCTCTGGGGAGAGAAGGAGATAGCGCCGGAAACCTCGCCTTTTGCCTTCTTCGGCGCTGGAACCTGGTTGCTGCGCCTTCTCTTTTTCCATGTGCACACACACGATTCCTCAGCGAAAACCATGCAGAAACCTTTCCACGAGCACCCAGGGATGTGCACCCAGCACCACGTGCACGCACACGCAGCTAGAGAAAAGCACCTACCTTTTCACACACTGATGCCTAAGCAAACGCGTGGCCACACACACGCACACATCCGCAAGCGCGCCTACTCCCATCTATTGAGGGAAAGACGGACGAGCTCTTTGGTTGCTCTTCACAGGCTTGTCCCTGATCTATAGCTGAGGGCAAACACTTGTGTGCTTGTGGGAGAGCCTGTGTCTTTCCTGGAAGCGTTTGGGAGTTTTGCTCAGACGCGTGTTTCCTCAAGTTCAAGAATCAAGATCTAGGATACCTGCAGACAGGTGCCTGTTTGTGTGGAGACAGTCTGTTTGAAACTGTGTTCCTCAGCGCCCGCTCTTTCTCCCCGTCGCTCCACACGCCTGGGAGTCCCTTTCTTTCTCTCCACAAGCACGTGTGTTGACTTCGTCGCACATGTGCATCTGCACAAGCGTTGAGCTCAGCAGAGCGTGTCTCTTGACACTTGATGTGCGTTGGCTGTGTCTGCCTGCTCCAGTGAAGAGAGAAACGGGAAATCATCTTGGTAGAGGCAACAAAGCAAAAGCGAGGCAGGATTGACATCTGCTCAACAGAGACGGATTCCCTGCGCTGACACAGTTCACAGTTACACGAGAAGCAATCTGAGCGGTCCGTCGACCGGAGACGTGTTTCCCAAGAGGTCGTTTAGCGAGTGAACAGCAGTGTGCGCGACTTTCAGGAGTGTGCCTGGAAAGTGCCAGAATCACCAGGAGCATCTGTGCAAAAGCTGCTGCCTCTGTGACCGCATTGAGGCACGTTCGCGTGTCTGCGAGTATATAGACGGCTCTTTCGCGTTCACTCCGAGGGAAACGGTCCGCTATTGCTTCTGTGCGCACAGACGCGATTCCCTTGTCTCTTGCGAACACAGGGAACTCTGTGCATCCAAATCTACAGGCTAAGGACGCGTCTGCATATGTTTTGGTGAACAATCGAGTGTGCGTGTTCTGACAGCTGCCTCTATGCAGACGTCTCCACAGAGCCATTTCTGAATGCCCCGCAGCCCAGGACTGAATGGATACACTAACAAGTGCACCGGTGTGAGCAACCACATATGCAGAAGGACGTCTTTCATCTCACAGAAGCGCGAACGTCTTGGCGTTCAAGCACATGGCAGAAACAAGGTGTGAACAGATGAGCTGCTGCTATTTTCTCCGTTCGGCATGCTTCGTTGTAGCTCTCTTGCCGGTCGCCGGCTTAGCGGCTTGCTTTGCGCGACTAGCTCTGGGGAGAGAAGGAGATAGCGCCGGAAACCTCGCCTTTTGCCTTCTTCGGCGCTGGAACCTGGTTGCTGCGCCTTCTCTTTGTCCATGTGCACACACACGATTCCTCAGCGAAAACCATGCAGAAACCTTTCCACGAGACACCCAGGGATGTGCACCCAGCACCACGTGCACGCACACGCAGCTAGAGAAAAGCACCTACCTTTTCACACACTGATGCCTAAGCAAACGCGTGGCCACACACACGCACACATCCGCAAGCGCGCCTACTCCCATCTATTGAGGGAAAGACGGACGAGCTCTTTGGTTGCTCTTCACAGGCTTGTCCCTGATCTATAGCTGAGGGCAAACACTTGTGTGCTTGTGGGAGAGCCTGTGTCTTTCCTGGAAGCGTTTGGGAGTTTTGCTCAGACGCGTGTTTCCTCAAGTTCAAGAATCAAGATCTAGGATACCTGCAGACAGGTGCCTGTTTGTGTGGAGACAGTCTGTTTGAAACTGTGTTCCTCAGCGCCCGCTCTTTCTCCCCGTCGCTCCACACGCCTGGGAGTCCCTTTCTTTCTCTCCACAAGCACGTGTGTTGACTTCGTCGCACATGTGCATCTGCACAAGCGTTGAGCTCAGCAGAGCGTGTCTCTTGACACTTGATGTGCGTTGGCTGTGTCTGCCTGCTCCAGTGAAGAGAGAAACGGGAAATCATCTTGGTAGAGGCAACAAAGCAAAAGCGAGGCAGGATTGACATCTGCTCAACAGAGACGGATTCCCTGCGCTGACACAGTTCACAGTTACACGAGAAGCAATCTGAGCGGTCCGTCGACCGGAGACGTGTTTCCCAAGAGGTCGTTTAGCGAGTGAACAGCAGTGTGCGCGACTTTCAGGAGTGTGCCTGGAAAGTGCCAGAATCACCAGGAGCATCTGTGCAAAAGCTGCTGCCTCTGTGACCGCATTGAGGCACGTTCGCGTGTCTGCGAGTATATAGACGGCTCTTTCGCGTTCACTCCGAGGGAAACGGTCCGCTATTGCTTCTGTGCGCACAGACGCGATTCCCTTGTCTCTTGCGAACACAGGGAACTCTGTGCATCCAAATCTACAGGCTAAGGACGCGTCTGCATATGTTTTGGTGAACAATCGAGTGTGCGTGTTCTGACAGCTGCCTCTATGCAGACGTCTCCACAGAGCCACTTCTGAATGCCCCGCAGCCCAGGACTGAATGGATACACTAACAAGTGCACCGGTGTGAGCAACCACATATGCAGAAGGACGTCTTTCATCTCACAGAAGCGCGAACGTCTTGGCGTTCAAGCACATGGCAGAAACAAGGTGTGAACAGATGAGCTGCTGCTATTTTCTCCGTTCGGCATGCTTCGTTGTAGCTCTCTTGCCGGTCGCCGGCTTAGCGGCTTGCTTTGCGCGACTAGCTCTGGGGAGAGAAGGAGATAGCGCCGGAAACCTCGCCTTTTGCCTTCTTCGGCGCTGGAACCTGGTTGCTGCGCCTTCTCTTTGTCCATGTGCACACACACGATTCCTCAGCGAAAACCATGCAGAAACCTTTCCACGAGCACCCAGGGATGTGCACCCAGCACCACGTGCACGCACACGCAGCTAGAGAAAAGCACCTACCTTTTCACACACTGATGCCTAAGCAAACGCGTGGCCACACACACGCACACATCCGCAAGCGCGCCTACTCCCATCTATTGAGGGAAAGACGGACGAGCTCTTTGGTTGCTCTTCACAGGCTTGTCCCTGATCTATAGCTGAGGGCAAACACTTGTGTGCTTGTGGGAGAGCCTGTGTCTTTCCTGGAAGCGTTTGGGAGTTTTGCTCAGACGCGTGTTTCCTCAAGTTCAAGAATCAAGATCTAGGATACCTGCAGACAGGTGCCTGTTTGTGTGGAGACAGTCTGTTTGAAACTGTGTTCCTCAGCGCCCGCTCTTTCTCCCCGTCGCTCCACACGCCTGGGAGTCCCTTTCTTTCTCTCCACAAGCACGTGTGTTGACTTCGTCGCACATGTGCATCTGCACAAGCGTTGAGCTCAGCAGAGCGTGTCTCTTGACACTTGATGTGCGTTGGCTGTGTCTGCCTGCTCCAGTGAAGAGAGAAACGGGAAATCATCTTGGTAGAGGCAACAAAGCAAAAGCGAGGCAGGATTGACATCTGCTCAACAGAGACGGATTCCCTGCGCTGACACAGTTCACAGTTACACGAGAAGCAATCTGAGCGGTCCGTCGACCGGAGACGTGTTTCCCAAGAGGTCGTTTAGCGAGTGAACAGCAGTGTGCGCGACTTTCAGGAGTGTGCCTGGAAAGTGCCAGAATCACCAGGAGCATCTGTGCAAAAGCTGCTGCCTCTGTGACCGCATTGAGGCACGTTCGCGTGTCTGCGAGTATATAGACGGCTCTTTCGCGTTCACTCCGAGGGAAACGGTCCGCTATTGCTTCTGTGCGCACAGACGCGATTCCCTTGTCTCTTGCGAACACAGGGAACTCTGTGCATCCAAATCTACAGGCTAAGGACGCGTCTGCATATGTTTTGGTGAACAATCGAGTGTGCGTGTTCTGACAGCTGCCTCTATGCAGACGTCTCCACAGAGCCACTTCTGAATGCCCCGCAGCCCAGGACTGAATGGATACACTAACAAGTGCACCGGTGTGAGCAACCACATATGCAGAAGGACGTCTTTCATCTCACAGAAGCGCGAACGTCTTGGCGTTCAAGCACATGGCAGAAACAAGGTGTGAACAGATGAGCTGCTGCTATTTTCTCCGTTCGGCATGCTTCGTTGTAGCTCTCTTGCCGGTCGCCGGCTTAGCGGCTTGCTTTGCGCGACTAGCTCTGGGGAGAGAAGGAGATAGCGCCGGAAACCTCGCCTTTTGCCTTCTTCGGCGCTGGAACCTGGTTGCTGCGCCTTCTCTTTGTCCATGTGCACACACACGATTCCTCAGCGAAAACCATGCAGAAACCTTTCCACGAGCACCCAGGGATGTGCACCCAGCACCACGTGCACGCACACGCAGCTAGAGAAAAGCACCTACCTTTTCACACACTGATGCCTAAGCAAACGCGTGGCCACACACACGCACACATCCGCAAGCGCGCCTACTCCCATCTATTGAGGGAAAGACGGACGAGCTCTTTGGTTGCTCTTCACAGGCTTGTCCCTGATCTATAGCTGAGGGCAAACACTTGTGTGCTTGTGGGAGAGCCTGTGTCTTTCCTGGAAGCGTTTGGGAGTTTTGCTCAGACGCGTGTTTCCTCAAGTTCAAGAATCAAGATCTAGGATACCTGCAGACAGGTGCCTGTTTGTGTGGAGACAGTCTGTTTGAAACTGTGTTCCTCAGCGCCCGCTCTTTCTCCCCGTCGCTCCACACGCCTGGGAGTCCCTTTCTTTCTCTCCACAAGCACGTGTGTTGACTTCGTCGCACATGTGCATCTGCACAAGCGTTGAGCTCAGCAGAGCGTGTCTCTTGACACTTGATGTGCGTTGGCTGTGTCTGCCTGCTCCAGTGAAGAGAGAAACGGGAAATCATCTTGGTAGAGGCAACAAAGCAAAAGCGAGGCAGGATTGACATCTGCTCAACAGAGACGGATTCCCTGCGCTGACACAGTTCACAGTTACACGAGAAGCAATCTGAGCGGTCCGTCGACCGGAGACGTGTTTCCCAAGAGGTCGTTTAGCGAGTGAACAGCAGTGTGCGCGACTTTCAGGAGTGTGCCTGGAAAGTGCCAGAATCACCAGGAGCATCTGTGCAAAAGCTGCTGCCTCTGTGACCGCATTGAGGCACGTTCGCGTGTCTGCGAGTATATAGACGGCTCTTTCGCGTTCACTCCGAGGGAAACGGTCCGCTATTGCTTCTGTGCGCACAGACGCGATTCCCTTGTCTCTTGCGAACACAGGGAACTCTGTGCATCCAAATCTACAGGCTAAGGACGCGTCTGCATATGTTTTGGTGAACAATCGAGTGTGCGTGTTCTGACAGCTGCCTCTATGCAGACGTCTCCACAGAGCCACTTCTGAATGCCCCGCAGCCCAGGACTGAATGGATACACTAACAAGTGCACCGGTGTGAGCAACCACATATGCAGAAGGACGTCTTTCATCTCACAGAAGCGCGAACGTCTTGGCGTTCAAGCACATGGCAGAAACAAGGTGTGAACAGATGAGCTGCTGCTATTTTCTCCGTTCGGCATGCTTCGTTGTAGCTCTCTTGCCGGTCGCCGGCTTAGCGGCTTGCTTTGCGCGACTAGCTCTGGGGAGAGAAGGAGATAGCGCCGGAAACCTCGCCTTTTGCCTTCTTCGGCGCTGGAACCTGGTTGCTGCGCCTTCTCTTTGTCCATGTGCACACACACGATTCCTCAGCGAAAACCATGCAGAAACCTTTCCACGAGCACCCAGGGATGTGCACCCAGCACCACGTGCACGCACACGCAGCTAGAGAAAAGCACCTACCTTTTCACACACTGATGCCTAAGCAAACGCGTGGCCACACACACGCACACATCCGCAAGCGCGCCTACTCCCATCTATTGAGGGAAAGACGGACGAGCTCTTTGGTTGCTCTTCACAGGCTTGTCCCTGATCTATAGCTGAGGGCAAACACTTGTGTGCTTGTGGGAGAGCCTGTGTCTTTCCTGGAAGCGTTTGGGAGTTTTGCTCAGACGCGTGTTTCCTCAAGTTCAAGAATCAAGATCTAGGATACCTGCAGACAGGTGCCTGTTTGTGTGGAGACAGTCTGTTTGAAACTGTGTTCCTCAGCGCCCGCTCTTTCTCCCCGTCGCTCCACACGCCTGGGAGTCCCTTTCTTTCTCTCCACAAGCACGTGTGTTGACTTCGTCGCACATGTGCATCTGCACAAGCGTTGAGCTCAGCAGAGCGTGTCTCTTGACACTTGATGTGCGTTGGCTGTGTCTGCCTGCTCCAGTGAAGAGAGAAACGGGAAATCATCTTGGTAGAGGCAACAAAGCAAAAGCGAGGCAGGATTGACATCTGCTCAACAGAGACGGATTCCCTGCGCTGACACAGTTCACAGTTACACGAGAAGCAATCTGAGCGGTCCGTCGACCGGAGACGTGTTTCCCAAGAGGTCGTTTAGCGAGTGAACAGCAGTGTGCGCGACTTTCAGGAGTGTGCCTGGAAAGTGCCAGAATCACCAGGAGCATCTGTGCAAAAGCTGCTGCCTCTGTGACCGCATTGAGGCACGTTCGCGTGTCTGCGAGTATATAGACGGCTCTTTCGCGTTCACTCCGAGGGAAACGGTCCGCTATTGCTTCTGTGCGCACAGACGCGATTCCCTTGTCTCTTGCGAACACAGGGAACTCTGTGCATCCAAATCTACAGGCTAAGGACGCGTCTGCATATGTTTTGGTGAACAATCGAGTGTGCGTGTTCTGACAGCTGCCTCTATGCAGACGTCTCCACAGAGCCACTTCTGAATGCCCCGCAGCCCAGGACTGAATGGATACACTAACAAGTGCACCGGTGTGAGCAACCACATATGCAGAAGGACGTCTTTCATCTCACAGAAGCGCGAACGTCTTGGCGTTCAAGCACATGGCAGAAACAAGGTGTGAACAGATGAGCTGCTGCTATTTTCTCCGTTCGGCATGCTTCGTTGTAGCTCTCTTGCCGGTCGCCGGCTTAGCGGCTTGCTTTGCGCGACTAGCTCTGGGGAGAGAAGGAGATAGCGCCGGAAACCTCGCCTTTTGCCTTCTTCGGCGCTGGAACCTGGTTGCTGCGCCTTCTCTTTGTCCATGTGCACACACACGATTCCTCAGCGAAAACCATGCAGAAACCTTTCCACGAGCACCCAGGGATGTGCACCCAGCACCACGTGCACGCACACGCAGCTAGAGAAAAGCACCTACCTTTTCACACACTGATGCCTAAGCAAACGCGTGGCCACACACACGCACACATCCGCAAGCGCGCCTACTCCCATCTATTGAGGGAAAGACGGACGAGCAACGTCCTGACAGGCTTGAGGGGAAAAACGTCCGTTGACGGTTGGCGTACTGCACGCCCGCCTACGGGGCTGCAGGGGAATCCACATTTGGAAGGTACCTGAAGATGTGCGCCTGTTCTTGGAGCTCCGCTAGTAGGGTAGCAAAGACACTCGTAGGCAGTACTGAATGCTGCTCCGTGCTACTTCTCCTCCGCTGGCAAATGCTTCACAGTCGCCCTAGGAAAGACGTTTAACAATCGATCTCCAAGAGGAACGAAACACATGATGCCATAAGGCGAAAGAATAGCAGGGCATCTCTTCACAGGCTTGTCCCTGATCTATAGCTGAGGGCAAACACTTGTGTGCTTGTGGGAGAGCCTGTGTCTTTCCTGGAAGCGTTTGGGAGTTTTGCTCAGACGCGTGTTTCCTCAAGTTCAAGAATCAAGATCTAGGATACCTGCAGACAGGTGCCTGTTTGTGTGGAGACAGTCTGTTTGAAACTGTGTTCCTCAGCGCCCGCTCTTTCTCCCCGTCGCTCCACACGCCTGGGAGTCCCTTTCTTTCTCTCCACAAGCACGTGTGTTGACTTCGTCGCACATGTGCATCTGCACAAGCGTTGAGCTCAGCAGAGCGTGTCTCTTGACACTTGATGTGCGTTGGCTGTGTCTGCCTGCTCCAGTGAAGAGAGAAACGGGAAATCATCTTGGTAGAGGCAACAAAGCAAAAGCGAGGCAGGATTGACATCTGCTCAACAGAGACGGATTCCCTGCGCTGACACAGTTCACAGTTACACGAGAAGCAATCTGAGCGGTCCGTCGACCGGAGACGTGTTTCCCAAGAGGTCGTTTAGCGAGTGAACAGCAGTGTGCGCGACTTTCAGGAGTGTGCCTGGAAAGTGCCAGAATCACCAGGAGCATCTGTGCAAAAGCTGCTGCCTCTGTGACCGCATTGAGGCACGTTCGCGTGTCTGCGAGTATATAGACGGCTCTTTCGCGTTCACTCCGAGGGAAACGGTCCGCTATTGCTTCTGTGCGCACAGACGCGATTCCCTTGTCTCTTGCGAACACAGGGAACTCTGTGCATCCAAATCTACAGGCTAAGGACGCGTCTGCATATGTTTTGGTGAACAATCGAGTGTGCGTGTTCTGACAGCTGCCTCTATGCAGACGTCTCCACAGAGCCACTTCTGAATGCCCCGCAGCCCAGGACTGAATGGATACACTAACAAGTGCACCGGTGTGAGCAACCACATATGCAGAAGGACGTCTTTCATCTCACAGAAGCGCGAACGTCTTGGCGTTCAAGCACATGGCAGAAACAAGGTGTGAACAGATGAGCTGCTGCTATTTTCTCCGTTCGGCATGCTTCGTTGTAGCTCTCTTGCCGGTCGCCGGCTTAGCGGCTTGCTTTGCGCGACTAGCTCTGGGGAGAGAAGGAGATAGCGCCGGAAACCTCGCCTTTTGCCTTCTTCGGCGCTGGAACCTGGTTGCTGCGCCTTCTCTTTGTCCATGTGCACACACACGATTCCTCAGCGAAAACCATGCAGAAACCTTTCCACGAGCACCCAGGGATGTGCACCCAGCACCACGTGCACGCACACGCAGCTAGAGAAAAGCACCTACCTTTTCACACACTGATGCCTAAGCAAACGCGTGGCCACACACACGCACACATCCGCAAGCGCGCCTACTCCCATCTATTGAGGGAAAGACGGACGAGCAACGTCCTGACAGGCTTGAGGGGAAAAACGTCCGTTGACGGTTGGCGTACTGCACGCCCGCCTACGGGGCTGCAGGGGAATCCACATTTGGAAGGTACCTGAAGATGTGCGCCTGTTCTTGGAGCTCCGCTAGTAGGGTAGCAAAGACACTCGTAGGCAGTACTGAATGCTGCTCCGTGCTACTTCTCCTCCGCTGGCAAATGCTTCACAGTCGCCCTAGGAAAGACGTTTAACAATCGATCTCCAAGAGGAACGAAACACATGATGCCATAAGGCGAAAGAATAGCAGGGCATCTCTTCACAGGCTTGTCCCTGATCTATAGCTGAGGGCAAACACTTGTGTGCTTGTGGGAGAGCCTGTGTCTTTCCTGGAAGCGTTTGGGAGTTTTGCTCAGACGCGTGTTTCCTCAAGTTCAAGAATCAAGATCTAGGATACCTGCAGACAGGTGCCTGTTTGTGTGGAGACAGTCTGTTTGAAACTGTGTTCCTCAGCGCCCGCTCTTTCTCCCCGTCGCTCCACACGCCTGGGAGTCCCTTTCTTTCTCTCCACAAGCACGTGTGTTGACTTCGTCGCACATGTGCATCTGCACAAGCGTTGAGCTCAGCAGAGCGTGTCTCTTGACACTTGATGTGCGTTGGCTGTGTCTGCCTGCTCCAGTGAAGAGAGAAACGGGAAATCATCTTGGTAGAGGCAACAAAGCAAAAGCGAGGCAGGATTGACATCTGCTCAACAGAGACGGATTCCCTGCGCTGACACAGTTCACAGTTACACGAGAAGCAATCTGAGCGGTCCGTCGACCGGAGACGTGTTTCCCAAGAGGTCGTTTAGCGAGTGAACAGCAGTGTGCGCGACTTTCAGGAGTGTGCCTGGAAAGTGCCAGAATCACCAGGAGCATCTGTGCAAAAGCTGCTGCCTCTGTGACCGCATTGAGGCACGTTCGCGTGTCTGCGAGTATATAGACGGCTCTTTCGCGTTCACTCCGAGGGAAACGGTCCGCTATTGCTTCTGTGCGCACAGACGCGATTCCCTTGTCTCTTGCGAACACAGGGAACTCTGTGCATCCAAATCTACAGGCTAAGGACGCGTCTGCATATGTTTTGGTGAACAATCGAGTGTGCGTGTTCTGACAGCTGCCTCTATGCAGACGTCTCCACAGAGCCACTTCTGAATGCCCCGCAGCCCAGGACTGAATGGATACACTAACAAGTGCACCGGTGTGAGCAACCACATATGCAGAAGGACGTCTTTCATCTCACAGAAGCGCGAACGTCTTGGCGTTCAAGCACATGGCAGAAACAAGGTGTGAACAGATGAGCTGCTGCTATTTTCTCCGTTCGGCATGCTTCGTTGTAGCTCTCTTGCCGGTCGCCGGCTTAGCGGCTTGCTTTGCGCGACTAGCTCTGGGGAGAGAAGGAGATAGCGCCGGAAACCTCGCCTTTTGCCTTCTTCGGCGCTGGAACCTGGTTGCTGCGCCTTCTCTTTGTCCATGTGCACACACACGATTCCTCAGCGAAAACCATGCAGAAACCTTTCCACGAGCACCCAGGGATGTGCACCCAGCACCACGTGCACGCACACGCAGCTAGAGAAAAGCACCTACCTTTTCACACACTGATGCCTAAGCAAACGCGTGGCCACACACACGCACACATCCGCAAGCGCGCCTACTCCCATCTATTGAGGGAAAGACGGACGAGCAACGTCCTGACAGGCTTGAGGGGAAAAACGTCCGTTGACGGTTGGCGTACTGCACGCCCGCCTACGGGGCTGCAGGGGAATCCACATTTGGAAGGTACCTGAAGATGTGCGCCTGTTCTTGGAGCTCCGCTAGTAGGGTAGCAAAGACACTCGTAGGCAGTACTGAATGCTGCTCCGTGCTACTTCTCCTCCGCTGGCAAATGCTTCACAGTCGCCCTAGGAAAGACGTTTAACAATCGATCTCCAAGAGGAACGAAACACATGATGCCATAAGGCGAAAGAATAGCAGGGCATCTCTTCACAGGCTTGTCCCTGATCTATAGCTGAGGGCAAACACTTGTGTGCTTGTGGGAGAGCCTGTGTCTTTCCTGGAAGCGTTTGGGAGTTTTGCTCAGACGCGTGTTTCCTCAAGTTCAAGAATCAAGATCTAGGATACCTGCAGACAGGTGCCTGTTTGTGTGGAGACAGTCTGTTTGAAACTGTGTTCCTCAGCGCCCGCTCTTTCTCCCCGTCGCTCCACACGCCTGGGAGTCCCTTTCTTTCTCTCCACAAGCACGTGTGTTGACTTCGTCGCACATGTGCATCTGCACAAGCGTTGAGCTCAGCAGAGCGTGTCTCTTGACACTTGATGTGCGTTGGCTGTGTCTGCCTGCTCCAGTGAAGAGAGAAACGGGAAATCATCTTGGTAGAGGCAACAAAGCAAAAGCGAGGCAGGATTGACATCTGCTCAACAGAGACGGATTCCCTGCGCTGACACAGTTCACAGTTACACGAGAAGCAATCTGAGCGGTCCGTCGACCGGAGACGTGTTTCCCAAGAGGTCGTTTAGCGAGTGAACAGCAGTGTGCGCGACTTTCAGGAGTGTGCCTGGAAAGTGCCAGAATCACCAGGAGCATCTGTGCAAAAGCTGCTGCCTCTGTGACCGCATTGAGGCACGTTCGCGTGTCTGCGAGTATATAGACGGCTCTTTCGCGTTCACTCCGAGGGAAACGGTCCGCTATTGCTTCTGTGCGCACAGACGCGATTCCCTTGTCTCTTGCGAACACAGGGAACTCTGTGCATCCAAATCTACAGGCTAAGGACGCGTCTGCATATGTTTTGGTGAACAATCGAGTGTGCGTGTTCTGACAGCTGCCTCTATGCAGACGTCTCCACAGAGCCATTTCTGAATGCCCCGCAGCCCAGGACTGAATGGATACACTAACAAGTGCACCGGTGTGAGCAACCACATATGCAGAAGGACGTCTTTCATCTCACAGAAGCGCGAACGTCTTGGCGTTCAAGCACATGGCAGAAACAAGGTGTGAACAGATGAGCTGCTGCTATTTTCTCCGTTCGGCATGCTTCGTTGTAGCTCTCTTGCCGGTCGCCGGCTTAGCGGCTTGCTTTGCGCGACTAGCTCTGGGGAGAGAAGGAGATAGCGCCGGAAACCTCGCCTTTTGCCTTCTTCGGCGCTGGAACCTGGTTGCTGCGCCTTCTCTTTGTCCATGTGCACACACACGATTCCTCAGCGAAAACCATGCAGAAACCTTTCCACGAGCACCCAGGGATGTGCACCCAGCACCACGTGCACGCACACGCAGCTAGAGAAAAGCACCTACCTTTTCACACACTGATGCCTAAGCAAACGCGTGGCCACACACACGCACACATCCGCAAGCGCGCCTACTCCCATCTATTGAGGGAAAGACGGACGAGCTCTTTGGTTGCTCTTCACAGGCTTGTCCCTGATCTATAGCTGAGGGCAAACACTTGTGTGCTTGTGGGAGAGCCTGTGTCTTTCCTGGAAGCGTTTGGGAGTTTTGCTCAGACGCGTGTTTCCTCAAGTTCAAGAATCAAGATCTAGGATACCTGCAGACAGGTGCCTGTTTGTGTGGAGACAGTCTGTTTGAAACTGTGTTCCTCAGCGCCCGCTCTTTCTCCCCGTCGCTCCACACGCCTGGGAGTCCCTTTCTTTCTCTCCACAAGCACGTGTGTTGACTTCGTCGCACATGTGCATCTGCACAAGCGTTGAGCTCAGCAGAGCGTGTCTCTTGACACTTGATGTGCGTTGGCTGTGTCTGCCTGCTCCAGTGAAGAGAGAAACGGGAAATCATCTTGGTAGAGGCAACAAAGCAAAAGCGAGGCAGGATTGACATCTGCTCAACAGAGACGGATTCCCTGCGCTGACACAGTTCACAGTTACACGAGAAGCAATCTGAGCGGTCCGTCGACCGGAGACGTGTTTCCCAAGAGGTCGTTTAGCGAGTGAACAGCAGTGTGCGCGACTTTCAGGAGTGTGCCTGGAAAGTGCCAGAATCACCAGGAGCATCTGTGCAAAAGCTGCTGCCTCTGTGACCGCATTGAGGCACGTTCGCGTGTCTGCGAGTATATAGACGGCTCTTTCGCGTTCACTCCGAGGGAAACGGTCCGCTATTGCTTCTGTGCGCACAGACGCGATTCCCTTGTCTCTTGCGAACACAGGGAACTCTGTGCATCCAAATCTACAGGCTAAGGACGCGTCTGCATATGTTTTGGTGAACAATCGAGTGTGCGTGTTCTGACAGCTGCCTCTATGCAGACGTCTCCACAGAGCCACTTCTGAATGCCCCGCAGCCCAGGACTGAATGGATACACTAACAAGTGCACCGGTGTGAGCAACCACATATGCAGAAGGACGTCTTTCATCTCACAGAAGCGCGAACGTCTTGGCGTTCAAGCACATGGCAGAAACAAGGTGTGAACAGATGAGCTGCTGCTATTTTCTCCGTTCGGCATGCTTCGTTGTAGCTCTCTTGCCGGTCGCCGGCTTAGCGGCTTGCTTTGCGCGACTAGCTCTGGGGAGAGAAGGAGATAGCGCCGGAAACCTCGCCTTTTGCCTTCTTCGGCGCTGGAACCTGGTTGCTGCGCCTTCTCTTTGTCCATGTGCACACACACGATTCCTCAGCGAAAACCATGCAGAAACCTTTCCACGAGCACCCAGGGATGTGCACCCAGCACCACGTGCACGCACACGCAGCTAGAGAAAAGCACCTACCTTTTCACACACTGATGCCTAAGCAAACGCGTGGCCACACACACGCACACATCCGCAAGCGCGCCTACTCCCATCTATTGAGGGAAAGACGGACGAGCAACGTCCTGACAGGCTTGAGGGGAAAAACGTCCGTTGACGGTTGGCGTACTGCACGCCCGCCTACGGGGCTGCAGGGGAATCCACATTTGGAAGGTACCTGAAGATGTGCGCCTGTTCTTGGAGCTCCGCTAGTAGGGTAGCAAAGACACTCGTAGGCAGTACTGAATGCTGCTCCGTGCTACTTCTCCTCCGCTGGCAAATGCTTCACAGTCGCCCTAGGAAAGACGTTTAACAATCGATCTCCAAGAGGAACGAAACACATGATGCCATAAGGCGAAAGAATAGCAGGGCATCTCTTCACAGGCTTGTCCCTGATCTATAGCTGAGGGCAAACACTTGTGTGCTTGTGGGAGAGCCTGTGTCTTTCCTGGAAGCGTTTGGGAGTTTTGCTCAGACGCGTGTTTCCTCAAGTTCAAGAATCAAGATCTAGGATACCTGCAGACAGGTGCCTGTTTGTGTGGAGACAGTCTGTTTGAAACTGTGTTCCTCAGCGCCCGCTCTTTCTCCCCGTCGCTCCACACGCCTGGGAGTCCCTTTCTTTCTCTCCACAAGCACGTGTGTTGACTTCGTCGCACATGTGCATCTGCACAAGCGTTGAGCTCAGCAGAGCGTGTCTCTTGACACTTGATGTGCGTTGGCTGTGTCTGCCTGCTCCAGTGAAGAGAGAAACGGGAAATCATCTTGGTAGAGGCAACAAAGCAAAAGCGAGGCAGGATTGACATCTGCTCAACAGAGACGGATTCCCTGCGCTGACACAGTTCACAGTTACACGAGAAGCAATCTGAGCGGTCCGTCGACCGGAGACGTGTTTCCCAAGAGGTCGTTTAGCGAGTGAACAGCAGTGTGCGCGACTTTCAGGAGTGTGCCTGGAAAGTGCCAGAATCACCAGGAGCATCTGTGCAAAAGCTGCTGCCTCTGTGACCGCATTGAGGCACGTTCGCGTGTCTGCGAGTATATAGACGGCTCTTTCGCGTTCACTCCGAGGGAAACGGTCCGCTATTGCTTCTGTGCGCACAGACGCGATTCCCTTGTCTCTTGCGAACACAGGGAACTCTGTGCATCCAAATCTACAGGCTAAGGACGCGTCTGCATATGTTTTGGTGAACAATCGAGTGTGCGTGTTCTGACAGCTGCCTCTATGCAGACGTCTCCACAGAGCCACTTCTGAATGCCCCGCAGCCCAGGACTGAATGGATACACTAACAAGTGCACCGGTGTGAGCAACCACATATGCAGAAGGACGTCTTTCATCTCACAGAAGCGCGAACGTCTTGGCGTTCAAGCACATGGCAGAAACAAGGTGTGAACAGATGAGCTGCTGCTATTTTCTCCGTTCGGCATGCTTCGTTGTAGCTCTCTTGCCGGTCGCCGGCTTAGCGGCTTGCTTTGCGCGACTAGCTCTGGGGAGAGAAGGAGATAGCGCCGGAAACCTCGCCTTTTGCCTTCTTCGGCGCTGGAACCTGGTTGCTGCGCCTTCTCTTTGTCCATGTGCACACACACGATTCCTCAGCGAAAACCATGCAGAAACCTTTCCACGAGCACCCAGGGATGTGCACCCAGCACCACGTGCACGCACACGCAGCTAGAGAAAAGCACCTACCTTTTCACACACTGATGCCTAAGCAAACGCGTGGCCACACACACGCACACATCCGCAAGCGCGCCTACTCCCATCTATTGAGGGAAAGACGGACGAGCAACGTCCTGACAGGCTTGAGGGGAAAAACGTCCGTTGACGGTTGGCGTACTGCACGCCCGCCTACGGGGCTGCAGGGGAATCCACATTTGGAAGGTACCTGAAGATGTGCGCCTGTTCTTGGAGCTCCGCTAGTAGGGTAGCAAAGACACTCGTAGGCAGTACTGAATGCTGCTCCGTGCTACTTCTCCTCCGCTGGCAAATGCTTCACAGTCGCCCTAGGAAAGACGTTTAACAATCGATCTCCAAGAGGAACGAAACACATGATGCCATAAGGCGAAAGAATAGCAGGGCATCTCTTCACAGGCTTGTCCCTGATCTATAGCTGAGGGCAAACACTTGTGTGCTTGTGGGAGAGCCTGTGTCTTTCCTGGAAGCGTTTGGGAGTTTTGCTCAGACGCGTGTTTCCTCAAGTTCAAGAATCAAGATCTAGGATACCTGCAGACAGGTGCCTGTTTGTGTGGAGACAGTCTGTTTGAAACTGTGTTCCTCAGCGCCCGCTCTTTCTCCCCGTCGCTCCACACGCCTGGGAGTCCCTTTCTTTCTCTCCACAAGCACGTGTGTTGACTTCGTCGCACATGTGCATCTGCACAAGCGTTGAGCTCAGCAGAGCGTGTCTCTTGACACTTGATGTGCGTTGGCTGTGTCTGCCTGCTCCAGTGAAGAGAGAAACGGGAAATCATCTTGGTAGAGGCAACAAAGCAAAAGCGAGGCAGGATTGACATCTGCTCAACAGAGACGGATTCCCTGCGCTGACACAGTTCACAGTTACACGAGAAGCAATCTGAGCGGTCCGTCGACCGGAGACGTGTTTCCCAAGAGGTCGTTTAGCGAGTGAACAGCAGTGTGCGCGACTTTCAGGAGTGTGCCTGGAAAGTGCCAGAATCACCAGGAGCATCTGTGCAAAAGCTGCTGCCTCTGTGACCGCATTGAGGCACGTTCGCGTGTCTGCGAGTATATAGACGGCTCTTTCGCGTTCACTCCGAGGGAAACGGTCCGCTATTGCTTCTGTGCGCACAGACGCGATTCCCTTGTCTCTTGCGAACACAGGGAACTCTGTGCATCCAAATCTACAGGCTAAGGACGCGTCTGCGTATGTTTTGGTGAACAATCGAGTGTGCGTGTTCTGACAGCTGCCTCTATGCAGACGTCTCCACAGAGCCACTTCTGAATGCCCCGCAGCCCAGGACTGAATGGATACACTAACAAGTGCACCGGTGTGAGCAACCACATATGCAGAAGGACGTCTTTCATCTCACAGAAGCGCGAACGTCTTGGCGTTCAAGCACATGGCAGAAACAAGGTGTGAACAGATGAGCTGCTGCTATTTTCTCCGTTCGGCATGCTTCGTTGTAGCTCTCTTGCCGGTCGCCGGCTTAGCGGCTTGCTTTGCGCGACTAGCTCTGGGGAGAGAAGGAGATAGCGCCGGAAACCTCGCCTTTTGCCTTCTTCGGCGCTGGAACCTGGTTGCTGCGCCTTCTCTTTGTCCATGTGCACACACACGATTCCTCAGCGAAAACCATGCAGAAACCTTTCCACGAGCACCCAGGGATGTGCACCCAGCACCACGTGCACGCACACGCAGCTAGAGAAAAGCACCTACCTTTTCACACACTGATGCCTAAGCAAACGCGTGGCCACACACACGCACACATCCGCAAGCGCGCCTACTCCCATCTATTGAGGGAAAGACGGACGAGCAACGTCCTGACAGGCTTGAGGGGAAAAACGTCCGTTGACGGTTGGCGTACTGCACGCCCGCCTACGGGGCTGCAGGGGAATCCACATTTGGAAGGTACCTGAAGATGTGCGCCTGTTCTTGGAGCTCCGCTAGTAGGGTAGCAAAGACACTCGTAGGCAGTACTGAATGCTGCTCCGTGCTACTTCTCCTCCGCTGGCAAATGCTTCACAGTCGCCCTAGGAAAGACGTTTAACAATCGATCTCCAAGAGGAACGAAACACATGATGCCATAAGGCGAAAGAATAGCAGGGCATCTCTTCACAGGCTTGTCCCTGATCTATAGCTGAGGGCAAACACTTGTGTGCTTGTGGGAGAGCCTGTGTCTTTCCTGGAAGCGTTTGGGAGTTTTGCTCAGACGCGTGTTTCCTCAAGTTCAAGAATCAAGATCTAGGATACCTGCAGACAGGTGCCTGTTTGTGTGGAGACAGTCTGTTTGAAACTGTGTTCCTCAGCGCCCGCTCTTTCTCCCCGTCGCTCCACACGCCTGGGAGTCCCTTTCTTTCTCTCCACAAGCACGTGTGTTGACTTCGTCGCACATGTGCATCTGCACAAGCGTTGAGCTCAGCAGAGCGTGTCTCTTGACACTTGATGTGCGTTGGCTGTGTCTGCCTGCTCCAGTGAAGAGAGAAACGGGAAATCATCTTGGTAGAGGCAACAAAGCAAAAGCGAGGCAGGATTGACATCTGCTCAACAGAGACGGATTCCCTGCGCTGACACAGTTCACAGTTACACGAGAAGCAATCTGAGCGGTCCGTCGACCGGAGACGTGTTTCCCAAGAGGTCGTTTAGCGAGTGAACAGCAGTGTGCGCGACTTTCAGGAGTGTGCCTGGAAAGTGCCAGAATCACCAGGAGCATCTGTGCAAAAGCTGCTGCCTCTGTGACCGCATTGAGGCACGTTCGCGTGTCTGCGAGTATATAGACGGCTCTTTCGCGTTCACTCCGAGGGAAACGGTCCGCTATTGCTTCTGTGCGCACAGACGCGATTCCCTTGTCTCTTGCGAACACAGGGAACTCTGTGCATCCAAATCTACAGGCTAAGGACGCGTCTGCATATGTTTTGGTGAACAATCGAGTGTGCGTGTTCTGACAGCTGCCTCTATGCAGACGTCTCCACAGAGCCACTTCTGAATGCCCCGCAGCCCAGGACTGAATGGATACACTAACAAGTGCACCGGTGTGAGCAACCACATATGCAGAAGGACGTCTTTCATCTCACAGAAGCGCGAACGTCTTGGCGTTCAAGCACATGGCAGAAACAAGGTGTGAACAGATGAGCTGCTGCTATTTTCTCCGTTCGGCATGCTTCGTTGTAGCTCTCTTGCCGGTCGCCGGCTTAGCGGCTTGCTTTGCGCGACTAGCTCTGGGGAGAGAAGGAGATAGCGCCGGAAACCTCGCCTTTTGCCTTCTTCGGCGCTGGAACCTGGTTGCTGCGCCTTCTCTTTGTCCATGTGCACACACACGATTCCTCAGCGAAAACCATGCAGAAACCTTTCCACGAGCACCCAGGGATGTGCACCCAGCACCACGTGCACGCACACGCAGCTAGAGAAAAGCACCTACCTTTTCACACACTGATGCCTAAGCAAACGCGTGGCCACACACACGCACACATCCGCAAGCGCGCCTACTCCCATCTATTGAGGGAAAGACGGACGAGCAACGTCCTGACAGGCTTGAGGGGAAAAACGTCCGTTGACGGTTGGCGTACTGCACGCCCGCCTACGGGGCTGCAGGGGAATCCACATTTGGAAGGTACCTGAAGATGTGCGCCTGTTCTTGGAGCTCCGCTAGTAGGGTAGCAAAGACACTCGTAGGCAGTACTGAATGCTGCTCCGTGCTACTTCTCCTCCGCTGGCAAATGCTTCACAGTCGCCCTAGGAAAGACGTTTAACAATCGATCTCCAAGAGGAACGAAACACATGATGCCATAAGGCGAAAGAATAGCAGGGCATCTCTTCACAGGCTTGTCCCTGATCTATAGCTGAGGGCAAACACTTGTGTGCTTGTGGGAGAGCCTGTGTCTTTCCTGGAAGCGTTTGGGAGTTTTGCTCAGACGCGTGTTTCCTCAAGTTCAAGAATCAAGATCTAGGATACCTGCAGACAGGTGCCTGTTTGTGTGGAGACAGTCTGTTTGAAACTGTGTTCCTCAGCGCCCGCTCTTTCTCCCCGTCGCTCCACACGCCTGGGAGTCCCTTTCTTTCTCTCCACAAGCACGTGTGTTGACTTCGTCGCACATGTGCATCTGCACAAGCGTTGAGCTCAGCAGAGCGTGTCTCTTGACACTTGATGTGCGTTGGCTGTGTCTGCCTGCTCCAGTGAAGAGAGAAACGGGAAATCATCTTGGTAGAGGCAACAAAGCAAAAGCGAGGCAGGATTGACATCTGCTCAACAGAGACGGATTCCCTGCGCTGACACAGTTCACAGTTACACGAGAAGCAATCTGAGCGGTCCGTCGACCGGAGACGTGTTTCCCAAGAGGTCGTTTAGCGAGTGAACAGCAGTGTGCGCGACTTTCAGGAGTGTGCCTGGAAAGTGCCAGAATCACCAGGAGCATCTGTGCAAAAGCTGCTGCCTCTGTGACCGCATTGAGGCACGTTCGCGTGTCTGCGAGTATATAGACGGCTCTTTCGCGTTCACTCCGAGGGAAACGGTCCGCTATTGCTTCTGTGCGCACAGACGCGATTCCCTTGTCTCTTGCGAACACAGGGAACTCTGTGCATCCAAATCTACAGGCTAAGGACGCGTCTGCATATGTTTTGGTGAACAATCGAGTGTGCGTGTTCTGACAGCTGCCTCTATGCAGACGTCTCCACAGAGCCATTTCTGAATGCCCCGCAGCCCAGGACTGAATGGATACACTAACAAGTGCACCGGTGTGAGCAACCACATATGCAGAAGGACGTCTTTCATCTCACAGAAGCGCGAACGTCTTGGCGTTCAAGCACATGGCAGAAACAAGGTGTGAACAGATGAGCTGCTGCTATTTTCTCCGTTCGGCATGCTTCGTTGTAGCTCTCTTGCCGGTCGCCGGCTTAGCGGCTTGCTTTGCGCGACTAGCTCTGGGGAGAGAAGGAGATAGCGCCGGAAACCTCGCCTTTTGCCTTCTTCGGCGCTGGAACCTGGTTGCTGCGCCTTCTCTTTGTCCATGTGCACACACACGATTCCTCAGCGAAAACCATGCAGAAACCTTTCCACGAGCACCCAGGGATGTGCACCCAGCACCACGTGCACGCACACGCAGCTAGAGAAAAGCACCTACCTTTTCACACACTGATGCCTAAGCAAACGCGTGGCCACACACACGCACACATCCGCAAGCGCGCCTACTCCCATCTATTGAGGGAAAGACGGACGAGCAACGTCCTGACAGGCTTGAGGGGAAAAACGTCCGTTGACGGTTGGCGTACTGCACGCCCCCCTACGGGGCTGCAGGGGAATCCACATTTGGAAGGTACCTGAAGATGTGTGCCTGTTCTTGGAGCTCCGCTAGTAGGGTAGCAAAGACACTCGTAGGCAGTACTGAATGCTGCTCCGTGCTACTTCTCCTCCGCTGGCAAATGCTTCACAGTCGCCCTAGGAAAGACGTTTAACAATCGATCTCCAAGAGGAACGAAACACATGATGCCATAAGGCGAAAGAATAGCAGGGCATCTCTTCACAGGCTTGTCCCTGATCTATAGCTGAGGGCAAACACTTGTGTGCTTGTGGGAGAGCCTGTGTCTTTCCTGGAAGCGTTTGGGAGTTTTGCTCAGACGCGTGTTTCCTCAAGTTGAAGAATCAAGATCTAGGATACCTGCAGACAGGTGCCTGTTTGTGTGGAGACAGTCTGTTTGAAACTGTGTTCCTCAGCGCCCGCTCTTTCTCCCCGTCGCTCCACACGCCTGGGAGTCCCTTTCTTTCTCTCCACAAGCACGTGTGTTGACTTCGTCGCACATGTGCATCTGCACAAGCGTTGAGCTCAGCAGAGCGTGTCTCTTGACACTTGATGTGCGTTGGCTGTGTCTGCCTGCTCCAGTGAAGAGAGAAACGGGAAATCATCTTGGTAGAGGCAACAAAGCAAAAGCGAGGCAGGATTGACATCTGCTCAACAGAGACGGATTCCCTGCGCTGACACAGTTCACAGTTACACGAGAAGCAATCTGAGCGGTCCGTCGACCGGAGACGTGTTTCCCAAGAGGTCGTTTAGCGAGTGAACAGCAGTGTGCGCGACTTTCAGGAGTGTGCCTGGAAAGTGCCAGAATCACCAGGAGCATCTGTGCAAAAGCTGCTGCCTCTGTGACCGCATTGAGGCACGTTCCCGTGTCTGCGAGTATATAGACGGCTCTTTCGCGTTCACTCCGAGGGAAACGGTCCGCTATTGCTTCTGTGCGCACAGACGCGATTCCCTTGTCTCTTGCGAACACAGGGAACTCTGTGCATCCAAATCTACAGGCTAAGGACGCGTCTGCATATGTTTTGGTGAACAATCGAGTGTGCGTGTTCTGACAGCTGCCTCTATGCAGACGTCTCCACAGAGCCACTTCTGAATGCCCCGCAGCCCAGGACTGAATGGATACACTAACAAGTGCACCGGTGTGAGCAACCACATATGCAGAAGGACGTCTTTCATCTCACAGAAGCGCGAACGTCTTGGCGTTCAAGCACATGGCAGAAACAAGGTGTGAACAGATGAGCTGCTGCTATTTTCTCCGTTCGGCATGCTTCGTTGTAGCTCTCTTGCCGGTCGCCGGCTTAGCGGCTTGCTTTGCGCGACTAGCTCTGGGGAGAGAAGGAGATAGCGCCGGAAACCTCGCCTTTTGCCTTCTTCGGCGCTGGAACCTGGTTGCTGCGCCTTCTCTTTGTCCATGTGCACACACACGATTCCTCAGCGAAAACCATGCAGAAACCTTTCCACGAGCACCCAGGGATGTGCACCCAGCACCACGTGCACGCACACGCAGCTAGAGAAAAGCACCTACCTTTTCACACACTGATGCCTAAGCAAACGCGTGGCCACACACACGCACACATCCGCAAGCGCGCCTACTCCCATCTATTGAGGGAAAGACGGACGAGCTCTTTGGTTGCTCTTCACAGGCTTGTCCCTGATCTATAGCTGAGGGCAAACACTTGTGTGCTTGTGGGAGAGCCTGTGTCTTTCCTGGAAGCGTTTGGGAGTTTTGCTCAGACGCGTGTTTCCTCAAGTTCAAGAATCAAGATCTAGGATACCTGCAGACAGGTGCCTGTTTGTGTGGAGACAGTCTGTTTGAAACTGTGTTCCTCAGCGCCCGCTCTTTCTCCCCGTCGCTCCACACGCCTGGGAGTCCCTTTCTTTCTCTCCACAAGCACGTGTGTTGACTTCGTCGCACATGTGCATCTGCACAAGCGTTGAGCTCAGCAGAGCGTGTCTCTTGACACTTGATGTGCGTTGGCTGTGTCTGCCTGCTCCAGTGAAGAGAGAAACGGGAAATCATCTTGGTAGAGGCAACAAAGCAAAAGCGAGGCAGGATTGACATCTGCTCAACAGAGACGGATTCCCTGCGCTGACACAGTTCACAGTTACACGAGAAGCAATCTGAGCGGTCCGTCGACCGGAGACGTGTTTCCCAAGAGGTCGTTTAGCGAGTGAACAGCAGTGTGCGCGACTTTCAGGAGTGTGCCTGGAAAGTGCCAGAATCACCAGGAGCATCTGTGCAAAAGCTGCTGCCTCTGTGACCGCATTGAGGCACGTTCGCGTGTCTGCGAGTATATAGACGGCTCTTTCGCGTTCACTCCGAGGGAAACGGTCCGCTATTGCTTCTGTGCGCACAGACGCGATTCCCTTGTCTCTTGCGAACACAGGGAACTCTGTGCATCCAAATCTACAGGCTAAGGACGCGTCTGCATATGTTTTGGTGAACAATCGAGTGTGCGTGTTCTGACAGCTGCCTCTATGCAGACGTCTCCACAGAGCCACTTCTGAATGCCCCGCAGCCCAGGACTGAATGGATACACTAACAAGTGCACCGGTGTGAGCAACCACATATGCAGAAGGACGTCTTTCATCTCACAGAAGCGCGAACGTCTTGGCGTTCAAGCACATGGCAGAAACAAGGTGTGAACAGATGAGCTGCTGCTATTTTCTCCGTTCGGCATGCTTCGTTGTAGCTCTCTTGCCGGTCGCCGGCTTAGCGGCTTGCTTTGCGCGACTAGCTCTGGGGAGAGAAGGAGATAGCGCCGGAAACCTCGCCTTTTGCCTTCTTCGGCGCTGGAACCTGGTTGCTGCGCCTTCTCTTTGTCCATGTGCACACACACGATTCCTCAGCGAAAACCATGCAGAAACCTTTCCACGAGCACCCAGGGATGTGCACCCAGCACCACGTGCACGCACACGCAGCTAGAGAAAAGCACCTACCTTTTCACACACTGATGCCTAAGCAAACGCGTGGCCACACACACGCACACATCCGCAAGCGCGCCTACTCCCATCTATTGAGGGAAAGACGGACGAGCAACGTCCTGACAGGCTTGAGGGGAAAAACGTCCGTTGACGGTTGGCGTACTGCACGCCCGCCTACGGGGCTGCAGGGGAATCCACATTTGGAAGGTACCTGAAGATGTGCGCCTGTTCTTGGAGCTCCGCTAGTAGGGTAGCAAAGACACTCGTAGGCAGTACTGAATGCTGCTCCGTGCTACTTCTCCTCCGCTGGCAAATGCTTCACAGTCGCCCTAGGAAAGACGTTTAACAATCGATCTCCAAGAGGAACGAAACACATGATGCCATAAGGCGAAAGAATAGCAGGGCATCTCTTCACAGGCTTGTCCCTGATCTATAGCTGAGGGCAAACACTTGTGTGCTTGTGGGAGAGCCTGTGTCTTTCCTGGAAGCGTTTGGGAGTTTTGCTCAGACGCGTGTTTCCTCAAGTTCAAGAATCAAGATCTAGGATACCTGCAGACAGGTGCCTGTTTGTGTGGAGACAGTCTGTTTGAAACTGTGTTCCTCAGCGCCCGCTCTTTCTCCCCGTCGCTCCACACGCCTGGGAGTCCCTTTCTTTCTCTCCACAAGCACGTGTGTTGACTTCGTCGCACATGTGCATCTGCACAAGCGTTGAGCTCAGCAGAGCGTGTCTCTTGACACTTGATGTGCGTTGGCTGTGTCTGCCTGCTCCAGTGAAGAGAGAAACGGGAAATCATCTTGGTAGAGGCAACAAAGCAAAAGCGAGGCAGGATTGACATCTGCTCAACAGAGACGGATTCCCTGCGCTGACACAGTTCACAGTTACACGAGAAGCAATCTGAGCGGTCCGTCGACCGGAGACGTGTTTCCCAAGAGGTCGTTTAGCGAGTGAACAGCAGTGTGCGCGACTTTCAGGAGTGTGCCTGGAAAGTGCCAGAATCACCAGGAGCATCTGTGCAAAAGCTGCTGCCTCTGTGACCGCATTGAGGCACGTTCCCGTGTCTGCGAGTATATAGACGGCTCTTTCGCGTTCACTCCGAGGGAAACGGTCCGCTATTGCTTCTGTGCGTACAGACGCGATTCCCTTGTCTCTTGCGAACACAGGGAACTCTGTGCATCCAAATCTACAGGCTAAGGACGCGTCTGCGTATGTTTTGGTGAACAATCGAGTGTGCGTGTTCTGACAGCTGCCTCTATGCAGACGTCTCCACAGAGCCACTTCTGAATGCCCCGCAGCCCAGGACTGAATGGATACACTAACAAGTGCACCGGTGTGAGCAACCACATATGCAGAAGGACGTCTTTCATCTCACAGAAGCGCGAACGTCTTGGCGTTCAAGCACATGGCAGAAACAAGGTGTGAACAGATGAGCTGCTGCTATTTTCTCCGTTCGGCATGCTTCGTTGTAGCTCTCTTGCCGGTCGCCGGCTTAGCGGCTTGCTTTGCGCGACTAGCTCTGGGGAGAGAAGGAGATAGCGCCGGAAACCTCGCCTTTTGCCTTCTTCGGCGCTGGAACCTGGTTGCTGCGCCTTCTCTTTGTCCATGTGCACACACACGATTCCTCAGCGAAAACCATGCAGAAACCTTTCCACGAGCACCCAGGGATGTGCACCCAGCACCACGTGCACGCACACGCAGCTAGAGAAAAGCACCTACCTTTTCACACACTGATGCCTAAGCAAACGCGTGGCCACACACACGCACACATCCGCAAGCGCGCCTACTCCCATCTATTGAGGGAAAGACGGACGAGCAACGTCCTGACAGGCTTGAGGGGAAAAACGTCCGTTGACGGTTGGCGTACTGCACGCCCGCCTACGGGGCTGCAGGGGAATCCACATTTGGAAGGTACCTGAAGATGTGTGCCTGTTCTTGGAGCTCCGCTAGTAGGGTAGCAAAGACACTCGTAGGCAGTACTGAATGCTGCTCCGTGCTACTTCTCCTCCGCTGGCAAATGCTTCACAGTCGCCCGAGGAAAGACGTTTAACAATCGATCTCCAAGAGGAACGAAACACATGATGCCATAAGGCGAAAGAATAGCAGGGCATCTCTTCACAGGCTTGTCCCTGATCTATAGCTGAGGGCAAACACTTGTGTGCTTGTGGGAGAGCCTGTGTCTTTCCTGGAAGCGTTTGGGAGTTTTGCTCAGACGCGTGTTTCCTCAAGTTCAAGAATCAAGATCTAGGATACCTGCAGACAGGTGCCTGTTTGTGTGGAGACAGTCTGTTTGAAACTGTGTTCCTCAGCGCCCGCTCTTTCTCCCCGTCGCTCCACACGCCTGGGAGTCCCTTTCTTTCTCTCCACAAGCACGTGTGTTGACTTCGTCGCACATGTGCATCTGCACAAGCGTTGAGCTCAGCAGAGCGTGTCTCTTGACACTTGATGTGCGTTGGCTGTGTCTGCCTGCTCCAGTGAAGAGAGAAACGGGAAATCATCTTGGTAGAGGCAACAAAGCAAAAGCGAGGCAGGATTGACATCTGCTCAACAGAGACGGATTCCCTGCGCTGACACAGTTCACAGTTACACGAGAAGCAATCTGAGCGGTCCGTCGACCGGAGACGTGTTTCCCAAGAGGTCGTTTAGCGAGTGAACAGCAGTGTGCGCGACTTTCAGGAGTGTGCCTGGAAAGTGCCAGAATCACCAGGAGCATCTGTGCAAAAGCTGCTGCCTCTGTGACCGCATTGAGGCACGTTCGCGTGTCTGCGAGTATATAGACGGCTCTTTCGCGTTCACTCCGAGGGAAACGGTCCGCTATTGCTTCTGTGCGCACAGACGCGATTCCCTTGTCTCTTGCGAACACAGGGAACTCTGTGCATCCAAATCTACAGGCTAAGGACGCGTCTGCATATGTTTTGGTGAACAATCGAGTGTGCGTGTTCTGACAGCTGCCTCTATGCAGACGTCTCCACAGAGCCACTTCTGAATGCCCCGCAGCCCAGGACTGAATGGATACACTAACAAGTGCACCGGTGTGAGCAACCACATATGCAGAAGGACGTCTTTCATCTCACAGAAGCGCGAACGTCTTGGCGTTCAAGCACATGGCAGAAACAAGGTGTGAACAGATGAGCTGCTGCTATTTTCTCCGTTCGGCATGCTTCGTTGTAGCTCTCTTGCCGGTCGCCGGCTTAGCGGCTTGCTTTGCGCGACTAGCTCTGGGGAGAGAAGGAGATAGCGCCGGAAACCTCGCCTTTTGCCTTCTTCGGCGCTGGAACCTGGTTGCTGCGCCTTCTCTTTGTCCATGTGCACACACACGATTCCTCAGCGAAAACCATGCAGAAACCTTTCCACGAGCACCCAGGGATGTGCACCCAGCACCACGTGCACGCACACGCAGCTAGAGAAAAGCACCTACCTTTTCACACACTGATGCCTAAGCAAACGCGTGGCCACACACACGCACACATCCGCAAGCGCGCCTACTCCCATCTATTGAGGGAAAGACGGACGAGCAACGTCCTGACAGGCTTGAGGGGAAAAACGTCCGTTGACGGTTGGCGTACTGCACGCCCGCCTACGGGGCTGCAGGGGAATCCACATTTGGAAGGTACCTGAAGATGTGTGCCTGTTCTTGGAGCTCCGCTAGTAGGGTAGCAAAGACACTCGTAGGCAGTACTGAATGCTGCTCCGTGCTACTTCTCCTCCGCTGGCAAATGCTTCACAGTCGCCCGAGGAAAGACGTTTAACAATCGATCTCCAAGAGGAACGAAACACATGATGCCATAAGGCGAAAGAATAGCAGGGCATCTCTTCACAGGCTTGTCCCTGATCTATAGCTGAGGGCAAACACTTGTGTGCTTGTGGGAGAGCCTGTGTCTTTCCTGGAAGCGTTTGGGAGTTTTGCTCAGACGCGTGTTTCCTCAAGTTCAAGAATCAAGATCTAGGATACCTGCAGACAGGTGCCTGTTTGTGTGGAGACAGTCTGTTTGAAACTGTGTTCCTCAGCGCCCGCTCTTTCTCCCCGTCGCTCCACACGCCTGGGAGTCCCTTTCTTTCTCTCCACAAGCACGTGTGTTGACTTCGTCGCACATGTGCATCTGCACAAGCGTTGAGCTCAGCAGAGCGTGTCTCTTGACACTTGATGTGCGTTGGCTGTGTCTGCCTGCTCCAGTGAAGAGAGAAACGGGAAATCATCTTGGTAGAGGCAACAAAGCAAAAGCGAGGCAGGATTGACATCTGCTCAACAGAGACGGATTCCCTGCGCTGACACAGTTCACAGTTACACGAGAAGCAATCTGAGCGGTCCGTCGACCGGAGACGTGTTTCCCAAGAGGTCGTTTAGCGAGTGAACAGCAGTGTGCGCGACTTTCAGGAGTGTGCCTGGAAAGTGCCAGAATCACCAGGAGCATCTGTGCAAAAGCTGCTGCCTCTGTGACCGCATTGAGGCACGTTCGCGTGTCTGCGAGTATATAGACGGCTCTTTCGCGTTCACTCCGAGGGAAACGGTCCGCTATTGCTTCTGTGCGCACAGACGCGATTCCCTTGTCTCTTGCGAACACAGGGAACTCTGTGCATCCAAATCTACAGGCTAAGGACGCGTCTGCATATGTTTTGGTGAACAATCGAGTGTGCGTGTTCTGACAGCTGCCTCTATGCAGACGTCTCCACAGAGCCACTTCTGAATGCCCCGCAGCCCAGGACTGAATGGATACACTAACAAGTGCACCGGTGTGAGCAACCACATATGCAGAAGGACGTCTTTCATCTCACAGAAGCGCGAACGTCTTGGCGTTCAAGCACATGGCAGAAACAAGGTGTGAACAGATGAGCTGCTGCTATTTTCTCCGTTCGGCATGCTTCGTTGTAGCTCTCTTGCCGGTCGCCGGCTTAGCGGCTTGCTTTGCGCGACTAGCTCTGGGGAGAGAAGGAGATAGCGCCGGAAACCTCGCCTTTTGCCTTCTTCGGCGCTGGAACCTGGTTGCTGCGCCTTCTCTTTGTCCATGTGCACACACACGATTCCTCAGCGAAAACCATGCAGAAACCTTTCCACGAGCACCCAGGGATGTGCACCCAGCACCACGTGCACGCACACGCAGCTAGAGAAAAGCACCTACCTTTTCACACACTGATGCCTAAGCAAACGCGTGGCCACACACACGCACACATCCGCAAGCGCGCCTACTCCCATCTATTGAGAGAAAGACGGACGAGCTCTTTGGTTGCTCTTCACAGGCTTGTCCCTGATCTATAGCTGAGGGCAAACACTTGTGTGCTTGTGGGAGAGCCTGTGTCTTTCCTGGAAGCGTTTGGGAGTTTTGCTCAGACGCGTGTTTCCTCAAGTTCAAGAATCAAGATCTAGGATACCTGCAGACAGGTGCCTGTTTGTGTGGAGACAGTCTGTTTGAAACTGTGTTCCTCAGCGCCCGCTCTTTCTCCCCGTCGCTCCACACGCCTGGGAGTCCCTTTCTTTCTCTCCACAAGCACGTGTGTTGACTTCGTCGCACATGTGCATCTGCACAAGCGTTGAGCTCAGCAGAGCGTGTCTCTTGACACTTGATGTGCGTTGGCTGTGTCTGCCTGCTCCAGTGAAGAGAGAAACGGGAAATCATCTTGGTAGAGGCAACAAAGCAAAAGCGAGGCAGGATTGACATCTGCTCAACAGAGACGGATTCCCTGCGCTGACACAGTTCACAGTTACACGAGAAGCAATCTGAGCGGTCCGTCGACCGGAGACGTGTTTCCCAAGAGGTCGTTTAGCGAGTGAACAGCAGTGTGCGCGACTTTCAGGAGTGTGCCTGGAAAGTGCCAGAATCACCAGGAGCATCTGTGCAAAAGCTGCTGCCTCTGTGACCGCATTGAGGCACGTTCGCGTGTCTGCGAGTATATAGACGGCTCTTTCGCGTTCACTCCGAGGGAAACGGTCCGCTATTGCTTCTGTGCGCACAGACGCGATTCCCTTGTCTCTTGCGAACACAGGGAACTCTGTGCATCCAAATCTACAGGCTAAGGACGCGTCTGCATATGTTTTGGTGAACAATCGAGTGTGCGTGTTCTGACAGCTGCCTCTATGCAGACGTCTCCACAGAGCCACTTCTGAATGCCCCGCAGCCCAGGACTGAATGGATACACTAACAAGTGCACCGGTGTGAGCAACCACATATGCAGAAGGACGTCTTTCATCTCACAGAAGCGCGAACGTCTTGGCGTTCAAGCACATGGCAGAAACAAGGTGTGAACAGATGAGCTGCTGCTATTTTCTCCGTTCGGCATGCTTCGTTGTAGCTCTCTTGCCGGTCGCCGGCTTAGCGGCTTGCTTTGCGCGACTAGCTCTGGGGAGAGAAGGAGATAGCGCCGGAAACCTCGCCTTTTGCCTTCTTCGGCGCTGGAACCTGGTTGCTGCGCCTTCTCTTTGTCCATGTGCACACACACGATTCCTCAGCGAAAACCATGCAGAAACCTTTCCACGAGCACCCAGGGATGTGCACCCAGCACCACGTGCACGCACACGCAGCTAGAGAAAAGCACCTACCTTTTCACACACTGATGCCTAAGCAAACGCGTGGCCACACACACGCACACATCCGCAAGCGCGCCTACTCCCATCTATTGAGGGAAAGACGGACGAGCAACGTCCTGACAGGCTTGAGGGGAAAAACGTCCGTTGACGGTTGGCGTACTGCACGCCCGCCTACGGGGCTGCAGGGGAATCCACATTTGGAAGGTACCTGAAGATGTGTGCCTGTTCTTGGAGCTCCGCTAGTAGGGTAGCAAAGACACTCGTAGGCAGTACTGAATGCTGCTCCGTGCTACTTCTCCTCCGCTGGCAAATGCTTCACAGTCGCCCGAGGAAAGACGTTTAACAATCGATCTCCAAGAGGAACGAAACACATGATGCCATAAGGCGAAAGAATAGCAGGGCATCTCTTCACAGGCTTGTCCCTGATCTATAGCTGAGGGCAAACACTTGTGTGCTTGTGGGAGAGCCTGTGTCTTTCCTGGAAGCGTTTGGGAGTTTTGCTCAGACGCGTGTTTCCTCAAGTTCAAGAATCAAGATCTAGGATACCTGCAGACAGGTGCCTGTTTGTGTGGAGACAGTCTGTTTGAAACTGTGTTCCTCAGCGCCCGCTCTTTCTCCCCGTCGCTCCACACGCCTGGGAGTCCCTTTCTTTCTCTCCACAAGCACGTGTGTTGACTTCGTCGCACATGTGCATCTGCACAAGCGTTGAGCTCAGCAGAGCGTGTCTCTTGACACTTGATGTGCGTTGGCTGTGTCTGCCTGCTCCAGTGAAGAGAGAAACGGGAAATCATCTTGGTAGAGGCAACAAAGCAAAAGCGAGGCAGGATTGACATCTGCTCAACAGAGACGGATTCCCTGCGCTGACACAGTTCACAGTTACACGAGAAGCAATCTGAGCGGTCCGTCGACCGGAGACGTGTTTCCCAAGAGGTCGTTTAGCGAGTGAACAGCAGTGTGCGCGACTTTCAGGAGTGTGCCTGGAAAGTGCCAGAATCACCAGGAGCATCTGTGCAAAAGCTGCTGCCTCTGTGACCGCATTGAGGCACGTTCCCGTGTCTGCGAGTATATAGACGGCTCTTTCGCGTTCACTCCGAGGGAAACGGTCCGCTATTGCTTCTGTGCGTACAGACGCGATTCCCTTGTCTCTTGCGAACACAGGGAACTCTGTGCATCCAAATCTACAGGCTAAGGACGCGTCTGCGTATGTTTTGGTGAACAATCGAGTGTGCGTGTTCTGACAGCTGCCTCTATGCAGACGTCTCCACAGAGCCACTTCTGAATGCCCCGCAGCCCAGGACTGAATGGATACACTAACAAGTGCACCGGTGTGAGCAACCACATATGCAGAAGGACGTCTTTCATCTCACAGAAGCGCGAACGTCTTGGCGTTCAAGCACATGGCAGAAACAAGGTGTGAACAGATGAGCTGCTGCTATTTTCTCCGTTCGGCATGCTTCGTTGTAGCTCTCTTGCCGGTCGCCGGCTTAGCGGCTTGCTTTGCGCGACTAGCTCTGGGGAGAGAAGGAGATAGCGCCGGAAACCTCGCCTTTTGCCTTCTTCGGCGCTGGAACCTGGTTGCTGCGCCTTCTCTTTGTCCATGTGCACACACACGATTCCTCAGCGAAAACCATGCAGAAACCTTTCCACGAGCACCCAGGGATGTGCACCCAGCACCACGTGCACGCACACGCAGCTAGAGAAAAGCACCTACCTTTTCACACACTGATGCCTAAGCAAACGCGTGGCCACACACACGCACACATCCGCAAGCGCGCCTACTCCCATCTATTGAGGGAAAGACGGACGAGCAACGTCCTGACAGGCTTGAGGGGAAAAACGTCCGTTGACGGTTGGCGTACTGCACGCCCGCCTACGGGGCTGCAGGGGAATCCACATTTGGAAGGTACCTGAAGATGTGTGCCTGTTCTTGGAGCTCCGCTAGTAGGGTAGCAAAGACACTCGTAGGCAGTACTGAATGCTGCTCCGTGCTACTTCTCCTCCGCTGGCAAATGCTTCACAGTCGCCCGAGGAAAGACGTTTAACAATCGATCTCCAAGAGGAACGAAACACATGATGCCATAAGGCGAAAGAATAGCAGGGCATCTCTTCACAGGCTTGTCCCTGATCTATAGCTGAGGGCAAACACTTGTGTGCTTGTGGGAGAGCCTGTGTCTTTCCTGGAAGCGTTTGGGAGTTTTGCTCAGACGCGTGTTTCCTCAAGTTCAAGAATCAAGATCTAGGATACCTGCAGACAGGTGCCTGTTTGTGTGGAGACAGTCTGTTTGAAACTGTGTTCCTCAGCGCCCGCTCTTTCTCCCCGTCGCTCCACACGCCTGGGAGTCCCTTTCTTTCTCTCCACAAGCACGTGTGTTGACTTCGTCGCACATGTGCATCTGCACAAGCGTTGAGCTCAGCAGAGCGTGTCTCTTGACACTTGATGTGCGTTGGCTGTGTCTGCCTGCTCCAGTGAAGAGAGAAACGGGAAATCATCTTGGTAGAGGCAACAAAGCAAAAGCGAGGCAGGATTGACATCTGCTCAACAGAGACGGATTCCCTGCGCTGACACAGTTCACAGTTACACGAGAAGCAATCTGAGCGGTCCGTCGACCGGAGACGTGTTTCCCAAGAGGTCGTTTAGCGAGTGAACAGCAGTGTGCGCGACTTTCAGGAGTGTGCCTGGAAAGTGCCAGAATCACCAGGAGCATCTGTGCAAAAGCTGCTGCCTCTGTGACCGCATTGAGGCACGTTCGCGTGTCTGCGAGTATATAGACGGCTCTTTCGCGTTCACTCCGAGGGAAACGGTCCGCTATTGCTTCTGTGCGCACAGACGCGATTCCCTTGTCTCTTGCGAACACAGGGAACTCTGTGCATCCAAATCTACAGGCTAAGGACGCGTCTGCATATGTTTTGGTGAACAATCGAGTGTGCGTGTTCTGACAGCTGCCTCTATGCAGACGTCTCCACAGAGCCATTTCTGAATGCCCCGCAGCCCAGGACTGAATGGATACACTAACAAGTGCACCGGTGTGAGCAACCACATATGCAGAAGGACGTCTTTCATCTCACAGAAGCGCGAACGTCTTGGCGTTCAAGCACATGGCAGAAACAAGGTGTGAACAGATGAGCTGCTGCTATTTTCTCCGTTCGGCATGCTTCGTTGTAGCTCTCTTGCCGGTCGCCGGCTTAGCGGCTTGCTTTGCGCGACTAGCTCTGGGGAGAGAAGGAGATAGCGCCGGAAACCTCGCCTTTTGCCTTCTTCGGCGCTGGAACCTGGTTGCTGCGCCTTCTCTTTTTCCATGTGCACACACACGATTCCTCAGCGAAAACCATGCAGAAACCTTTCCACGAGCACCCAGGGATGTGCACCCAGCACCACGTGCACGCACACGCAGCTAGAGAAAAGCACCTACCTTTTCACACACTGATGCCTAAGCAAACGCGTGGCCACACACACGCACACATCCGCAAGCGCGCCTACTCCCATCTATTGAGGGAAAGACGGACGAGCTCTTTGGTTGCTCTTCACAGGCTTGTCCCTGATCTATAGCTGAGGGCAAACACTTGTGTGCTTGTGGGAGAGCCTGTGTCTTTCCTGGAAGCGTTTGGGAGTTTTGCTCAGACGCGTGTTTCCTCAAGTTCAAGAATCAAGATCTAGGATACCTGCAGACAGGTGCCTGTTTGTGTGGAGACAGTCTGTTTGAAACTGTGTTCCTCAGCGCCCGCTCTTTCTCCCCGTCGCTCCACACGCCTGGGAGTCCCTTTCTTTCTCTCCACAAGCACGTGTGTTGACTTCGTCGCACATGTGCATCTGCACAAGCGTTGAGCTCAGCAGAGCGTGTCTCTTGACACTTGATGTGCGTTGGCTGTGTCTGCCTGCTCCAGTGAAGAGAGAAACGGGAAATCATCTTGGTAGAGGCAACAAAGCAAAAGCGAGGCAGGATTGACATCTGCTCAACAGAGACGGATTCCCTGCGCTGACACAGTTCACAGTTACACGAGAAGCAATCTGAGCGGTCCGTCGACCGGAGACGTGTTTCCCAAGAGGTCGTTTAGCGAGTGAACAGCAGTGTGCGCGACTTTCAGGAGTGTGCCTGGAAAGTGCCAGAATCACCAGGAGCATCTGTGCAAAAGCTGCTGCCTCTGTGACCGCATTGAGGCACGTTCGCGTGTCTGCGAGTATATAGACGGCTCTTTCGCGTTCACTCCGAGGGAAACGGTCCGCTATTGCTTCTGTGCGCACAGACGCGATTCCCTTGTCTCTTGCGAACACAGGGAACTCTGTGCATCCAAATCTACAGGCTAAGGACGCGTCTGCATATGTTTTGGTGAACAATCGAGTGTGCGTGTTCTGACAGCTGCCTCTATGCAGACGTCTCCACAGAGCCATTTCTGAATGCCCCGCAGCCCAGGACTGAATGGATACACTAACAAGTGCACCGGTGTGAGCAACCACATATGCAGAAGGACGTCTTTCATCTCACAGAAGCGCGAACGTCTTGGCGTTCAAGCACATGGCAGAAACAAGGTGTGAACAGATGAGCTGCTGCTATTTTCTCCGTTCGGCATGCTTCGTTGTAGCTCTCTTGCCGGTCGCCGGCTTAGCGGCTTGCTTTGCGCGACTAGCTCTGGGGAGAGAAGGAGATAGCGCCGGAAACCTCGCCTTTTGCCTTCTTCGGCGCTGGAACCTGGTTGCTGCGCCTTCTCTTTTTCCATGTGCACACACACGATTCCTCAGCGAAAACCATGCAGAAACCTTTCCACGAGCACCCAGGGATGTGCACCCAGCACCACGTGCACGCACACGCAGCTAGAGAAAAGCACCTACCTTTTCACACACTGATGCCTAAGCAAACGCGTGGCCACACACACGCACACATCCGCAAGCGCGCCTACTCCCATCTATTGAGAGAAAGACGGACGAGCTCTTTGGTTGCTCTTCACAGGCTTGTCCCTGATCTATAGCTGAGGGCAAACACTTGTGTGCTTGTGGGAGAGCCTGTGTCTTTCCTGGAAGCGTTTGGGAGTTTTGCTCAGACGCGTGTTTCCTCAAGTTCAAGAATCAAGATCTAGGATACCTGCAGACAGGTGCCTGTTTGTGTGGAGACAGTCTGTTTGAAACTGTGTTCCTCAGCGCCCGCTCTTTCTCCCCGTCGCTCCACACGCCTGGGAGTCCCTTTCTTTCTCTCCACAAGCACGTGTGTTGACTTCGTCGCACATGTGCATCTGCACAAGCGTTGAGCTCAGCAGAGCGTGTCTCTTGACACTTGATGTGCGTTGGCTGTGTCTGCGTGCTCCAGTGAAGAGAGAAACGGGAAATCATCTTGGTAGAGGCAACAAAGCAAAAGCGAGGCAGGATTGACATCTGCTCAACAGAGACGGATTCCCTGCGCTGACACAGTTCACAGTTACACGAGAAGCAATCTGAGCGGTCCGTCGACCGGAGACGTGTTTCCCAAGAGGTCGTTTAGCGAGTGAACAGCAGTGTGCGCGACTTTCAGGAGTGTGCCTGGAAAGTGCCAGAATCACCAGGAGCATCTGTGCAAAAGCTGCTGCCTCTGTGACCGCATTGAGGCACGTTCGCGTGTCTGCGAGTATATAGACGGCTCTTTCGCGTTCACTCCGAGGGAAACGGTCCGCTATTGCTTCTGTGCGCACAGACGCGATTCCCTTGTCTCTTGCGAACACAGGGAACTCTGTGCATCCAAATCTACAGGCTAAGGACGCGTCTGCATATGTTTTGGTGAACAATCGAGTGTGCGTGTTCTGACAGCTGCCTCTATGCAGACGTCTCCACAGAGCCACTTCTGAATGCCCCGCAGCCCAGGACTGAATGGATACACTAACAAGTGCACCGGTGTGAGCAACCACATATGCAGAAGGACGTCTTTCATCTCACAGAAGCGCGAACGTCTTGGCGTTCAAGCACATGGCAGAAACAAGGTGTGAACAGATGAGCTGCTGCTATTTTCTCCGTTCGGCATGCTTCGTTGTAGCTCTCTTGCCGGTCGCCGGCTTAGCGGCTTGCTTTGCGCGACTAGCTCTGGGGAGAGAAGGAGATAGCGCCGGAAACCTCGCCTTTTGCCTTCTTCGGCGCTGGAACCTGGTTGCTGCGCCTTCTCTTTGTCCATGTGCACACACACGATTCCTCAGCGAAAACCATGCAGAAACCTTTCCACGAGCACCCAGGGATGTGCACCCAGCACCACGTGCACGCACACGCAGCTAGAGAAAAGCACCTACCTTTTCACACACTGATGCCTAAGCAAACGCGTGGCCACACACACGCACACATCCGCAAGCGCGCCTACTCCCATCTATTGAGGGAAAGACGGACGAGCAACGTCCTGACAGGCTTGAGGGGAAAAACGTCCGTTGACGGTTGGCGTACTGCACGCCCGCCTACGGGGCTGCAGGGGAATCCACATTTGGAAGGTACCTGAAGATGTGTGCCTGTTCTTGGAGCTCCGCTAGTAGGGTAGCAAAGACACTCGTAGGCAGTACTGAATGCTGCTCCGTGCTACTTCTCCTCCGCTGGCAAATGCTTCACAGTCGCCCGAGGAAAGACGTTTAACAATCGATCTCCAAGAGGAACGAAACACATGATGCCATAAGGCGAAAGAATAGCAGGGCATCTCTTCACAGGCTTGTCCCTGATCTATAGCTGAGGGCAAACACTTGTGTGCTTGTGGGAGAGCCTGTGTCTTTCCTGGAAGCGTTTGGGAGTTTTGCTCAGACGCGTGTTTCCTCAAGTTCAAGAATCAAGATCTAGGATACCTGCAGACAGGTGCCTGTTTGTGTGGAGACAGTCTGTTTGAAACTGTGTTCCTCAGCGCCCGCTCTTTCTCCCCGTCGCTCCACACGCCTGGGAGTCCCTTTCTTTCTCTCCACAAGCACGTGTGTTGACTTCGTCGCACATGTGCATCTGCACAAGCGTTGAGCTCAGCAGAGCGTGTCTCTTGACACTTGATGTGCGTTGGCTGTGTCTGCGTGCTCCAGTGAAGAGAGAAACGGGAAATCATCTTGGTAGAGGCAACAAAGCAAAAGCGAGGCAGGATTGACATCTGCTCAACAGAGACGGATTCCCTGCGCTGACACAGTTCACAGTTACACGAGAAGCAATCTGAGCGGTCCGTCGACCGGAGACGTGTTTCCCAAGAGGTCGTTTAGCGAGTGAACAGCAGTGTGCGCGACTTTCAGGAGTGTGCCTGGAAAGTGCCAGAATCACCAGGAGCATCTGTGCAAAAGCTGCTGCCTCTGTGACCGCATTGAGGCACGTTCGCGTGTCTGCGAGTATATAGACGGCTCTTTCGCGTTCACTCCGAGGGAAACGGTCCGCTATTGCTTCTGTGCGCACAGACGCGATTCCCTTGTCTCTTGCGAACACAGGGAACTCTGTGCATCCAAATCTACAGGCTAAGGACGCGTCTGCATATGTTTTGGTGAACAATCGAGTGTGCGTGTTCTGACAGCTGCCTCTATGCAGACGTCTCCACAGAGCCACTTCTGAATGCCCCGCAGCCCAGGACTGAATGGATACACTAACAAGTGCACCGGTGTGAGCAACCACATATGCAGAAGGACGTCTTTCATCTCACAGAAGCGCGAACGTCTTGGCGTTCAAGCACATGGCAGAAACAAGGTGTGAACAGATGAGCTGCTGCTATTTTCTCCGTTCGGCATGCTTCGTTGTAGCTCTCTTGCCGGTCGCCGGCTTAGCGGCTTGCTTTGCGCGACTAGCTCTGGGGAGAGAAGGAGATAGCGCCGGAAACCTCGCCTTTTGCCTTCTTCGGCGCTGGAACCTGGTTGCTGCGCCTTCTCTTTGTCCATGTGCACACACACGATTCCTCAGCGAAAACCATGCAGAAACCTTTCCACGAGCACCCAGGGATGTGCACCCAGCACCACGTGCACGCACACGCAGCTAGAGAAAAGCACCTACCTTTTCACACACTGATGCCTAAGCAAACGCGTGGCCACACACACGCACACATCCGCAAGCGCGCCTACTCCCATCTATTGAGAGAAAGACGGACGAGCTCTTTGGTTGCTCTTCACAGGCTTGTCCCTGATCTATAGCTGAGGGCAAACACTTGTGTGCTTGTGGGAGAGCCTGTGTCTTTCCTGGAAGCGTTTGGGAGTTTTGCTCAGACGCGTGTTTCCTCAAGTTCAAGAATCAAGATCTAGGATACCTGCAGACAGGTGCCTGTTTGTGTGGAGACAGTCTGTTTGAAACTGTGTTCCTCAGCGCCCGCTCTTTCTCCCCGTCGCTCCACACGCCTGGGAGTCCCTTTCTTTCTCTCCACAAGCACGTGTGTTGACTTCGTCGCACATGTGCATCTGCACAAGCGTTGAGCTCAGCAGAGCGTGTCTCTTGACACTTGATGTGCGTTGGCTGTGTCTGCCTGCTCCAGTGAAGAGAGAAACGGGAAATCATCTTGGTAGAGGCAACAAAGCAAAAGCGAGGCAGGATTGACATCTGCTCAACAGAGACGGATTCCCTGCGCTGACACAGTTCACAGTTACACGAGAAGCAATCTGAGCGGTCCGTCGACCGGAGACGTGTTTCCCAAGAGGTCGTTTAGCGAGTGAACAGCAGTGTGCGCGACTTTCAGGAGTGTGCCTGGAAAGTGCCAGAATCACCAGGAGCATCTGTGCAAAAGCTGCTGCCTCTGTGACCGCATTGAGGCACGTTCGCGTGTCTGCGAGTATATAGACGGCTCTTTCGCGTTCACTCCGAGGGAAACGGTCCGCTATTGCTTCTGTGCGCACAGACGCGATTCCCTTGTCTCTTGCGAACACAGGGAACTCTGTGCATCCAAATCTACAGGCTAAGGACGCGTCTGCATATGTTTTGGTGAACAATCGAGTGTGCGTGTTCTGACAGCTGCCTCTATGCAGACGTCTCCACAGAGCCACTTCTGAATGCCCCGCAGCCCAGGACTGAATGGATACACTAACAAGTGCACCGGTGTGAGCAACCACATATGCAGAAGGACGTCTTTCATCTCACAGAAGCGCGAACGTCTTGGCGTTCAAGCACATGGCAGAAACAAGGTGTGAACAGATGAGCTGCTGCTATTTTCTCCGTTCGGCATGCTTCGTTGTAGCTCTCTTGCCGGTCGCCGGCTTAGCGGCTTGCTTTGCGCGACTAGCTCTGGGGAGAGAAGGAGATAGCGCCGGAAACCTCGCCTTTTGCCTTCTTCGGCGCTGGAACCTGGTTGCTGCGCCTTCTCTTTGTCCATGTGCACACACACGATTCCTCAGCGAAAACCATGCAGAAACCTTTCCACGAGCACCCAGGGATGTGCACCCAGCACCACGTGCACGCACACGCAGCTAGAGAAAAGCACCTACCTTTTCACACACTGATGCCTAAGCAAACGCGTGGCCACACACACGCACACATCCGCAAGCGCGCCTACTCCCATCTATTGAGGGAAAGACGGACGAGCAACGTCCTGACAGGCTTGAGGGGAAAAACGTCCGTTGACGGTTGGCGTACTGCACGCCCGCCTACGGGGCTGCAGGGGAATCCACATTTGGAAGGTACCTGAAGATGTGTGCCTGTTCTTGGAGCTCCGCTAGTAGGGTAGCAAAGACACTCGTAGGCAGTACTGAATGCTGCTCCGTGCTACTTCTCCTCCGCTGGCAAATGCTTCACAGTCGCCCGAGGAAAGACGTTTAACAATCGATCTCCAAGAGGAACGAAACACATGATGCCATAAGGCGAAAGAATAGCAGGGCATCTCTTCACAGGCTTGTCCCTGATCTATAGCTGAGGGCAAACACTTGTGTGCTTGTGGGAGAGCCTGTGTCTTTCCTGGAAGCGTTTGGGAGTTTTGCTCAGACGCGTGTTTCCTCAAGTTCAAGAATCAAGATCTAGGATACCTGCAGACAGGTGCCTGTTTGTGTGGAGACAGTCTGTTTGAAACTGTGTTCCTCAGCGCCCGCTCTTTCTCCCCGTCGCTCCACACGCCTGGGAGTCCCTTTCTTTCTCTCCACAAGCACGTGTGTTGACTTCGTCGCACATGTGCATCTGCACAAGCGTTGAGCTCAGCAGAGCGTGTCTCTTGACACTTGATGTGCGTTGGCTGTGTCTGCGTGCTCCAGTGAAGAGAGAAACGGGAAATCATCTTGGTAGAGGCAACAAAGCAAAAGCGAGGCAGGATTGACATCTGCTCAACAGAGACGGATTCCCTGCGCTGACACAGTTCACAGTTACACGAGAAGCAATCTGAGCGGTCCGTCGACCGGAGACGTGTTTCCCAAGAGGTCGTTTAGCGAGTGAACAGCAGTGTGCGCGACTTTCAGGAGTGTGCCTGGAAAGTGCCAGAATCACCAGGAGCATCTGTGCAAAAGCTGCTGCCTCTGTGACCGCATTGAGGCACGTTCGCGTGTCTGCGAGTATATAGACGGCTCTTTCGCGTTCACTCCGAGGGAAACGGTCCGCTATTGCTTCTGTGCGCACAGACGCGATTCCCTTGTCTCTTGCGAACACAGGGAACTCTGTGCATCCAAATCTACAGGCTAAGGACGCGTCTGCATATGTTTTGGTGAACAATCGAGTGTGCGTGTTCTGACAGCTGCCTCTATGCAGACGTCTCCACAGAGCCACTTCTGAATGCCCCGCAGCCCAGGACTGAATGGATACACTAACAAGTGCACCGGTGTGAGCAACCACATATGCAGAAGGACGTCTTTCATCTCACAGAAGCGCGAACGTCTTGGCGTTCAAGCACATGGCAGAAACAAGGTGTGAACAGATGAGCTGCTGCTATTTTCTCCGTTCGGCATGCTTCGTTGTAGCTCTCTTGCCGGTCGCCGGCTTAGCGGCTTGCTTTGCGCGACTAGCTCTGGGGAGAGAAGGAGATAGCGCCGGAAACCTCGCCTTTTGCCTTCTTCGGCGCTGGAACCTGGTTGCTGCGCCTTCTCTTTGTCCATGTGCACACACACGATTCCTCAGCGAAAACCATGCAGAAACCTTTCCACGAGCACCCAGGGATGTGCACCCAGCACCACGTGCACGCACACGCAGCTAGAGAAAAGCACCTACCTTTTCACACACTGATGCCTAAGCAAACGCGTGGCCACACACACGCACACATCCGCAAGCGCGCCTACTCCCATCTATTGAGGGAAAGACGGACGAGCTCTTTGGTTGCTCTTCACAGGCTTGTCCCTGATCTATAGCTGAGGGCAAACACTTGTGTGCTTGTGGGAGAGCCTGTGTCTTTCCTGGAAGCGTTTGGGAGTTTTGCTCAGACGCGTGTTTCCTCAAGTTCAAGAATCAAGATCTAGGATACCTGCAGACAGGTGCCTGTTTGTGTGGAGACAGTCTGTTTGAAACTGTGTTCCTCAGCGCCCGCTCTTTCTCCCCGTCGCTCCACACGCCTGGGAGTCCCTTTCTTTCTCTCCACAAGCACGTGTGTTGACTTCGTCGCACATGTGCATCTGCACAAGCGTTGAGCTCAGCAGAGCGTGTCTCTTGACACTTGATGTGCGTTGGCTGTGTCTGCGTGCTCCAGTGAAGAGAGAAACGGGAAATCATCTTGGTAGAGGCAACAAAGCAAAAGCGAGGCAGGATTGACATCTGCTCAACAGAGACGGATTCCCTGCGCTGACACAGTTCACAGTTACACGAGAAGCAATCTGAGCGGTCCGTCGACCGGAGACGTGTTTCCCAAGAGGTCGTTTAGCGAGTGAACAGCAGTGTGCGCGACTTTCAGGAGTGTGCCTGGAAAGTGCCAGAATCACCAGGAGCATCTGTGCAAAAGCTGCTGCCTCTGTGACCGCATTGAGGCACGTTCGCGTGTCTGCGAGTATATAGACGGCTCTTTCGCGTTCACTCCGAGGGAAACGGTCCGCTATTGCTTCTGTGCGCACAGACGCGATTCCCTTGTCTCTTGCGAACACAGGGAACTCTGTGCATCCAAATCTACAGGCTAAGGACGCGTCTGCATATGTTTTGGTGAACAATCGAGTGTGCGTGTTCTGACAGCTGCCTCTATGCAGACGTCTCCACAGAGCCACTTCTGAATGCCCCGCAGCCCAGGACTGAATGGATACACTAACAAGTGCACCGGTGTGAGCAACCACATATGCAGAAGGACGTCTTTCATCTCACAGAAGCGCGAACGTCTTGGCGTTCAAGCACATGGCAGAAACAAGGTGTGAACAGATGAGCTGCTGCTATTTTCTCCGTTCGGCATGCTTCGTTGTAGCTCTCTTGCCGGTCGCCGGCTTAGCGGCTTGCTTTGCGCGACTAGCTCTGGGGAGAGAAGGAGATAGCGCCGGAAACCTCGCCTTTTGCCTTCTTCGGCGCTGGAACCTGGTTGCTGCGCCTTCTCTTTGTCCATGTGCACACACACGATTCCTCAGCGAAAACCATGCAGAAACCTTTCCACGAGCACCCAGGGATGTGCACCCAGCACCACGTGCACGCACACGCAGCTAGAGAAAAGCACCTACCTTTTCACACACTGATGCCTAAGCAAACGCGTGGCCACACACACGCACACATCCGCAAGCGCGCCTACTCCCATCTATTGAGGGAAAGACGGACGAGCTCTTTGGTTGCTCTTCACAGGCTTGTCCCTGATCTATAGCTGAGGGCAAACACTTGTGTGCTTGTGGGAGAGCCTGTGTCTTTCCTGGAAGCGTTTGGGAGTTTTGCTCAGACGCGTGTTTCCTCAAGTTCAAGAATCAAGATCTAGGATACCTGCAGACAGGTGCCTGTTTGTGTGGAGACAGTCTGTTTGAAACTGTGTTCCTCAGCGCCCGCTCTTTCTCCCCGTCGCTCCACACGCCTGGGAGTCCCTTTCTTTCTCTCCACAAGCACGTGTGTTGACTTCGTCGCACATGTGCATCTGCACAAGCGTTGAGCTCAGCAGAGCGTGTCTCTTGACACGATGTGCGTTGGCTGTGTCTGCGTGCTCCAGTGAAGAGAGAAACGGGAAATCATCTTGGTAGAGGCAACAAAGCAAAAGCGAGGCAGGATTGACATCTGCTCAACAGAGACGGATTCCCTGCGCTGACACAGTTCACAGTTACACGAGAAGCAATCTGAGCAGTCCGTCGACCGGAGACGTGTTTCCCAAGAGGTCGTTTAGCGAGTGAACAGCAGTGTGCGCGACTTTCAGGAGTGTGCCTGGAAAGTGCCAGAATCACCAGGAGCATCTGTGCAAAAGCTGCTGCCTCTGTGACCGCATTGAGGCACGTTCGCGTGTCTGCGAGTATATAGACGGCTCTTTCGCGTTCACTCCGAGGGAAACGGTCCGCTATTGCTTCTGTGCGCACAGACGCGATTCCCTTGTCTCTTGCGAACACAGGGAACTCTGTGCATCCAAATCTACAGGCTAAGGACGCGTCTGCATATGTTTTGGTGAACAATCGAGTGTGCGTGTTCTGACAGCTGCCTCTATGCAGACGTCTCCACAGAGCCACTTCTGAATGCCCCGCAGCCCAGGACTGAATGGATACACTAACAAGTGCACCGGTGTGAGCAACCACATATGCAGAAGGACGTCTTTCATCTCACAGAAGCGCGAACGTCTTGGCGTTCAAGCACATGGCAGAAACAAGGTGTGAACAGATGAGCTGCTGCTATTTTCTCCGTTCGGCATGCTTCGTTGTAGCTCTCTTGCCGGTCGCCGGCTTAGCGGCTTGCTTTGCGCGACTAGCTCTGGGGAGAGAAGGAGATAGCGCCGGAAACCTCGCCTTTTGCCTTCTTCGGCGCTGGAACCTGGTTGCTGCGCCTTCTCTTTGTCCATGTGCACACACACGATTCCTCAGCGAAAACCATGCAGAAACCTTTCCACGAGCACCCAGGGATGTGCACCCAGCACCACGTGCACGCACACGCAGCTAGAGAAAAGCACCTACCTTTTCACACACTGATGCCTAAGCAAACGCGTGGCCACACACACGCACACATCCGCAAGCGCGCCTACTCCCATCTATTGAGGGAAAGACGGACGAGCAACGTCCTGACAGGCTTGAGGGGAAAAACGTCCGTTGACGGTTGGCGTACTGCACGCCCGCCTACGGGGCTGCAGGGGAATCCACATTTGGAAGGTACCTGAAGATGTGTGCCTGTTCTTGGAGCTCCGCTAGTAGGGTAGCAAAGACACTCGTAGGCAGTACTGAATGCTGCTCCGTGCTACTTCTCCTCCGCTGGCAAATGCTTCACAGTCGCCCTAGGAAAGACGTTTAACAATCGATCTCCAAGAGGAACGAAACACATGATGCCATAAGGCGAAAGAATAGCAGGGCATCTCTTCACAGGCTTGTCCCTGATCTATAGCTGAGGGCAAACACTTGTGTGCTTGTGGGAGAGCCTGTGTCTTTCCTGGAAGCGTTTGGGAGTTTTGCTCAGACGCGTGTTTCCTCAAGTTCAAGAATCAAGATCTAGGATACCTGCAGACAGGTGCCTGTTTGTGTGGAGACAGTCTGTTTGAAACTGTGTTCCTCAGCGCCCGCTCTTTCTCCCCGTCGCTCCACACGCCTGGGAGTCCCTTTCTTTCTCTCCACAAGCACGTGTGTTGACTTCGTCGCACATGTGCATCTGCACAAGCGTTGAGCTCAGCAGAGCGTGTCTCTTGACACTTGATGTGCGTTGGCTGTGTCTGCGTGCTCCAGTGAAGAGAGAAACGGGAAATCATCTTGGTAGAGGCAACAAAGCAAAAGCGAGGCAGGATTGACATCTGCTCAACAGAGACGGATTCCCTGCGCTGACACAGTTCACAGTTACACGAGAAGCAATCTGAGCGGTCCGTCGACCGGAGACGTGTTTCCCAAGAGGTCGTTTAGCGAGTGAACAGCAGTGTGCGCGACTTTCAGGAGTGTGCCTGGAAAGTGCCAGAATCACCAGGAGCATCTGTGCAAAAGCTGCTGCCTCTGTGACCGCATTGAGGCACGTTCGCGTGTCTGCGAGTATATAGACGGCTCTTTCGCGTTCACTCCGAGGGAAACGGTCCGCTATTGCTTCTGTGCGCACAGACGCGATTCCCTTGTCTCTTGCGAACACAGGGAACTCTGTGCATCCAAATCTACAGGCTAAGGACGCGTCTGCATATGTTTTGGTGAACAATCGAGTGTGCGTGTTCTGACAGCTGCCTCTATGCAGACGTCTCCACAGAGCCACTTCTGAATGCCCCGCAGCCCAGGACTGAATGGATACACTAACAAGTGCACCGGTGTGAGCAACCACATATGCAGAAGGACGTCTTTCATCTCACAGAAGCGCGAACGTCTTGGCGTTCAAGCACATGGCAGAAACAAGGTGTGAACAGATGAGCTGCTGCTATTTTCTCCGTTCGGCATGCTTCGTTGTAGCTCTCTTGCCGGTCGCCGGCTTAGCGGCTTGCTTTGTGCGACTAGCTCTGGGGAGAGAAGGAGATAGCGCCGGAAACCTCGCCTTTTGCCTTCTTCGGCGCTGGAACCTGGTTGCTGCGCCTTCTCTTTGTCCATGTGCACACACACGATTCCTCAGCGAAAACCATGCAGAAACCTTTCCACGAGCACCCAGGGATGTGCACCCAGCACCACGTGCACGCACACGCAGCTAGAGAAAAGCACCTACCTTTTCACACACTGATGCCTAAGCAAACGCGTGGCCACACACACGCACACATCCGCAAGCGCGCCTACTCCCATCTATTGAGGGAAAGACGGACGAGCAACGTCCTGACAGGCTTGAGGGGAAAAACGTCCGTTGACGGTTGGCGTACTGCACGCCCGCCTACGGGGCTGCAGGGGAATCCACATTTGGAAGGTACCTGAAGATGTGTGCCTGTTCTTGGAGCTCCGCTAGTAGGGTAGCAAAGACACTCGTAGGCAGTACTGAATGCTGCTCCGTGCTACTTCTCCTCCGCTGGCAAATGCTTCACAGTCGCCCGAGGAAAGACGTTTAACAATCGATCTCCAAGAGGAACGAAACACATGATGCCATAAGGCGAAAGAATAGCAGGGCATCTCTTCACAGGCTTGTCCCTGATCTATAGCTGAGGGCAAACACTTGTGTGCTTGTGGGAGAGCCTGTGTCTTTCCTGGAAGCGTTTGGGAGTTTTGCTCAGACGCGTGTTTCCTCAAGTTCAAGAATCAAGATCTAGGATACCTGCAGACAGGTGCCTGTTTGTGTGGAGACAGTCTGTTTGAAACTGTGTTCCTCAGCGCCCGCTCTTTCTCCCCGTCGCTCCACACGCCTGGGAGTCCCTTTCTTTCTCTCCACAAGCACGTGTGTTGACTTCGTCGCACATGTGCATCTGCACAAGCGTTGAGCTCAGCAGAGCGTGTCTCTTGACACTTGATGTGCGTTGGCTGTGTCTGCCTGCTCCAGTGAAGAGAGAAACGGGAAATCATCTTGGTAGAGGCAACAAAGCAAAAGCGAGGCAGGATTGACATCTGCTCAACAGAGACGGATTCCCTGCGCTGACACAGTTCACAGTTACACGAGAAGCAATCTGAGCGGTCCGTCGACCGGAGACGTGTTTCCCAAGAGGTCGTTTAGCGAGTGAACAGCAGTGTGCGCGACTTTCAGGAGTGTGCCTGGAAAGTGCCAGAATCACCAGGAGCATCTGTGCAAAAGCTGCTGCCTCTGTGACCGCATTGAGGCACGTTCGCGTGTCTGCGAGTATATAGACGGCTCTTTCGCGTTCACTCCGAGGGAAACGGTCCGCTATTGCTTCTGTGCGCACAGACGCGATTCCCTTGTCTCTTGCGAACACAGGGAACTCTGTGCATCCAAATCTACAGGCTAAGGACGCGTCTGCATATGTTTTGGTGAACAATCGAGTGTGCGTGTTCTGACAGCTGCCTCTATGCAGACGTCTCCACAGAGCCATTTCTGAATGCCCCGCAGCCCAGGACTGAATGGATACACTAACAAGTGCACCGGTGTGAGCAACCACATATGCAGAAGGACGTCTTTCATCTCACAGAAGCGCGAACGTCTTGGCGTTCAAGCACATGGCAGAAACAAGGTGTGAACAGATGAGCTGCTGCTATTTTCTCCGTTCGGCATGCTTCGTTGTAGCTCTCTTGCCGGTCGCCGGCTTAGCGGCTTGCTTTGCGCGACTAGCTCTGGGGAGAGAAGGAGATAGCGCCGGAAACCTCGCCTTTTGCCTTCTTCGGCGCTGGAACCTGGTTGCTGCGCCTTCTCTTTTTCCATGTGCACACACACGATTCCTCAGCGAAAACCATGCAGAAACCTTTCCACGAGCACCCAGGGATGTGCACCCAGCACCACGTGCACGCACACGCAGCTAGAGAAAAGCACCTACCTTTTCACACACTGATGCCTAAGCAAACGCGTGGCCACACACACGCACACATCCGCAAGCGCGCCTACTCCCATCTATTGAGGGAAAGACGGACGAGCTCTTTGGTTGCTCTTCACAGGCTTGTCCCTGATCTATAGCTGAGGGCAAACACTTGTGTGCTTGTGGGAGAGCCTGTGTCTTTCCTGGAAGCGTTTGGGAGTTTTGCTCAGACGCGTGTTTCCTCAAGTTCAAGAATCAAGATCTAGGATACCTGCAGACAGGTGCCTGTTTGTGTGGAGACAGTCTGTTTGAAACTGTGTTCCTCAGCGCCCGCTCTTTCTCCCCGTCGCTCCACACGCCTGGGAGTCCCTTTCTTTCTCTCCACAAGCACGTGTGTTGACTTCGTCGCACATGTGCATCTGCACAAGCGTTGAGCTCAGCAGAGCGTGTCTCTTGACACTTGATGTGCGTTGGCTGTGTCTGCCTGCTCCAGTGAAGAGAGAAACGGGAAATCATCTTGGTAGAGGCAACAAAGCAAAAGCGAGGCAGGATTGACATCTGCTCAACAGAGACGGATTCCCTGCGCTGACACAGTTCACAGTTACACGAGAAGCAATCTGAGCGGTCCGTCGACCGGAGACGTGTTTCCCAAGAGGTCGTTTAGCGAGTGAACAGCAGTGTGCGCGACTTTCAGGAGTGTGCCTGGAAAGTGCCAGAATCACCAGGAGCATCTGTGCAAAAGCTGCTGCCTCTGTGACCGCATTGAGGCACGTTCGCGTGTCTGCGAGTATATAGACGGCTCTTTCGCGTTCACTCCGAGGGAAACGGTCCGCTATTGCTTCTGTGCGCACAGACGCGATTCCCTTGTCTCTTGCGAACACAGGGAACTCTGTGCATCCAAATCTACAGGCTAAGGACGCGTCTGCATATGTTTTGGTGAACAATCGAGTGTGCGTGTTCTGACAGCTGCCTCTATGCAGACGTCTCCACAGAGCCACTTCTGAATGCCCCGCAGCCCAGGACTGAATGGATACACTAACAAGTGCACCGGTGTGAGCAACCACATATGCAGAAGGACGTCTTTCATCTCACAGAAGCGCGAACGTCTTGGCGTTCAAGCACATGGCAGAAACAAGGTGTGAACAGATGAGCTGCTGCTATTTTCTCCGTTCGGCATGCTTCGTTGTAGCTCTCTTGCCGGTCGCCGGCTTAGCGGCTTGCTTTGCGCGACTAGCTCTGGGGAGAGAAGGAGATAGCGCCGGAAACCTCGCCTTTTGCCTTCTTCGGCGCTGGAACCTGGTTGCTGCGCCTTCTCTTTGTCCATGTGCACACACACGATTCCTCAGCGAAAACCATGCAGAAACCTTTCCACGAGCACCCAGGGATGTGCACCCAGCACCACGTGCACGCACACGCAGCTAGAGAAAAGCACCTACCTTTTCACACACTGATGCCTAAGCAAACGCGTGGCCACACACACGCACACATCCGCAAGCGCGCCTACTCCCATCTATTGAGGGAAAGACGGACGAGCAACGTCCTGACAGGCTTGAGGGGAAAAACGTCCGTTGACGGTTGGCGTACTGCACGCCCGCCTACGGGGCTGCAGGGGAATCCACATTTGGAAGGTACCTGAAGATGTGTGCCTGTTCTTGGAGCTCCGCTAGTAGGGTAGCAAAGACACTCGTAGGCAGTACTGAATGCTGCTCCGTGCTACTTCTCCTCCGCTGGCAAATGCTTCACAGTCGCCCGAGGAAAGACGTTTAACAATCGATCTCCAAGAGGAACGAAACACATGATGCCATAAGGCGAAAGAATAGCAGGGCATCTCTTCACAGGCTTGTCCCTGATCTATAGCTGAGGGCAAACACTTGTGTGCTTGTGGGAGAGCCTGTGTCTTTCCTGGAAGCGTTTGGGAGTTTTGCTCAGACGCGTGTTTCCTCAAGTTCAAGAATCAAGATCTAGGATACCTGCAGACAGGTGCCTGTTTGTGTGGAGACAGTCTGTTTGAAACTGTGTTCCTCAGCGCCCGCTCTTTCTCCCCGTCGCTCCACACGCCTGGGAGTCCCTTTCTTTCTCTCCACAAGCACGTGTGTTGACTTCGTCGCACATGTGCATCTGCACAAGCGTTGAGCTCAGCAGAGCGTGTCTCTTGACACTTGATGTGCGTTGGCTGTGTCTGCGTGCTCCAGTGAAGAGAGAAACGGGAAATCATCTTGGTAGAGGCAACAAAGCAAAAGCGAGGCAGGATTGACATCTGCTCAACAGAGACGGATTCCCTGCGCTGACACAGTTCACAGTTACACGAGAAGCAATCTGAGCGGTCCGTCGACCGGAGACGTGTTTCCCAAGAGGTCGTTTAGCGAGTGAACAGCAGTGTGCGCGACTTTCAGGAGTGTGCCTGGAAAGTGCCAGAATCACCAGGAGCATCTGTGCAAAAGCTGCTGCCTCTGTGACCGCATTGAGGCACGTTCGCGTGTCTGCGAGTATATAGACGGCTCTTTCGCGTTCACTCCGAGGGAAACGGTCCGCTATTGCTTCTGTGCGCACAGACGCGATTCCCTTGTCTCTTGCGAACACAGGGAACTCTGTGCATCCAAATCTACAGGCTAAGGACGCGTCTGCATATGTTTTGGTGAACAATCGAGTGTGCGTGTTCTGACAGCTGCCTCTATGCAGACGTCTCCACAGAGCCACTTCTGAATGCCCCGCAGCCCAGGACTGAATGGATACACTAACAAGTGCACCGGTGTGAGCAACCACATATGCAGAAGGACGTCTTTCATCTCACAGAAGCGCGAACGTCTTGGCGTTCAAGCACATGGCAGAAACAAGGTGTGAACAGATGAGCTGCTGCTATTTTCTCCGTTCGGCATGCTTCGTTGTAGCTCTCTTGCCGGTCGCCGGCTTAGCGGCTTGCTTTGTGCGACTAGCTCTGGGGAGAGAAGGAGATAGCGCCGGAAACCTCGCCTTTTGCCTTCTTCGGCGCTGGAACCTGGTTGCTGCGCCTTCTCTTTGTCCATGTGCACACACACGATTCCTCAGCGAAAACCATGCAGAAACCTTTCCACGAGCACCCAGGGATGTGCACCCAGCACCACGTGCACGCACACGCAGCTAGAGAAAAGCACCTACCTTTTCACACACTGATGCCTAAGCAAACGCGTGGCCACACACACGCACACATCCGCAAGCGCGCCTACTCCCATCTATTGAGGGAAAGACGGACGAGCAACGTCCTGACAGGCTTGAGGGGAAAAACGTCCGTTGACGGTTGGCGTACTGCACGCCCGCCTACGGGGCTGCAGGGGAATCCACATTTGGAAGGTACCTGAAGATGTGTGCCTGTTCTTGGAGCTCCGCTAGTAGGGTAGCAAAGACACTCGTAGGCAGTACTGAATGCTGCTCCGTGCTACTTCTCCTCCGCTGGCAAATGCTTCACAGTCGCCCGAGGAAAGACGTTTAACAATCGATCTCCAAGAGGAACGAAACACATGATGCCATAAGGCGAAAGAATAGCAGGGCATCTCTTCACAGGCTTGTCCCTGATCTATAGCTGAGGGCAAACACTTGTGTGCTTGTGGGAGAGCCTGTGTCTTTCCTGGAAGCGTTTGGGAGTTTTGCTCAGACGCGTGTTTCCTCAAGTTCAAGAATCAAGATCTAGGATACCTGCAGACAGGTGCCTGTTTGTGTGGAGACAGTCTGTTTGAAACTGTGTTCCTCAGCGCCCGCTCTTTCTCCCCGTCGCTCCACACGCCTGGGAGTCCCTTTCTTTCTCTCCACAAGCACGTGTGTTGACTTCGTCGCACATGTGCATCTGCACAAGCGTTGAGCTCAGCAGAGCGTGTCTCTTGACACTTGATGTGCGTTGGCTGTGTCTGCCTGCTCCAGTGAAGAGAGAAACGGGAAATCATCTTGGTAGAGGCAACAAAGCAAAAGCGAGGCAGGATTGACATCTGCTCAACAGAGACGGATTCCCTGCGCTGACACAGTTCACAGTTACACGAGAAGCAATCTGAGCGGTCCGTCGACCGGAGACGTGTTTCCCAAGAGGTCGTTTAGCGAGTGAACAGCAGTGTGCGCGACTTTCAGGAGTGTGCCTGGAAAGTGCCAGAATCACCAGGAGCATCTGTGCAAAAGCTGCTGCCTCTGTGACCGCATTGAGGCACGTTCGCGTGTCTGCGAGTATATAGACGGCTCTTTCGCGTTCACTCCGAGGGAAACGGTCCGCTATTGCTTCTGTGCGCACAGACGCGATTCCCTTGTCTCTTGCGAACACAGGGAACTCTGTGCATCCAAATCTACAGGCTAAGGACGCGTCTGCATATGTTTTGGTGAACAATCGAGTGTGCGTGTTCTGACAGCTGCCTCTATGCAGACGTCTCCACAGAGCCATTTCTGAATGCCCCGCAGCCCAGGACTGAATGGATACACTAACAAGTGCACCGGTGTGAGCAACCACATATGCAGAAGGACGTCTTTCATCTCACAGAAGCGCGAACGTCTTGGCGTTCAAGCACATGGCAGAAACAAGGTGTGAACAGATGAGCTGCTGCTATTTTCTCCGTTCGGCATGCTTCGTTGTAGCTCTCTTGCCGGTCGCCGGCTTAGCGGCTTGCTTTGCGCGACTAGCTCTGGGGAGAGAAGGAGATAGCGCCGGAAACCTCGCCTTTTGCCTTCTTCGGCGCTGGAACCTGGTTGCTGCGCCTTCTCTTTTTCCATGTGCACACACACGATTCCTCAGCGAAAACCATGCAGAAACCTTTCCACGAGCACCCAGGGATGTGCACCCAGCACCACGTGCACGCACACGCAGCTAGAGAAAAGCACCTACCTTTTCACACACTGATGCCTAAGCAAACGCGTGGCCACACACACGCACACATCCGCAAGCGCGCCTACTCCCATCTATTGAGGGAAAGACGGACGAGCTCTTTGGTTGCTCTTCACAGGCTTGTCCCTGATCTATAGCTGAGGGCAAACACTTGTGTGCTTGTGGGAGAGCCTGTGTCTTTCCTGGAAGCGTTTGGGAGTTTTGCTCAGACGCGTGTTTCCTCAAGTTCAAGAATCAAGATCTAGGATACCTGCAGACAGGTGCCTGTTTGTGTGGAGACAGTCTGTTTGAAACTGTGTTCCTCAGCGCCCGCTCTTTCTCCCCGTCGCTCCACACGCCTGGGAGTCCCTTTCTTTCTCTCCACAAGCACGTGTGTTGACTTCGTCGCACATGTGCATCTGCACAAGCGTTGAGCTCAGCAGAGCGTGTCTCTTGACACTTGATGTGCGTTGGCTGTGTCTGCCTGCTCCAGTGAAGAGAGAAACGGGAAATCATCTTGGTAGAGGCAACAAAGCAAAAGCGAGGCAGGATTGACATCTGCTCAACAGAGACGGATTCCCTGCGCTGACACAGTTCACAGTTACACGAGAAGCAATCTGAGCGGTCCGTCGACCGGAGACGTGTTTCCCAAGAGGTCGTTTAGCGAGTGAACAGCAGTGTGCGCGACTTTCAGGAGTGTGCCTGGAAAGTGCCAGAATCACCAGGAGCATCTGTGCAAAAGCTGCTGCCTCTGTGACCGCATTGAGGCACGTTCGCGTGTCTGCGAGTATATAGACGGCTCTTTCGCGTTCACTCCGAGGGAAACGGTCCGCTATTGCTTCTGTGCGCACAGACGCGATTCCCTTGTCTCTTGCGAACACAGGGAACTCTGTGCATCCAAATCTACAGGCTAAGGACGCGTCTGCATATGTTTTGGTGAACAATCGAGTGTGCGTGTTCTGACAGCTGCCTCTATGCAGACGTCTCCACAGAGCCACTTCTGAATGCCCCGCAGCCCAGGACTGAATGGATACACTAACAAGTGCACCGGTGTGAGCAACCACATATGCAGAAGGACGTCTTTCATCTCACAGAAGCGCGAACGTCTTGGCGTTCAAGCACATGGCAGAAACAAGGTGTGAACAGATGAGCTGCTGCTATTTTCTCCGTTCGGCATGCTTCGTTGTAGCTCTCTTGCCGGTCGCCGGCTTAGCGGCTTGCTTTGCGCGACTAGCTCTGGGGAGAGAAGGAGATAGCGCCGGAAACCTCGCCTTTTGCCTTCTTCGGCGCTGGAACCTGGTTGCTGCGCCTTCTCTTTGTCCATGTGCACACACACGATTCCTCAGCGAAAACCATGCAGAAACCTTTCCACGAGCACCCAGGGATGTGCACCCAGCACCACGTGCACGCACACGCAGCTAGAGAAAAGCACCTACCTTTTCACACACTGATGCCTAAGCAAACGCGTGGCCACACACACGCACACATCCGCAAGCGCGCCTACTCCCATCTATTGAGGGAAAGACGGACGAGCAACGTCCTGACAGGCTTGAGGGGAAAAACGTCCGTTGACGGTTGGCGTACTGCACGCCCGCCTACGGGGCTGCAGGGGAATCCACATTTGGAAGGTACCTGAAGATGTGTGCCTGTTCTTGGAGCTCCGCTAGTAGGGTAGCAAAGACACTCGTAGGCAGTACTGAATGCTGCTCCGTGCTACTTCTCCTCCGCTGGCAAATGCTTCACAGTCGCCCGAGGAAAGACGTTTAACAATCGATCTCCAAGAGGAACGAAACACATGATGCCATAAGGCGAAAGAATAGCAGGGCATCTCTTCACAGGCTTGTCCCTGATCTATAGCTGAGGGCAAACACTTGTGTGCTTGTGGGAGAGCCTGTGTCTTTCCTGGAAGCGTTTGGGAGTTTTGCTCAGACGCGTGTTTCCTCAAGTTCAAGAATCAAGATCTAGGATACCTGCAGACAGGTGCCTGTTTGTGTGGAGACAGTCTGTTTGAAACTGTGTTCCTCAGCGCCCGCTCTTTCTCCCCGTCGCTCCACACGCCTGGGAGTCCCTTTCTTTCTCTCCACAAGCACGTGTGTTGACTTCGTCGCACATGTGCATCTGCACAAGCGTTGAGCTCAGCAGAGCGTGTCTCTTGACACTTGATGTGCGTTGGCTGTGTCTGCCTGCTCCAGTGAAGAGAGAAACGGGAAATCATCTTGGTAGAGGCAACAAAGCAAAAGCGAGGCAGGATTGACATCTGCTCAACAGAGACGGATTCCCTGCGCTGACACAGTTCACAGTTACACGAGAAGCAATCTGAGCGGTCCGTCGACCGGAGACGTGTTTCCCAAGAGGTCGTTTAGCGAGTGAACAGCAGTGTGCGCGACTTTCAGGAGTGTGCCTGGAAAGTGCCAGAATCACCAGGAGCATCTGTGCAAAAGCTGCTGCCTCTGTGACCGCATTGAGGCACGTTCCCGTGTCTGCGAGTATATAGACGGCTCTTTCGCGTTCACTCCGAGGGAAACGGTCCGCTATTGCTTCTGTGCGCACAGACGCGATTCCCTTGTCTCTTGCGAACACAGGGAACTCTGTGCATCCAAATCTACAGGCTAAGGACGCGTCTGCATATGTTTTGGTGAACAATCGAGTGTGCGTGTTCTGACAGCTGCCTCTATGCAGACGTCTCCACAGAGCCACTTCTGAATGCCCCGCAGCCCAGGACTGAATGGATACACTAACAAGTGCACCGGTGTGAGCAACCACATATGCAGAAGGACGTCTTTCATCTCACAGAAGCGCGAACGTCTTGGCGTTCAAGCACATGGCAGAAACAAGGTGTGAACAGATGAGCTGCTGCTATTTTCTCCGTTCGGCATGCTTCGTTGTAGCTCTCTTGCCGGTCGCCGGCTTAGCGGCTTGCTTTGCGCGACTAGCTCTGGGGAGAGAAGGAGATAGCGCCGGAAACCTCGCCTTTTGCCTTCTTCGGCGCTGGAACCTGGTTGCTGCGCCTTCTCTTTGTCCATGTGCACACACACGATTCCTCAGCGAAAACCATGCAGAAACCTTTCCACGAGCACCCAGGGATGTGCACCCAGCACCACGTGCACGCACACGCAGCTAGAGAAAAGCACCTACCTTTTCACACACTGATGCCTAAGCAAACGCGTGGCCACACACACGCACACATCCGCAAGCGCGCCTACTCCCATCTATTGAGGGAAAGACGGACGAGCAACGTCCTGACAGGCTTGAGGGGAAAAACGTCCGTTGACGGTTGGCGTACTGCACGCCCGCCTACGGGGCTGCAGGGGAATCCACATTTGGAAGGTACCTGAAGATGTGTGCCTGTTCTTGGAGCTCCGCTAGTAGGGTAGCAAAGACACTCGTAGGCAGTACTGAATGCTGCTCCGTGCTACTTCTCCTCCGCTGGCAAATGCTTCACAGTCGCCCGAGGAAAGACGTTTAACAATCGATCTCCAAGAGGAACGAAACACATGATGCCATAAGGCGAAAGAATAGCAGGGCATCTCTTCACAGGCTTGTCCCTGATCTATAGCTGAGGGCAAACACTTGTGTGCTTGTGGGAGAGCCTGTGTCTTTCCTGGAAGCGTTTGGGAGTTTTGCTCAGACGCGTGTTTCCTGAAGTTCAAGAATCAAGATCTAGGATACCTGCAGACAGGTGCCTGTTTGTGTGGAGACAGTCTGTTTGAAACTGTGTTCCTCAGCGCCCGCTCTTTCTCCCCGTCGCTCCACACGCCTGGGAGTCCCTTTCTTTCTCTCCACAAGCACGTGTGTTGACTTCGTCGCACATGTGCATCTGCACAAGCGTTGAGCTCAGCAGAGCGTGTCTCTTGACACTTGATGTGCGTTGGCTGTGTCTGCGTGCTCCAGTGAAGAGAGAAACGGGAAATCATCTTGGTAGAGGCAACAAAGCAAAAGCGAGGCAGGATTGACATCTGCTCAACAGAGACGGATTCCCTGCGCTGACACAGTTCACAGTTACACGAGAAGCAATCTGAGCGGTCCGTCGACCGGAGACGTGTTTCCCAAGAGGTCGTTTAGCGAGTGAACAGCAGTGTGCGCGACTTTCAGGAGTGTGCCTGGAAAGTGCCAGAATCACCAGGAGCATCTGTGCAAAAGCTGCTGCCTCTGTGACCGCATTGAGGCACGTTCGCGTGTCTGCGAGTATATAGACGGCTCTTTCGCGTTCACTCCGAGGGAAACGGTCCGCTATTGCTTCTGTGCGCACAGACGCGATTCCCTTGTCTCTTGCGAACACAGGGAACTCTGTGCATCCAAATCTACAGGCTAAGGACGCGTCTGCATATGTTTTGGTGAACAATCGAGTGTGCGTGTTCTGACAGCTGCCTCTATGCAGACGTCTCCACAGAGCCACTTCTGAATGCCCCGCAGCCCAGGACTGAATGGATACACTAACAAGTGCACCGGTGTGAGCAACCACATATGCAGAAGGACGTCTTTCATCTCACAGAAGCGCGAACGTCTTGGCGTTCAAGCACATGGCAGAAACAAGGTGTGAACAGATGAGCTGCTGCTATTTTCTCCGTTCGGCATGCTTCGTTGTAGCTCTCTTGCCGGTCGCCGGCTTAGCGGCTTGCTTTGCGCGACTAGCTCTGGGGAGAGAAGGAGATAGCGCCGGAAACCTCGCCTTTTGCCTTCTTCGGCGCTGGAACCTGGTTGCTGCGCCTTCTCTTTGTCCATGTGCACACACACGATTCCTCAGCGAAAACCATGCAGAAACCTTTCCACGAGCACCCAGGGATGTGCACCCAGCACCACGTGCACGCACACGCAGCTAGAGAAAAGCACCTACCTTTTCACACACTGAAGCCTAAGCAAACGCGTGGCCACACACACGCACACATCCGCAAGCGCGCCTACTCCCATCTATTGAGGGAAAGACGGACGAGCAACGTCCTGACAGGCTTGAGGGGAAAAACGTCCGTTGACGGTTGGCGTACTGCACGCCCGCCTACGGGGCTGCAGGGGAATCCACATTTGGAAGGTACCTGAAGATGTGTGCCTGTTCTTGGAGCTCCGCTAGTAGGGTAGCAAAGACACTCGTAGGCAGTACTGAATGCTGCTCCGTGCTACTTCTCCTCCGCTGGCAAATGCTTCACAGTCGCCCGAGGAAAGACGTTTAACAATCGATCTCCAAAAGGAACGAAACACATGATGCCATAAGGCGAAAGAATAGCAGGGCATCTCTTCACAGGCTTGTCCCTGATCTATAGCTGAGGGCAAACACTTGTGTGCTTGTGGGAGAGCCTGTGTCTTTCCTGGAAGCGTTTGGGAGTTTTGCTCAGACGCGTGTTTCCTCAAGTTCAAGAATCAAGATCTAGGATACCTGCAGACAGGTGCCTGTTTGTGTGGAGACAGTCTGTTTGAAACTGTGTTCCTCAGCGCCCGCTCTTTCTCCCCGTCGCTCCACACGCCTGGGAGTCCCTTTCTTTCTCTCCACAAGCACGTGTGTTGACTTCGTCGCACATGTGCATCTGCACAAGCGTTGAGCTCAGCAGAGCGTGTCTCTTGACACTTGATGTGCGTTGGCTGTGTCTGCCTGCTCCAGTGAAGAGAGAAACGGGAAATCATCTTGGTAGAGGCAACAAAGCAAAAGCGAGGCAGGATTGACATCTGCTCAACAGAGACGGATTCCCTGCGCTGACACAGTTCACAGTTACACGAGAAGCAATCTGAGCGGTCCGTCGACCGGAGACGTGTTTCCCAAGAGGTCGTTTAGCGAGTGAACAGCAGTGTGCGCGACTTTCAGGAGTGTGCCTGGAAAGTGCCAGAATCACCAGGAGCATCTGTGCAAAAGCTGCTGCCTCTGTGACCGCATTGAGGCACGTTCGCGTGTCTGCGAGTATATAGACGGCTCTTTCGCGTTCACTCCGAGGGAAACGGTCCGCTATTGCTTCTGTGCGCACAGACGCGATTCCCTTGTCTCTTGCGAACACAGGGAACTCTGTGCATCCAAATCTACAGGCTAAGGACGCGTCTGCATATGTTTTGGTGAACAATCGAGTGTGCGTGTTCTGACAGCTGCCTCTATGCAGACGTCTCCACAGAGCCACTTCTGAATGCCCCGCAGCCCAGGACTGAATGGATACACTAACAAGTGCACCGGTGTGAGCAACCACATATGCAGAAGGACGTCTTTCATCTCACAGAAGCGCGAACGTCTTGGCGTTCAAGCACATGGCAGAAACAAGGTGTGAACAGATGAGCTGCTGCTATTTTCTCCGTTCGGCATGCTTCGTTGTAGCTCTCTTGCCGGTCGCCGGCTTAGCGGCTTGCTTTGCGCGACTAGCTCTGGGGAGAGAAGGAGATAGCGCCGGAAACCTCGCCTTTTGCCTTCTTCGGCGCTGGAACCTGGTTGCTGCGCCTTCTCTTTGTCCATGTGCACACACACGATTCCTCAGCGAAAACCATGCAGAAACCTTTCCACGAGCACCCAGGGATGTGCACCCAGCACCACGTGCACGCACACGCAGCTAGAGAAAAGCACCTACCTTTTCACACACTGAAGCCTAAGCAAACGCGTGGCCACACACACGCACACATCCGCAAGCGCGCCTACTCCCATCTATTGAGGGAAAGACGGACGAGCAACGTCCTGACAGGCTTGAGGGGAAAAACGTCCGTTGACGGTTGGCGTACTGCACGCCCGCCTACGGGGCTGCAGGGGAATCCACATTTGGAAGGTACCTGAAGATGTGTGCCTGTTCTTGGAGCTCCGCTAGTAGGGTAGCAAAGACACTCGTAGGCAGTACTGAATGCTGCTCCGTGCTACTTCTCCTCCGCTGGCAAATGCTTCACAGTCGCCCGAGGAAAGACGTTTAACAATCGATCTCCAAGAGGAACGAAACACATGATGCCATAAGGCGAAAGAATAGCAGGGCATCTCTTCACAGGCTTGTCCCTGATCTATAGCTGAGGGCAAACACTTGTGTGCTTGTGGGAGAGCCTGTGTCTTTCCTGGAAGCGTTTGGGAGTTTTGCTCAGACGCGTGTTTCCTCAAGTTCAAGAATCAAGATCTAGGATACCTGCAGACAGGTGCCTGTTTGTGTGGAGACAGTCTGTTTGAAACTGTGTTCCTCAGCGCCCGCTCTTTCTCCCCGTCGCTCCACACGCCTGGGAGTCCCTTTCTTTCTCTCCACAAGCACGTGTGTTGACTTCGTCGCACATGTGCATCTGCACAAGCGTTGAGCTCAGCAGAGCGTGTCTCTTGACACTTGATGTGCGTTGGCTGTGTCTGCCTGCTCCAGTGAAGAGAGAAACGGGAAATCATCTTGGTAGAGGCAACAAAGCAAAAGCGAGGCAGGATTGACATCTGCTCAACAGAGACGGATTCCCTGCGCTGACACAGTTCACAGTTACACGAGAAGCAATCTGAGCGGTCCGTCGACCGGAGACGTGTTTCCCAAGAGGTCGTTTAGCGAGTGAACAGCAGTGTGCGCGACTTTCAGGAGTGTGCCTGGAAAGTGCCAGAATCACCAGGAGCATCTGTGCAAAAGCTGCTGCCTCTGTGACCGCATTGAGGCACGTTCGCGTGTCTGCGAGTATATAGACGGCTCTTTCGCGTTCACTCCGAGGGAAACGGTCCGCTATTGCTTCTGTGCGCACAGACGCGATTCCCTTGTCTCTTGCGAACACAGGGAACTCTGTGCATCCAAATCTACAGGCTAAGGACGCGTCTGCATATGTTTTGGTGAACAATCGAGTGTGCGTGTTCTGACAGCTGCCTCTATGCAGACGTCTCCACAGAGCCACTTCTGAATGCCCCGCAGCCCAGGACTGAATGGATACACTAACAAGTGCACCGGTGTGAGCAACCACATATGCAGAAGGACGTCTTTCATCTCACAGAAGCGCGAACGTCTTGGCGTTCAAGCACATGGCAGAAACAAGGTGTGAACAGATGAGCTGCTGCTATTTTCTCCGTTCGGCATGCTTCGTTGTAGCTCTCTTGCCGGTCGCCGGCTTAGCGGCTTGCTTTGCGCGACTAGCTCTGGGGAGAGAAGGAGATAGCGCCGGAAACCTCGCCTTTTGCCTTCTTCGGCGCTGGAACCTGGTTGCTGCGCCTTCTCTTTGTCCATGTGCACACACACGATTCCTCAGCGAAAACCATGCAGAAACCTTTCCACGAGCACCCAGGGATGTGCACCCAGCACCACGTGCACGCACACGCAGCTAGAGAAAAGCACCTACCTTTTCACACACTGAAGCCTAAGCAAACGCGTGGCCACACACACGCACACATCCGCAAGCGCGCCTACTCCCATCTATTGAGGGAAAGACGGACGAGCAACGTCCTGACAGGCTTGAGGGGAAAAACGTCCGTTGACGGTTGGCGTACTGCACGCCCGCCTACGGGGCTGCAGGGGAATCCACATTTGGAAGGTACCTGAAGATGTGTGCCTGTTCTTGGAGCTCCGCTAGTAGGGTAGCAAAGACACTCGTAGGCAGTACTGAATGCTGCTCCGTGCTACTTCTCCTCCGCTGGCAAATGCTTCACAGTCGCCCGAGGAAAGACGTTTAACAATCGATCTCCAAGAGGAACGAAACACATGATGCCATAAGGCGAAAGAATAGCAGGGCATCTCTTCACAGGCTTGTCCCTGATCTATAGCTGAGGGCAAACACTTGTGTGCTTGTGGGAGAGCCTGTGTCTTTCCTGGAAGCGTTTGGGAGTTTTGCTCAGACGCGTGTTTCCTCAAGTTCAAGAATCAAGATCTAGGATACCTGCAGACAGGTGCCTGTTTGTGTGGAGACAGTCTGTTTGAAACTGTGTTCCTCAGCGCCCGCTCTTTCTCCCCGTCGCTCCACACGCCTGGGAGTCCCTTTCTTTCTCTCCACAAGCACGTGTGTTGACTTCGTCGCACATGTGCATCTGCACAAGCGTTGAGCTCAGCAGAGCGTGTCTCTTGACACTTGATGTGCGTTGGCTGTGTCTGCCTGCTCCAGTGAAGAGAGAAACGGGAAATCATCTTGGTAGAGGCAACAAAGCAAAAGCGAGGCAGGATTGACATCTGCTCAACAGAGACGGATTCCCTGCGCTGACACAGTTCACAGTTACACGAGAAGCAATCTGAGCGGTCCGTCGACCGGAGACGTGTTTCCCAAGAGGTCGTTTAGCGAGTGAACAGCAGTGTGCGCGACTTTCAGGAGTGTGCCTGGAAAGTGCCAGAATCACCAGGAGCATCTGTGCAAAAGCTGCTGCCTCTGTGACCGCATTGAGGCACGTTCGCGTAGTCTGCGAGTATATAGACGGCTCTTTCGCGTTCACTCCGAGGGAAACGGTCCGCTATTGCTTCTGTGCGCACAGACGCGATTCCCTTGTCTCTTGCGAACACAGGGAACTCTGTGCATCCAAATCTACAGGCTAAGGACGCGTCTGCATATGTTTTGGTGAACAATCGAGTGTGCGTGTTCTGACAGCTGCCTCTATGCAGACGTCTCCACAGAGCCACTTCTGAATGCCCCGCAGCCCAGGACTGAATGGATACACTAACAAGTGCACCGGTGTGAGCAACCACATATGCAGAAGGACGTCTTTCATCTCACAGAAGCGCGAACGTCTTGGCGTTCAAGCACATGGCAGAAACAAGGTGTGAACAGATGAGCTGCTGCTATTTTCTCCGTTCGGCATGCTTCGTTGTAGCTCTCTTGCCGGTCGCCGGCTTAGCGGCTTGCTTTGCGCGACTAGCTCTGGGGAGAGAAGGAGATAGCGCCGGAAACCTCGCCTTTTGCCTTCTTCGGCGCTGGAACCTGGTTGCTGCGCCTTCTCTTTGTCCATGTGCACACACACGATTCCTCAGCGAAAACCATGCAGAAACCTTTCCACGAGCACCCAGGGATGTGCACCCAGCACCACGTGCACGCACACGCAGCTAGAGAAAAGCACCTACCTTTTCACACACTGAAGCCTAAGCAAACGCGTGGCCACACACACGCACACATCCGCAAGCGCGCCTACTCCCATCTATTGAGGGAAAGACGGACGAGCAACGTCCTGACAGGCTTGAGGGGAAAAACGTCCGTTGACGGTTGGCGTACTGCACGCCCGCCTACGGGGCTGCAGGGGAATCCACATTTGGAAGGTACCTGAAGATGTGTGCCTGTTCTTGGAGCTCCGCTAGTAGGGTAGCAAAGACACTCGTAGGCAGTACTGAATGCTGCTCCGTGCTACTTCTCCTCCGCTGGCAAATGCTTCACAGTCGCCCGAGGAAAGACGTTTAACAATCGATCTCCAAGAGGAACGAAACACATGATGCCATAAGGCGAAAGAATAGCAGGGCATCTCTTCACAGGCTTGTCCCTGATCTATAGCTGAGGGCAAACACTTGTGTGCTTGTGGGAGAGCCTGTGTCTTTCCTGGAAGCGTTTGGGAGTTTTGCTCAGACGCGTGTTTCCTCAAGTTCAAGAATCAAGATCTAGGATACCTGCAGACAGGTGCCTGTTTGTGTGGAGACAGTCTGTTTGAAACTGTGTTCCTCAGCGCCCGCTCTTTCTCCCCGTCGCTCCACACGCCTGGGAGTCCCTTTCTTTCTCTCCACAAGCACGTGTGTTGACTTCGTCGCACATGTGCATCTGCACAAGCGTTGAGCTCAGCAGAGCGTGTCTCTTGACACTTGATGTGCGTTGGCTGTGTCTGCCTGCTCCAGTGAAGAGAGAAACGGGAAATCATCTTGGTAGAGGCAACAAAGCAAAAGCGAGGCAGGATTGACATCTGCTCAACAGAGACGGATTCCCTGCGCTGACACAGTTCACAGTTACACGAGAAGCAATCTGAGCGGTCCGTCGACCGGAGACGTGTTTCCCAAGAGGTCGTTTAGCGAGTGAACAGCAGTGTGCGCGACTTTCAGGAGTGTGCCTGGAAAGTGCCAGAATCACCAGGAGCATCTGTGCAAAAGCTGCTGCCTCTGTGACCGCATTGAGGCACGTTCGCGTGTCTGCGAGTATATAGACGGCTCTTTCGCGTTCACTCCGAGGGAAACGGTCCGCTATTGCTTCTGTGCGCACAGACGCGATTCCCTTGTCTCTTGCGAACACAGGGAACTCTGTGCATCCAAATCTACAGGCTAAGGACGCGTCTGCATATGTTTTGGTGAACAATCGAGTGTGCGTGTTCTGACAGCTGCCTCTATGCAGACGTCTCCACAGAGCCACTTCTGAATGCCCCGCAGCCCAGGACTGAATGGATACACTAACAAGTGCACCGGTGTGAGCAACCACATATGCAGAAGGACGTCTTTCATCTCACAGAAGCGCGAACGTCTTGGCGTTCAAGCACATGGCAGAAACAAGGTGTGAACAGATGAGCTGCTGCTATTTTCTCCGTTCGGCATGCTTCGTTGTAGCTCTCTTGCCGGTCGCCGGCTTAGCGGCTTGCTTTGCGCGACTAGCTCTGGGGAGAGAAGGAGATAGCGCCGGAAACCTCGCCTTTTGCCTTCTTCGGCGCTGGAACCTGGTTGCTGCGCCTTCTCTTTGTCCATGTGCACACACACGATTCCTCAGCGAAAACCATGCAGAAACCTTTCCACGAGCACCCAGGGATGTGCACCCAGCACCACGTGCACGCACACGCAGCTAGAGAAAAGCACCTACCTTTTCACACACTGAAGCCTAAGCAAACGCGTGGCCACACACACGCACACATCCGCAAGCGCGCCTACTCCCATCTATTGAGGGAAAGACGGACGAGCAACGTCCTGACAGGCTTGAGGGGAAAAACGTCCGTTGACGGTTGGCGTACTGCACGCCCGCCTACGGGGCTGCAGGGGAATCCACATTTGGAAGGTACCTGAAGATGTGTGCCTGTTCTTGGAGCTCCGCTAGTAGGGTAGCAAAGACACTCGTAGGCAGTACTGAATGCTGCTCCGTGCTACTTCTCCTCCGCTGGCAAATGCTTCACAGTCGCCCGAGGAAAGACGTTTAACAATCGATCTCCAAGAGGAACGAAACACATGATGCCATAAGGCGAAAGAATAGCAGGGCATCTCTTCACAGGCTTGTCCCTGATCTATAGCTGAGGGCAAACACTTGTGTGCTTGTGGGAGAGCCTGTGTCTTTCCTGGAAGCGTTTGGGAGTTTTGCTCAGACGCGTGTTTCCTCAAGTTCAAGAATCAAGATCTAGGATACCTGCAGACAGGTGCCTGTTTGTGTGGAGACAGTCTGTTTGAAACTGTGTTCCTCAGCGCCCGCTCTTTCTCCCCGTCGCTCCACACGCCTGGGAGTCCCTTTCTTTCTCTCCACAAGCACGTGTGTTGACTTCGTCGCACATGTGCATCTGCACAAGCGTTGAGCTCAGCAGAGCGTGTCTCTTGACACTTGATGTGCGTTGGCTGTGTCTGCCTGCTCCAGTGAAGAGAGAAACGGGAAATCATCTTGGTAGAGGCAACAAAGCAAAAGCGAGGCAGGATTGACATCTGCTCAACAGAGACGGATTCCCTGCGCTGACACAGTTCACAGTTACACGAGAAGCAATCTGAGCGGTCCGTCGACCGGAGACGTGTTTCCCAAGAGGTCGTTTAGCGAGTGAACAGCAGTGTGCGCGACTTTCAGGAGTGTGCCTGGAAAGTGCCAGAATCACCAGGAGCATCTGTGCAAAAGCTGCTGCCTCTGTGACCGCATTGAGGCACGTTCGCGTGTCTGCGAGTATATAGACGGCTCTTTCGCGTTCACTTCCGAGGGAAACGGTCCGCTATTGCTTCTGTGCGCACAGACGCGATTCCCTTGTCTCTTGCGAACACAGGGAACTCTGTGCATCCAAATCTACAGGCTAAGGACGCGTCTGCATATGTTTTGGTGAACAATCGAGTGTGCGTGTTCTGACAGCTGCCTCTATGCAGACGTCTCCACAGAGCCACTTCTGAATGCCCCGCAGCCCAGGACTGAATGGATACACTAACAAGTGCACCGGTGTGAGCAACCACATATGCAGAAGGACGTCTTTCATCTCACAGAAGCGCGAACGTCTTGGCGTTCAAGCACATGGCAGAAACAAGGTGTGAACAGATGAGCTGCTGCTATTTTCTCCGTTCGGCATGCTTCGTTGTAGCTCTCTTGCCGGTCGCCGGCTTAGCGGCTTGCTTTGCGCGACTAGCTCTGGGGAGAGAAGGAGATAGCGCCGGAAACCTCGCCTTTTGCCTTCTTCGGCGCTGGAACCTGGTTGCTGCGCCTTCTCTTTGTCCATGTGCACACACACGATTCCTCAGCGAAAACCATGCAGAAACCTTTCCACGAGCACCCAGGGATGTGCACCCAGCACCACGTGCACGCACACGCAGCTAGAGAAAAGCACCTACCTTTTCACACACTGAAGCCTAAGCAAACGCGTGGCCACACACACGCACACATCCGCAAGCGCGCCTACTCCCATCTATTGAGGGAAAGACGGACGAGCAACGTCCTGACAGGCTTGAGGGGAAAAACGTCCGTTGACGGTTGGCGTACTGCACGCCCGCCTACGGGGCTGCAGGGGAATCCACATTTGGAAGGTACCTGAAGATGTGTGCCTGTTCTTGGAGCTCCGCTAGTAGGGTAGCAAAGACACTCGTAGGCAGTACTGAATGCTGCTCCGTGCTACTTCTCCTCCGCTGGCAAATGCTTCACAGTCGCCCGAGGAAAGACGTTTAACAATCGATCTCCAAGAGGAACGAAACACATGATGCCATAAGGCGAAAGAATAGCAGGGCATCTCTTCACAGGCTTGTCCCTGATCTATAGCTGAGGGCAAACACTTGTGTGCTTGTGGGAGAGCCTGTGTCTTTCCTGGAAGCGTTTGGGAGTTTTGCTCAGACGCGTGTTTCCTCAAGTTCAAGAATCAAGATCTAGGATACCTGCAGACAGGTGCCTGTTTGTGTGGAGACAGTCTGTTTGAAACTGTGTTCCTCAGCGCCCGCTCTTTCTCCCCGTCGCTCCACACGCCTGGGAGTCCCTTTCTTTCTCTCCACAAGCACGTGTGTTGACTTCGTCGCACATGTGCATCTGCACAAGCGTTGAGCTCAGCAGAGCGTGTCTCTTGACACTTGATGTGCGTTGGCTGTGTCTGCCTGCTCCAGTGAAGAGAGAAACGGGAAATCATCTTGGTAGAGGCAACAAAGCAAAAGCGAGGCAGGATTGACATCTGCTCAACAGAGACGGATTCCCTGCGCTGACACAGTTCACAGTTACACGAGAAGCAATCTGAGCGGTCCGTCGACCGGAGACGTGTTTCCCAAGAGGTCGTTTAGCGAGTGAACAGCAGTGTGCGCGACTTTCAGGAGTGTGCCTGGAAAGTGCCAGAATCACCAGGAGCATCTGTGCAAAAGCTGCTGCCTCTGTGACCGCATTGAGGCACGTTCGCGTGTCTGCGAGTATATAGACGGCTCTTTCGCGTTCACTCCGAGGGAAACGGTCCGCTATTGCTCTGTGCGCACAGACGCGATTCCCTTGTCTCTTGCGAACACAGGGAACTCTGTGCATCCAAATCTACAGGCTAAGGACGCGTCTGCATATGTTTTGGTGAACAATCGAGTGTGCGTGTTCTGACAGCTGCCTCTATGCAGACGTCTCCACAGAGCCACTTCTGAATGCCCCGCAGCCCAGGACTGAATGGATACACTAACAAGTGCACCGGTGTGAGCAACCACATATGCAGAAGGACGTCTTTCATCTCACAGAAGCGCGAACGTCTTGGCGTTCAAGCACATGGCAGAAACAAGGTGTGAACAGATGAGCTGCTGCTATTTTCTCCGTTCGGCATGCTTCGTTGTAGCTCTCTTGCCGGTCGCCGGCTTAGCGGCTTGCTTTGCGCGACTAGCTCTGGGGAGAGAAGGAGATAGCGCCGGAAACCTCGCCTTTTGCCTTCTTCGGCGCTGGAACCTGGTTGCTGCGCCTTCTCTTTGTCCATGTGCACACACACGATTCCTCAGCGAAAACCATGCAGAAACCTTTCCACGAGCACCCAGGGATGTGCACCCAGCACCACGTGCACGCACACGCAGCTAGAGAAAAGCACCTACCTTTTCACACACTGAAGCCTAAGCAAACGCGTGGCCACACACACGCACACATCCGCAAGCGCGCCTACTCCCATCTATTGAGGGAAAGACGGACGAGCAACGTCCTGACAGGCTTGAGGGGAAAAACGTCCGTTGACGGTTGGCGTACTGCACGCCCGCCTACGGGGCTGCAGGGGAATCCACATTTGGAAGGTACCTGAAGATGTGTGCCTGTTCTTGGAGCTCCGCTAGTAGGGTAGCAAAGACACTCGTAGGCAGTACTGAATGCTGCTCCGTGCTACTTCTCCTCCGCTGGCAAATGCTTCACAGTCGCCCGAGGAAAGACGTTTAACAATCGATCTCCAAGAGGAACGAAACACATGATGCCATAAGGCGAAAGAATAGCAGGGCATCTCTTCACAGGCTTGTCCCTGATCTATAGCTGAGGGCAAACACTTGTGTGCTTGTGGGAGAGCCTGTGTCTTTCCTGGAAGCGTTTGGGAGTTTTGCTCAGACGCGTGTTTCCTCAAGTTCAAGAATCAAGATCTAGGATACCTGCAGACAGGTGCCTGTTTAGTGTGGAGACAGTCTGTTTGAAACTGTGTTCCTCAGCGCCCGCTCTTTCTCCCCGTCGCTCCACACGCCTGGGAGTCCCTTTCTTTCTCTCCACAAGCACGTGTGTTGACTTCGTCGCACATGTGCATCTGCACAAGCGTTGAGCTCAGCAGAGCGTGTCTCTTGACACTTGATGTGCGTTGGCTGTGTCTGCCTGCTCCAGTGAAGAGAGAAACGGGAAATCATCTTGGTAGAGGCAACAAAGCAAAAGCGAGGCAGGATTGACATCTGCTCAACAGAGACGGATTCCCTGCGCTGACACAGTTCACAGTTACACGAGAAGCAATCTGAGCGGTCCGTCGACCGGAGACGTGTTTCCCAAGAGGTCGTTTAGCGAGTGAACAGCAGTGTGCGCGACTTTCAGGAGTGTGCCTGGAAAGTGCCAGAATCACCAGGAGCATCTGTGCAAAAGCTGCTGCCTCTGTGACCGCATTGAGGCACGTTCGCGTGTCTGCGAGTATATAGACGGCTCTTTCGCGTTCACTCCGAGGGAAACGGTCCGCTATTGCTTCTGTGCGCACAGACGCGATTCCCTTGTCTCTTGCGAACACAGGGAACTCTGTGCATCCAAATCTACAGGCTAAGGACGCGTCTGCATATGTTTTGGTGAACAATCGAGTGTGCGTGTTCTGACAGCTGCCTCTATGCAGACGTCTCCACAGAGCCACTTCTGAATGCCCCGCAGCCCAGGACTGAATGGATACACTAACAAGTGCACCGGTGTGAGCAACCACATATGCAGAAGGACGTCTTTCATCTCACAGAAGCGCGAACGTCTTGGCGTTCAAGCACATGGCAGAAACAAGGTGTGAACAGATGAGCTGCTGCTATTTTCTCCGTTCGGCATGCTTCGTTGTAGCTCTCTTGCCGGTCGCCGGCTTAGCGGCTTGCTTTGCGCGACTAGCTCTGGGGAGAGAAGGAGATAGCGCCGGAAACCTCGCCTTTTGCCTTCTTCGGCGCTGGAACCTGGTTGCTGCGCCTTCTCTTTGTCCATGTGCACACACACGATTCCTCAGCGAAAACCATGCAGAAACCTTTCCACGAGCACCCAGGGATGTGCACCCAGCACCACGTGCACGCACACGCAGCTAGAGAAAAGCACCTACCTTTTCACACACTGAAGCCTAAGCAAACGCGTGGCCACACACACGCACACATCCGCAAGCGCGCCTACTCCCATCTATTGAGGGAAAGACGGACGAGCAACGTCCTGACAGGCTTGAGGGGAAAAACGTCCGTTGACGGTTGGCGTACTGCACGCCCGCCTACGGGGCTGCAGGGGAATCCACATTTGGAAGGTACCTGAAGATGTGTGCCTGTTCTTGGAGCTCCGCTAGTAGGGTAGCAAAGACACTCGTAGGCAGTACTGAATGCTGCTCCGTGCTACTTCTCCTCCGCTGGCAAATGCTTCACAGTCGCCCGAGGAAAGACGTTTAACAATCGATCTCCAAGAGGAACGAAACACATGATGCCATAAGGCGAAAGAATAGCAGGGCATCTCTTCACAGGCTTGTCCCTGATCTATAGCTGAGGGCAAACACTTGTGTGCTTGTGGGAGAGCCTGTGTCTTTCCTGGAAGCGTTTGGGAGTTTTGCTCAGACGCGTGTTTCCTCAAGTTCAAGAATCAAGATCTAGGATACCTGCAGACAGGTGCCTGTTTGTGTGGAGACAGTCTGTTTGAAACTGTGTTCCTCAGCGCCCGCTCTTTCTCCCCGTCGCTCCACACGCCTGGGAGTCCCTTTCTTTCTCTCCACAAGCACGTGTGTTGACTTCGTCGCACATGTGCATCTGCACAAGCGTTGAGCTCAGCAGAGCGTGTCTCTTGACACTTGATGTGCGTTGGCTGTGTCTGCCTGCTCCAGTGAAGAGAGAAACGGGAAATCATCTTGGTAGAGGCAACAAAGCAAAAGCGAGGCAGGATTGACATCTGCTCAACAGAGACGGATTCCCTGCGCTGACACAGTTCACAGTTACACGAGAAGCAATCTGAGCGGTCCGTCGACCGGAGACGTGTTTCCCAAGAGGTCGTTTAGCGAGTGAACAGCAGTGTGCGCGACTTTCAGGAGTGTGCCTGGAAAGTGCCAGAATCACCAGGAGCATCTGTGCAAAAGCTGCTGCCTCTGTGACCGCATTGAGGCACGTTCGCGTGTCTGCGAGTATATAGACGGCTCTTTCGCGTTCACTCCGAGGGAAACGGTCCGCTATTGCTTCTGTGCGCACAGACGCGATTCCCTTGTCTCTTGCGAACACAGGGAACTCTGTGCATCCAAATCTACAGGCTAAGGACGCGTCTGCATATGTTTTGGTGAACAATCGAGTGTGCGTGTTCTGACAGCTGCCTCTATGCAGACGTCTCCACAGAGCCACTTCTGAATGCCCCGCAGCCCAGGACTGAATGGATACACTAACAAGTGCACCGGTGTGAGCAACCACATATGCAGAAGGACGTCTTTCATCTCACAGAAGCGCGAACGTCTTGGCGTTCAAGCACATGGCAGAAACAAGGTGTGAACAGATGAGCTGCTGCTATTTTCTCCGTTCGGCATGCTTCGTTGTAGCTCTCTTGCCGGTCGCCGGCTTAGCGGCTTGCTTTGCGCGACTAGCTCTGGGGAGAGAAGGAGATAGCGCCGGAAACCTCGCCTTTTGCCTTCTTCGGCGCTGGAACCTGGTTGCTGCGCCTTCTCTTTGTCCATGTGCACACACACGATTCCTCAGCGAAAACCATGCAGAAACCTTTCCACGAGCACCCAGGGATGTGCACCCAGCACCACGTGCACGCACACGCAGCTAGAGAAAAGCACCTACCTTTTCACACACTGAAGCCTAAGCAAACGCGTGGCCACACACACGCACACATCCGCAAGCGCGCCTACTCCCATCTATTGAGGGAAAGACGGACGAGCAACGTCCTGACAGGCTTGAGGGGAAAAACGTCCGTTGACGGTTGGCGTACTGCACGCCCGCCTACGGGGCTGCAGGGGAATCCACATTTGGAAGGTACCTGAAGATGTGTGCCTGTTCTTGGAGCTCCGCTAGTAGGGTAGCAAAGACACTCGTAGGCAGTACTGAATGCTGCTCCGTGCTACTTCTCCTCCGCTGGCAAATGCTTCACAGTCGCCCGAGGAAAGACGTTTAACAATCGATCTCCAAGAGGAACGAAACACATGATGCCATAAGGCGAAAGAATAGCAGGGCATCTCTTCACAGGCTTGTCCCTGATCTATAGCTGAGGGCAAACACTTGTGTGCTTGTGGGAGAGCCTGTGTCTTTCCTGGAAGCGTTTGGGAGTTTTGCTCAGACGCGTGTTTCCTCAAGTTCAAGAATCAAGATCTAGGATACCTGCAGACAGGTGCCTGTTTGTGTGGAGACAGTCTGTTTGAAACTGTGTTCCTCAGCGCCCGCTCTTTCTCCCCGTCGCTCCACACGCCTGGGAGTCCCTTTCTTTCTCTCCACAAGCACGTGTGTTGACTTCGTCGCACATGTGCATCTGCACAAGCGTTGAGCTCAGCAGAGCGTGTCTCTTGACACTTGATGTGCGTTGGCTGTGTCTGCCTGCTCCAGTGAAGAGAGAAACGGGAAATCATCTTGGTAGAGGCAACAAAGCAAAAGCGAGGCAGGATTGACATCTGCTCAACAGAGACGGATTCCCTGCGCTGACACAGTTCACAGTTACACGAGAAGCAATCTGAGCGGTCCGTCGACCGGAGACGTGTTTCCCAAGAGGTCGTTTAGCGAGTGAACAGCAGTGTGCGCGACTTTCAGGAGTGTGCCTGGAAAGTGCCAGAATCACCAGGAGCATCTGTGCAAAAGCTGCTGCCTCTGTGACCGCATTGAGGCACGTTCGCGTGTCTGCGAGTATATAGACGGCTCTTTCGCGTTCACTCCGAGGGAAACGGTCCGCTATTGCTTCTGTGCGCACAGACGCGATTCCCTTGTCTCTTGCGAACACAGGGAACTCTGTGCATCCAAATCTACAGGCTAAGGACGCGTCTGCATATGTTTTGGTGAACAATCGAGTGTGCGTGTTCTGACAGCTGCCTCTATGCAGACGTCTCCACAGAGCCACTTCTGAATGCCCCGCAGCCCAGGACTGAATGGATACACTAACAAGTGCACCGGTGTGAGCAACCACATATGCAGAAGGACGTCTTTCATCTCACAGAAGCGCGAACGTCTTGGCGTTCAAGCACATGGCAGAAACAAGGTGTGAACAGATGAGCTGCTGCTATTTTCTCCGTTCGGCATGCTTCGTTGTAGCTCTCTTGCCGGTCGCCGGCTTAGCGGCTTGCTTTGCGCGACTAGCTCTGGGGAGAGAAGGAGATAGCGCCGGAAACCTCGCCTTTTGCCTTCTTCGGCGCTGGAACCTGGTTGCTGCGCCTTCTCTTTGTCCATGTGCACACACACGATTCCTCAGCGAAAACCATGCAGAAACCTTTCCACGAGCACCCAGGGATGTGCACCCAGCACCACGTGCACGCACACGCAGCTAGAGAAAAGCACCTACCTTTTCACACACTGAAGCCTAAGCAAACGCGTGGCCACACACACGCACACATCCGCAAGCGCGCCTACTCCCATCTATTGAGGGAAAGACGGACGAGCAACGTCCTGACAGGCTTGAGGGGAAAAACGTCCGTTGACGGTTGGCGTACTGCACGCCCGCCTACGGGGCTGCAGGGGAATCCACATTTGGAAGGTACCTGAAGATGTGTGCCTGTTCTTGGAGCTCCGCTAGTAGGGTAGCAAAGACACTCGTAGGCAGTACTGAATGCTGCTCCGTGCTACTTCTCCTCCGCTGGCAAATGCTTCACAGTCGCCCGAGGAAAGACGTTTAACAATCGATCTCCAAGAGGAACGAAACACATGATGCCATAAGGCGAAAGAATAGCAGGGCATCTCTTCACAGGCTTGTCCCTGATCTATAGCTGAGGGCAAACACTTGTGTGCTTGTGGGAGAGCCTGTGTCTTTCCTGGAAGCGTTTGGGAGTTTTGCTCAGACGCGTGTTTCCTCAAGTTCAAGAATCAAGATCTAGGATACCTGCAGACAGGTGCCTGTTTGTGTGGAGACAGTCTGTTTGAAACTGTGTTCCTCAGCGCCCGCTCTTTCTCCCCGTCGCTCCACACGCCTGGGAGTCCCTTTCTTTCTCTCCACAAGCACGTGTGTTGACTTCGTCGCACATGTGCATCTGCACAAGCGTTGAGCTCAGCAGAGCGTGTCTCTTGACACTTGATGTGCGTTGGCTGTGTCTGCCTGCTCCAGTGAAGAGAGAAACGGGAAATCATCTTGGTAGAGGCAACAAAGCAAAAGCGAGGCAGGATTGACATCTGCTCAACAGAGACGGATTCCCTGCGCTGACACAGTTCACAGTTACACGAGAAGCAATCTGAGCGGTCCGTCGACCGGAGACGTGTTTCCCAAGAGGTCGTTTAGCGAGTGAACAGCAGTGTGCGCGACTTTCAGGAGTGTGCCTGGAAAGTGCCAGAATCACCAGGAGCATCTGTGCAAAAGCTGCTGCCTCTGTGACCGCATTGAGGCACGTTCGCGTGTCTGCGAGTATATAGACGGCTCTTTCGCGTTCACTCCGAGGGAAACGGTCCGCTATTGCTTCTGTGCGCACAGACGCGATTCCCTTGTCTCTTGCGAACACAGGGAACTCTGTGCATCCAAATCTACAGGCTAAGGACGCGTCTGCATATGTTTTGGTGAACAATCGAGTGTGCGTGTTCTGACAGCTGCCTCTATGCAGACGTCTCCACAGAGCCACTTCTGAATGCCCCGCAGCCCAGGACTGAATGGATACACTAACAAGTGCACCGGTGTGAGCAACCACATATGCAGAAGGACGTCTTTCATCTCACAGAAGCGCGAACGTCTTGGCGTTCAAGCACATGGCAGAAACAAGGTGTGAACAGATGAGCTGCTGCTATTTTCTCCGTTCGGCATGCTTCGTTGTAGCTCTCTTGCCGGTCGCCGGCTTAGCGGCTTGCTTTGCGCGACTAGCTCTGGGGAGAGAAGGAGATAGCGCCGGAAACCTCGCCTTTTGCCTTCTTCGGCGCTGGAACCTGGTTGCTGCGCCTTCTCTTTGTCCATGTGCACACACACGATTCCTCAGCGAAAACCATGCAGAAACCTTTCCACGAGCACCCAGGGATGTGCACCCAGCACCACGTGCACGCACACGCAGCTAGAGAAAAGCACCTACCTTTTCACACACTGAAGCCTAAGCAAACGCGTGGCCACACACACGCACACATCCGCAAGCGCGCCTACTCCCATCTATTGAGGGAAAGACGGACGAGCAACGTCCTGACAGGCTTGAGGGGAAAAACGTCCGTTGACGGTTGGCGTACTGCACGCCCGCCTACGGGGCTGCAGGGGAATCCACATTTGGAAGGTACCTGAAGATGTGTGCCTGTTCTTGGAGCTCCGCTAGTAGGGTAGCAAAGACACTCGTAGGCAGTACTGAATGCTGCTCCGTGCTACTTCTCCTCCGCTGGCAAATGCTTCACAGTCGCCCGAGGAAAGACGTTTAACAATCGATCTCCAAGAGGAACGAAACACATGATGCCATAAGGCGAAAGAATAGCAGGGCATCTCTTCACAGGCTTGTCCCTGATCTATAGCTGAGGGCAAACACTTGTGTGCTTGTGGGAGAGCCTGTGTCTTTCCTGGAAGCGTTTGGGAGTTTTGCTCAGACGCGTGTTTCCTCAAGTTCAAGAATCAAGATCTAGGATACCTGCAGACAGGTGCCTGTTTGTGTGGAGACAGTCTGTTTGAAACTGTGTTCCTCAGCGCCCGCTCTTTCTCCCCGTCGCTCCACACGCCTGGGAGTCCCTTTCTTTCTCTCCACAAGCACGTGTGTTGACTTCGTCGCACATGTGCATCTGCACAAGCGTTGAGCTCAGCAGAGCGTGTCTCTTGACACTTGATGTGCGTTGGCTGTGTCTGCCTGCTCCAGTGAAGAGAGAAACGGGAAATCATCTTGGTAGAGGCAACAAAGCAAAAGCGAGGCAGGATTGACATCTGCTCAACAGAGACGGATTCCCTGCGCTGACACAGTTCACAGTTACACGAGAAGCAATCTGAGCGGTCCGTCGACCGGAGACGTGTTTCCCAAGAGGTCGTTTAGCGAGTGAACAGCAGTGTGCGCGACTTTCAGGAGTGTGCCTGGAAAGTGCCAGAATCACCAGGAGCATCTGTGCAAAAGCTGCTGCCTCTGTGACCGCATTGAGGCACGTTCGCGTGTCTGCGAGTATATAGACGGCTCTTTCGCGTTCACTCCGAGGGAAACGGTCCGCTATTGCTTCTGTGCGCACAGACGCGATTCCCTTGTCTCTTGCGAACACAGGGAACTCTGTGCATCCAAATCTACAGGCTAAGGACGCGTCTGCATATGTTTTGGTGAACAATCGAGTGTGCGTGTTCTGACAGCTGCCTCTATGCAGACGTCTCCACAGAGCCACTTCTGAATGCCCCGCAGCCCAGGACTGAATGGATACACTAACAAGTGCACCGGTGTGAGCAACCACATATGCAGAAGGACGTCTTTCATCTCACAGAAGCGCGAACGTCTTGGCGTTCAAGCACATGGCAGAAACAAGGTGTGAACAGATGAGCTGCTGCTATTTTCTCCGTTCGGCATGCTTCGTTGTAGCTCTCTTGCCGGTCGCCGGCTTAGCGGCTTGCTTTGCGCGACTAGCTCTGGGGAGAGAAGGAGATAGCGCCGGAAACCTCGCCTTTTGCCTTCTTCGGCGCTGGAACCTGGTTGCTGCGCCTTCTCTTTGTCCATGTGCACACACACGATTCCTCAGCGAAAACCATGCAGAAACCTTTCCACGAGCACCCAGGGATGTGCACCCAGCACCACGTGCACGCACACGCAGCTAGAGAAAAGCACCTACCTTTTCACACACTGAAGCCTAAGCAAACGCGTGGCCACACACACGCACACATCCGCAAGCGCGCCTACTCCCATCTATTGAGGGAAAGACGGACGAGCAACGTCCTGACAGGCTTGAGGGGAAAAACGTCCGTTGACGGTTGGCGTACTGCACGCCCGCCTACGGGGCTGCAGGGGAATCCACATTTGGAAGGTACCTGAAGATGTGTGCCTGTTCTTGGAGCTCCGCTAGTAGGGTAGCAAAGACACTCGTAGGCAGTACTGAATGCTGCTCCGTGCTACTTCTCCTCCGCTGGCAAATGCTTCACAGTCGCCCGAGGAAAGACGTTTAACAATCGATCTCCAAGAGGAACGAAACACATGATGCCATAAGGCGAAAGAATAGCAGGGCATCTCTTCACAGGCTTGTCCCTGATCTATAGCTGAGGGCAAACACTTGTGTGCTTGTGGGAGAGCCTGTGTCTTTCCTGGAAGCGTTTGGGAGTTTTGCTCAGACGCGTGTTTCCTCAAGTTCAAGAATCAAGATCTAGGATACCTGCAGACAGGTGCCTGTTTGTGTGGAGACAGTCTGTTTGAAACTGTGTTCCTCAGCGCCCGCTCTTTCTCCCCGTCGCTCCACACGCCTGGGAGTCCCTTTCTTTCTCTCCACAAGCACGTGTGTTGACTTCGTCGCACATGTGCATCTGCACAAGCGTTGAGCTCAGCAGAGCGTGTCTCTTGACACTTGATGTGCGTTGGCTGTGTCTGCCTGCTCCAGTGAAGAGAGAAACGGGAAATCATCTTGGTAGAGGCAACAAAGCAAAAGCGAGGCAGGATTGACATCTGCTCAACAGAGACGGATTCCCTGCGCTGACACAGTTCACAGTTACACGAGAAGCAATCTGAGCGGTCCGTCGACCGGAGACGTGTTTCCCAAGAGGTCGTTTAGCGAGTGAACAGCAGTGTGCGCGACTTTCAGGAGTGTGCCTGGAAAGTGCCAGAATCACCAGGAGCATCTGTGCAAAAGCTGCTGCCTCTGTGACCGCATTGAGGCACGTTCGCGTGTCTGCGAGTATATAGACGGCTCTTTCGCGTTCACTCCGAGGGAAACGGTCCGCTATTGCTTCTGTGCGCACAGACGCGATTCCCTTGTCTCTTGCGAACACAGGGAACTCTGTGCATCCAAATCTACAGGCTAAGGACGCGTCTGCATATGTTTTGGTGAACAATCGAGTGTGCGTGTTCTGACAGCTGCCTCTATGCAGACGTCTCCACAGAGCCACTTCTGAATGCCCCGCAGCCCAGGACTGAATGGATACACTAACAAGTGCACCGGTGTGAGCAACCACATATGCAGAAGGACGTCTTTCATCTCACAGAAGCGCGAACGTCTTGGCGTTCAAGCACATGGCAGAAACAAGGTGTGAACAGATGAGCTGCTGCTATTTTCTCCGTTCGGCATGCTTCGTTGTAGCTCTCTTGCCGGTCGCCGGCTTAGCGGCTTGCTTTGCGCGACTAGCTCTGGGGAGAGAAGGAGATAGCGCCGGAAACCTCGCCTTTTGCCTTCTTCGGCGCTGGAACCTGGTTGCTGCGCCTTCTCTTTGTCCATGTGCACACACACGATTCCTCAGCGAAAACCATGCAGAAACCTTTCCACGAGCACCCAGGGATGTGCACCCAGCACCACGTGCACGCACACGCAGCTAGAGAAAAGCACCTACCTTTTCACACACTGAAGCCTAAGCAAACGCGTGGCCACACACACGCACACATCCGCAAGCGCGCCTACTCCCATCTATTGAGGGAAAGACGGACGAGCAACGTCCTGACAGGCTTGAGGGGAAAAACGTCCGTTGACGGTTGGCGTACTGCACGCCCGCCTACGGGGCTGCAGGGGAATCCACATTTGGAAGGTACCTGAAGATGTGTGCCTGTTCTTGGAGCTCCGCTAGTAGGGTAGCAAAGACACTCGTAGGCAGTACTGAATGCTGCTCCGTGCTACTTCTCCTCCGCTGGCAAATGCTTCACAGTCGCCCGAGGAAAGACGTTTAACAATCGATCTCCAAGAGGAACGAAACACATGATGCCATAAGGCGAAAGAATAGCAGGGCATCTCTTCACAGGCTTGTCCCTGATCTATAGCTGAGGGCAAACACTTGTGTGCTTGTGGGAGAGCCTGTGTCTTTCCTGGAAGCGTTTGGGAGTTTTGCTCAGACGCGTGTTTCCTCAAGTTCAAGAATCAAGATCTAGGATACCTGCAGACAGGTGCCTGTTTGTGTGGAGACAGTCTGTTTGAAACTGTGTTCCTCAGCGCCCGCTCTTTCTCCCCGTCGCTCCACACGCCTGGGAGTCCCTTTCTTTCTCTCCACAAGCACGTGTGTTGACTTCGTCGCACATGTGCATCTGCACAAGCGTTGAGCTCAGCAGAGCGTGTCTCTTGACACTTGATGTGCGTTGGCTGTGTCTGCCTGCTCCAGTGAAGAGAGAAACGGGAAATCATCTTGGTAGAGGCAACAAAGCAAAAGCGAGGCAGGATTGACATCTGCTCAACAGAGACGGATTCCCTGCGCTGACACAGTTCACAGTTACACGAGAAGCAATCTGAGCGGTCCGTCGACCGGAGACGTGTTTCCCAAGAGGTCGTTTAGCGAGTGAACAGCAGTGTGCGCGACTTTCAGGAGTGTGCCTGGAAAGTGCCAGAATCACCAGGAGCATCTGTGCAAAAGCTGCTGCCTCTGTGACCGCATTGAGGCACGTTCGCGTGTCTGCGAGTATATAGACGGCTCTTTCGCGTTCACTCCGAGGGAAACGGTCCGCTATTGCTTCTGTGCGCACAGACGCGATTCCCTTGTCTCTTGCGAACACAGGGAACTCTGTGCATCCAAATCTACAGGCTAAGGACGCGTCTGCATATGTTTTGGTGAACAATCGAGTGTGCGTGTTCTGACAGCTGCCTCTATGCAGACGTCTCCACAGAGCCACTTCTGAATGCCCCGCAGCCCAGGACTGAATGGATACACTAACAAGTGCACCGGTGTGAGCAACCACATATGCAGAAGGACGTCTTTCATCTCACAGAAGCGCGAACGTCTTGGCGTTCAAGCACATGGCAGAAACAAGGTGTGAACAGATGAGCTGCTGCTATTTTCTCCGTTCGGCATGCTTCGTTGTAGCTCTCTTGCCGGTCGCCGGCTTAGCGGCTTGCTTTGCGCGACTAGCTCTGGGGAGAGAAGGAGATAGCGCCGGAAACCTCGCCTTTTGCCTTCTTCGGCGCTGGAACCTGGTTGCTGCGCCTTCTCTTTGTCCATGTGCACACACACGATTCCTCAGCGAAAACCATGCAGAAACCTTTCCACGAGCACCCAGGGATGTGCACCCAGCACCACGTGCACGCACACGCAGCTAGAGAAAAGCACCTACCTTTTCACACACTGAAGCCTAAGCAAACGCGTGGCCACACACACGCACACATCCGCAAGCGCGCCTACTCCCATCTATTGAGGGAAAGACGGACGAGCAACGTCCTGACAGGCTTGAGGGGAAAAACGTCCGTTGACGGTTGGCGTACTGCACGCCCGCCTACGGGGCTGCAGGGGAATCCACATTTGGAAGGTACCTGAAGATGTGTGCCTGTTCTTGGAGCTCCGCTAGTAGGGTAGCAAAGACACTCGTAGGCAGTACTGAATGCTGCTCCGTGCTACTTCTCCTCCGCTGGCAAATGCTTCACAGTCGCCCGAGGAAAGACGTTTAACAATCGATCTCCAAGAGGAACGAAACACATGATGCCATAAGGCGAAAGAATAGCAGGGCATCTCTTCACAGGCTTGTCCCTGATCTATAGCTGAGGGCAAACACTTGTGTGCTTGTGGGAGAGCCTGTGTCTTTCCTGGAAGCGTTTGGGAGTTTTGCTCAGACGCGTGTTTCCTCAAGTTCAAGAATCAAGATCTAGGATACCTGCAGACAGGTGCCTGTTTGTGTGGAGACAGTCTGTTTGAAACTGTGTTCCTCAGCGCCCGCTCTTTCTCCCCGTCGCTCCACACGCCTGGGAGTCCCTTTCTTTCTCTCCACAAGCACGTGTGTTGACTTCGTCGCACATGTGCATCTGCACAAGCGTTGAGCTCAGCAGAGCGTGTCTCTTGACACTTGATGTGCGTTGGCTGTGTCTGCCTGCTCCAGTGAAGAGAGAAACGGGAAATCATCTTGGTAGAGGCAACAAAGCAAAAGCGAGGCAGGATTGACATCTGCTCAACAGAGACGGATTCCCTGCGCTGACACAGTTCACAGTTACACGAGAAGCAATCTGAGCGGTCCGTCGACCGGAGACGTGTTTCCCAAGAGGTCGTTTAGCGAGTGAACAGCAGTGTGCGCGACTTTCAGGAGTGTGCCTGGAAAGTGCCAGAATCACCAGGAGCATCTGTGCAAAAGCTGCTGCCTCTGTGACCGCATTGAGGCACGTTCGCGTGTCTGCGAGTATATAGACGGCTCTTTCGCGTTCACTCCGAGGGAAACGGTCCGCTATTGCTTCTGTGCGCACAGACGCGATTCCCTTGTCTCTTGCGAACACAGGGAACTCTGTGCATCCAAATCTACAGGCTAAGGACGCGTCTGCATATGTTTTGGTGAACAATCGAGTGTGCGTGTTCTGACAGCTGCCTCTATGCAGACGTCTCCACAGAGCCACTTCTGAATGCCCCGCAGCCCAGGACTGAATGGATACACTAACAAGTGCACCGGTGTGAGCAACCACATATGCAGAAGGACGTCTTTCATCTCACAGAAGCGCGAACGTCTTGGCGTTCAAGCACATGGCAGAAACAAGGTGTGAACAGATGAGCTGCTGCTATTTTCTCCGTTCGGCATGCTTCGTTGTAGCTCTCTTGCCGGTCGCCGGCTTAGCGGCTTGCTTTGCGCGACTAGCTCTGGGGAGAGAAGGAGATAGCGCCGGAAACCTCGCCTTTTGCCTTCTTCGGCGCTGGAACCTGGTTGCTGCGCCTTCTCTTTGTCCATGTGCACACACACGATTCCTCAGCGAAAACCATGCAGAAACCTTTCCACGAGCACCCAGGGATGTGCACCCAGCACCACGTGCACGCACACGCAGCTAGAGAAAAGCACCTACCTTTTCACACACTGAAGCCTAAGCAAACGCGTGGCCACACACACGCACACATCCGCAAGCGCGCCTACTCCCATCTATTGAGGGAAAGACGGACGAGCAACGTCCTGACAGGCTTGAGGGGAAAAACGTCCGTTGACGGTTGGCGTACTGCACGCCCGCCTACGGGGCTGCAGGGGAATCCACATTTGGAAGGTACCTGAAGATGTGTGCCTGTTCTTGGAGCTCCGCTAGTAGGGTAGCAAAGACACTCGTAGGCAGTACTGAATGCTGCTCCGTGCTACTTCTCCTCCGCTGGCAAATGCTTCACAGTCGCCCGAGGAAAGACGTTTAACAATCGATCTCCAAGAGGAACGAAACACATGATGCCATAAGGCGAAAGAATAGCAGGGCATCTCTTCACAGGCTTGTCCCTGATCTATAGCTGAGGGCAAACACTTGTGTGCTTGTGGGAGAGCCTGTGTCTTTCCTGGAAGCGTTTGGGAGTTTTGCTCAGACGCGTGTTTCCTCAAGTTCAAGAATCAAGATCTAGGATACCTGCAGACAGGTGCCTGTTTGTGTGGAGACAGTCTGTTTGAAACTGTGTTCCTCAGCGCCCGCTCTTTCTCCCCGTCGCTCCACACGCCTGGGAGTCCCTTTCTTTCTCTCCACAAGCACGTGTGTTGACTTCGTCGCACATGTGCATCTGCACAAGCGTTGAGCTCAGCAGAGCGTGTCTCTTGACACTTGATGTGCGTTGGCTGTGTCTGCCTGCTCCAGTGAAGAGAGAAACGGGAAATCATCTTGGTAGAGGCAACAAAGCAAAAGCGAGGCAGGATTGACATCTGCTCAACAGAGACGGATTCCCTGCGCTGACACAGTTCACAGTTACACGAGAAGCAATCTGAGCGGTCCGTCGACCGGAGACGTGTTTCCCAAGAGGTCGTTTAGCGAGTGAACAGCAGTGTGCGCGACTTTCAGGAGTGTGCCTGGAAAGTGCCAGAATCACCAGGAGCATCTGTGCAAAAGCTGCTGCCTCTGTGACCGCATTGAGGCACGTTCGCGTGTCTGCGAGTATATAGACGGCTCTTTCGCGTTCACTCCGAGGGAAACGGTCCGCTATTGCTTCTGTGCGCACAGACGCGATTCCCTTGTCTCTTGCGAACACAGGGAACTCTGTGCATCCAAATCTACAGGCTAAGGACGCGTCTGCATATGTTTTGGTGAACAATCGAGTGTGCGTGTTCTGACAGCTGCCTCTATGCAGACGTCTCCACAGAGCCACTTCTGAATGCCCCGCAGCCCAGGACTGAATGGATACACTAACAAGTGCACCGGTGTGAGCAACCACATATGCAGAAGGACGTCTTTCATCTCACAGAAGCGCGAACGTCTTGGCGTTCAAGCACATGGCAGAAACAAGGTGTGAACAGATGAGCTGCTGCTATTTTCTCCGTTCGGCATGCTTCGTTGTAGCTCTCTTGCCGGTCGCCGGCTTAGCGGCTTGCTTTGCGCGACTAGCTCTGGGGAGAGAAGGAGATAGCGCCGGAAACCTCGCCTTTTGCCTTCTTCGGCGCTGGAACCTGGTTGCTGCGCCTTCTCTTTGTCCATGTGCACACACACGATTCCTCAGCGAAAACCATGCAGAAACCTTTCCACGAGCACCCAGGGATGTGCACCCAGCACCACGTGCACGCACACGCAGCTAGAGAAAAGCACCTACCTTTTCACACACTGAAGCCTAAGCAAACGCGTGGCCACACACACGCACACATCCGCAAGCGCGCCTACTCCCATCTATTGAGGGAAAGACGGACGAGCAACGTCCTGACAGGCTTGAGGGGAAAAACGTCCGTTGACGGTTGGCGTACTGCACGCCCGCCTACGGGGCTGCAGGGGAATCCACATTTGGAAGGTACCTGAAGATGTGTGCCTGTTCTTGGAGCTCCGCTAGTAGGGTAGCAAAGACACTCGTAGGCAGTACTGAATGCTGCTCCGTGCTACTTCTCCTCCGCTGGCAAATGCTTCACAGTCGCCCGAGGAAAGACGTTTAACAATCGATCTCCAAGAGGAACGAAACACATGATGCCATAAGGCGAAAGAATAGCAGGGCATCTCTTCACAGGCTTGTCCCTGATCTATAGCTGAGGGCAAACACTTGTGTGCTTGTGGGAGAGCCTGTGTCTTTCCTGGAAGCGTTTGGGAGTTTTGCTCAGACGCGTGTTTCCTCAAGTTCAAGAATCAAGATCTAGGATACCTGCAGACAGGTGCCTGTTTGTGTGGAGACAGTCTGTTTGAAACTGTGTTCCTCAGCGCCCGCTCTTTCTCCCCGTCGCTCCACACGCCTGGGAGTCCCTTTCTTTCTCTCCACAAGCACGTGTGTTGACTTCGTCGCACATGTGCATCTGCACAAGCGTTGAGCTCAGCAGAGCGTGTCTCTTGACACTTGATGTGCGTTGGCTGTGTCTGCGTGCTCCAGTGAAGAGAGAAACGGGAAATCATCTTGGTAGAGGCAACAAAGCAAAAGCGAGGCAGGATTGACATCTGCTCAACAGAGACGGATTCCCTGCGCTGACACAGTTCACAGTTACACGAGAAGCAATCTGAGCGGTCCGTCGACCGGAGACGTGTTTCCCAAGAGGTCGTTTAGCGAGTGAACAGCAGTGTGCGCGACTTTCAGGAGTGTGCCTGGAAAGTGCCAGAATCACCAGGAGCATCTGTGCAAAAGCTGCTGCCTCTGTGACCGCATTGAGGCACGTTCGCGTGTCTGCGAGTATATAGACGGCTCTTTCGCGTTCACTCCGAGGGAAACGGTCCGCTATTGCTTCTGTGCGCACAGACGCGATTCCCTTGTCTCTTGCGAACACAGGGAACTCTGTGCATCCAAATCTACAGGCTAAGGACGCGTCTGCATATGTTTTGGTGAACAATCGAGTGTGCGTGTTCTGACAGCTGCCTCTATGCAGACGTCTCCACAGAGCCACTTCTGAATGCCCCGCAGCCCAGGACTGAATGGATACACTAACAAGTGCACCGGTGTGAGCAACCACATATGCAGAAGGACGTCTTTCATCTCACAGAAGCGCGAACGTCTTGGCGTTCAAGCACATGGCAGAAACAAGGTGTGAACAGATGAGCTGCTGCTATTTTCTCCGTTCGGCATGCTTCGTTGTAGCTCTCTTGCCGGTCGCCGGCTTAGCGGCTTGCTTTGCGCGACTAGCTCTGGGGAGAGAAGGAGATAGCGCCGGAAACCTCGCCTTTTGCCTTCTTCGGCGCTGGAACCTGGTTGCTGCGCCTTCTCTTTGTCCATGTGCACACACACGATTCCTCAGCGAAAACCATGCAGAAACCTTTCCACGAGCACCCAGGGATGTGCACCCAGCACCACGTGCACGCACACGCAGCTAGAGAAAAGCACCTACCTTTTCACACACTGAAGCCTAAGCAAACGCGTGGCCACACACACGCACACATCCGCAAGCGCGCCTACTCCCATCTATTGAGGGAAAGACGGACGAGCAACGTCCTGACAGGCTTGAGGGGAAAAACGTCCGTTGACGGTTGGCGTACTGCACGCCCGCCTACGGGGCTGCAGGGGAATCCACATTTGGAAGGTACCTGAAGATGTGTGCCTGTTCTTGGAGCTCCGCTAGTAGGGTAGCAAAGACACTCGTAGGCAGTACTGAATGCTGCTCCGTGCTACTTCTCCTCCGCTGGCAAATGCTTCACAGTCGCCCGAGGAAAGACGTTTAACAATCGATCTCCAAGAGGAACGAAACACATGATGCCATAAGGCGAAAGAATAGCAGGGCATCTCTTCACAGGCTTGTCCCTGATCTATAGCTGAGGGCAAACACTTGTGTGCTTGTGGGAGAGCCTGTGTCTTTCCTGGAAGCGTTTGGGAGTTTTGCTCAGACGCGTGTTTCCTCAAGTTCAAGAATCAAGATCTAGGATACCTGCAGACAGGTGCCTGTTTGTGTGGAGACAGTCTGTTTGAAACTGTGTTCCTCAGCGCCCGCTCTTTCTCCCCGTCGCTCCACACGCCTGGGAGTCCCTTTCTTTCTCTCCACAAGCACGTGTGTTGACTTCGTCGCACATGTGCATCTGCACAAGCGTTGAGCTCAGCAGAGCGTGTCTCTTGACACTTGATGTGCGTTGGCTGTGTCTGCCTGCTCCAGTGAAGAGAGAAACGGGAAATCATCTTGGTAGAGGCAACAAAGCAAAAGCGAGGCAGGATTGACATCTGCTCAACAGAGACGGATTCCCTGCGCTGACACAGTTCACAGTTACACGAGAAGCAATCTGAGCGGTCCGTCGACCGGAGACGTGTTTCCCAAGAGGTCGTTTAGCGAGTGAACAGCAGTGTGCGCGACTTTCAGGAGTGTGCCTGGAAAGTGCCAGAATCACCAGGAGCATCTGTGCAAAAGCTGCTGCCTCTGTGACCGCATTGAGGCACGTTCGCGTATCTGCGAGTATATAGACGGCTCTTTCGCGTTCACTCCGAGGGAAACGGTCCGCTATTGCTTCTGTGCGCACAGACGCGATTCCCTTGTCTCTTGCGAACACAGGGAACTCTGTGCATCCAAATCTACAGGCTAAGGACGCGTCTGCATATGTTTTGGTGAACAATCGAGTGTGCGTGTTCTGACAGCTGCCTCTATGCAGACGTCTCCACAGAGCCACTTCTGAATGCCCCGCAGCCCAGGACTGAATGGATACACTAACAAGTGCACCGGTGTGAGCAACCACATATGCAGAAGGACGTCTTTCATCTCACAGAAGCGCGAACGTCTTGGCGTTCAAGCACATGGCAGAAACAAGGTGTGAACAGATGAGCTGCTGCTATTTTCTCCGTTCGGCATGCTTCGTTGTAGCTCTCTTGCCGGTCGCCGGCTTAGCGGCTTGCTTTGCGCGACTAGCTCTGGGGAGAGAAGGAGATAGCGCCGGAAACCTCGCCTTTTGCCTTCTTCGGCGCTGGAACCTGGTTGCTGCGCCTTCTCTTTGTCCATGTGCACACACACGATTCCTCAGCGAAAACCATGCAGAAACCTTTCCACGAGCACCCAGGGATGTGCACCCAGCACCACGTGCACGCACACGCAGCTAGAGAAAAGCACCTACCTTTTCACACACTGAAGCCTAAGCAAACGCGTGGCCACACACACGCACACATCCGCAAGCGCGCCTACTCCCATCTATTGAGGGAAAGACGGACGAGCAACGTCCTGACAGGCTTGAGGGGAAAAACGTCCGTTGACGGTTGGCGTACTGCACGCCCGCCTACGGGGCTGCAGGGGAATCCACATTTGGAAGGTACCTGAAGATGTGTGCCTGTTCTTGGAGCTCCGCTAGTAGGGTAGCAAAGACACTCGTAGGCAGTACTGAATGCTGCTCCGTGCTACTTCTCCTCCGCTGGCAAATGCTTCACAGTCGCCCGAGGAAAGACGTTTAACAATCGATCTCCAAGAGGAACGAAACACATGATGCCATAAGGCGAAAGAATAGCAGGGCATCTCTTCACAGGCTTGTCCCTGATCTATAGCTGAGGGCAAACACTTGTGTGCTTGTGGGAGAGCCTGTGTCTTTCCTGGAAGCGTTTGGGAGTTTTGCTCAGACGCGTGTTTCCTCAAGTTCAAGAATCAAGATCTAGGATACCTGCAGACAGGTGCCTGTTTGTGTGGAGACAGTCTGTTTGAAACTGTGTTCCTCAGCGCCCGCTCTTTCTCCCCGTCGCTCCACACGCCTGGGAGTCCCTTTCTTTCTCTCCACAAGCACGTGTGTTGACTTCGTCGCACATGTGCATCTGCACAAGCGTTGAGCTCAGCAGAGCGTGTCTCTTGACACTTGATGTGCGTTGGCTGTGTCTGCCTGCTCCAGTGAAGAGAGAAACGGGAAATCATCTTGGTAGAGGCAACAAAGCAAAAGCGAGGCAGGATTGACATCTGCTCAACAGAGACGGATTCCCTGCGCTGACACAGTTCACAGTTACACGAGAAGCAATCTGAGCGGTCCGTCGACCGGAGACGTGTTTCCCAAGAGGTCGTTTAGCGAGTGAACAGCAGTGTGCGCGACTTTCAGGAGTGTGCCTGGAAAGTGCCAGAATCACCAGGAGCATCTGTGCAAAAGCTGCTGCCTCTGTGACCGCATTGAGGCACGTTCGCGTGTCTGCGAGTATATAGACGGCTCTTTCGCGTTCACTCCGAGGGAAACGGTCCGCTATTGCTTCTGTGCGCACAGACGCGATTCCCTTGTCTCTTGCGAACACAGGGAACTCTGTGCATCCAAATCTACAGGCTAAGGACGCGTCTGCATATGTTTTGGTGAACAATCGAGTGTGCGTGTTCTGACAGCTGCCTCTATGCAGACGTCTCCACAGAGCCACTTCTGAATGCCCCGCAGCCCAGGACTGAATGGATACACTAACAAGTGCACCGGTGTGAGCAACCACATATGCAGAAGGACGTCTTTCATCTCACAGAAGCGCGAACGTCTTGGCGTTCAAGCACATGGCAGAAACAAGGTGTGAACAGATGAGCTGCTGCTATTTTCTCCGTTCGGCATGCTTCGTTGTAGCTCTCTTGCCGGTCGCCGGCTTAGCGGCTTGCTTTGCGCGACTAGCTCTGGGGAGAGAAGGAGATAGCGCCGGAAACCTCGCCTTTTGCCTTCTTCGGCGCTGGAACCTGGTTGCTGCGCCTTCTCTTTGTCCATGTGCACACACACGATTCCTCAGCGAAAACCATGCAGAAACCTTTCCACGAGCACCCAGGGATGTGCACCCAGCACCACGTGCACGCACACGCAGCTAGAGAAAAGCACCTACCTTTTCACACACTGAAGCCTAAGCAAACGCGTGGCCACACACACGCACACATCCGCAAGCGCGCCTACTCCCATCTATTGAGGGAAAGACGGACGAGCAACGTCCTGACAGGCTTGAGGGGAAAAACGTCCGTTGACGGTTGGCGTACTGCACGCCCGCCTACGGGGCTGCAGGGGAATCCACATTTGGAAGGTACCTGAAGATGTGTGCCTGTTCTTGGAGCTCCGCTAGTAGGGTAGCAAAGACACTCGTAGGCAGTACTGAATGCTGCTCCGTGCTACTTCTCCTCCGCTGGCAAATGCTTCACAGTCGCCCGAGGAAAGACGTTTAACAATCGATCTCCAAGAGGAACGAAACACATGATGCCATAAGGCGAAAGAATAGCAGGGCATCTCTTCACAGGCTTGTCCCTGATCTATAGCTGAGGGCAAACACTTGTGTGCTTGTGGGAGAGCCTGTGTCTTTCCTGGAAGCGTTTGGGAGTTTTGCTCAGACGCGTGTTTCCTCAAGTTCAAGAATCAAGATCTAGGATACCTGCAGACAGGTGCCTGTTTGTGTGGAGACAGTCTGTTTGAAACTGTGTTCCTCAGCGCCCGCTCTTTCTCCCCGTCGCTCCACACGCCTGGGAGTCCCTTTCTTTCTCTCCACAAGCACGTGTGTTGACTTCGTCGCACATGTGCATCTGCACAAGCGTTGAGCTCAGCAGAGCGTGTCTCTTGACACTTGATGTGCGTTGGCTGTGTCTGCCTGCTCCAGTGAAGAGAGAAACGGGAAATCATCTTGGTAGAGGCAACAAAGCAAAAGCGAGGCAGGATTGACATCTGCTCAACAGAGACGGATTCCCTGCGCTGACACAGTTCACAGTTACACGAGAAGCAATCTGAGCGGTCCGTCGACCGGAGACGTGTTTCCCAAGAGGTCGTTTAGCGAGTGAACAGCAGTGTGCGCGACTTTCAGGAGTGTGCCTGGAAAGTGCCAGAATCACCAGGAGCATCTGTGCAAAAGCTGCTGCCTCTGTGACCGCATTGAGGCACGTTCGCGTGTCTGCGAGTATATAGACGGCTCTTTCGCGTTCACTCCGAGGGAAACGGTCCGCTATTGCTTCTGTGCGCACAGACGCGATTCCCTTGTCTCTTGCGAACACAGGGAACTCTGTGCATCCAAATCTACAGGCTAAGGACGCGTCTGCATATGTTTTGGTGAACAATCGAGTGTGCGTGTTCTGACAGCTGCCTCTATGCAGACGTCTCCACAGAGCCACTTCTGAATGCCCCGCAGCCCAGGACTGAATGGATACACTAACAAGTGCACCGGTGTGAGCAACCACATATGCAGAAGGACGTCTTTCATCTCACAGAAGCGCGAACGTCTTGGCGTTCAAGCACATGGCAGAAACAAGGTGTGAACAGATGAGCTGCTGCTATTTTCTCCGTTCGGCATGCTTCGTTGTAGCTCTCTTGCCGGTCGCCGGCTTAGCGGCTTGCTTTGCGCGACTAGCTCTGGGGAGAGAAGGAGATAGCGCCGGAAACCTCGCCTTTTGCCTTCTTCGGCGCTGGAACCTGGTTGCTGCGCCTTCTCTTTGTCCATGTGCACACACACGATTCCTCAGCGAAAACCATGCAGAAACCTTTCCACGAGCACCCAGGGATGTGCACCCAGCACCACGTGCACGCACACGCAGCTAGAGAAAAGCACCTACCTTTTCACACACTGAAGCCTAAGCAAACGCGTGGCCACACACACGCACACATCCGCAAGCGCGCCTACTCCCATCTATTGAGGGAAAGACGGACGAGCAACGTCCTGACAGGCTTGAGGGGAAAAACGTCCGTTGACGGTTGGCGTACTGCACGCCCGCCTACGGGGCTGCAGGGGAATCCACATTTGGAAGGTACCTGAAGATGTGTGCCTGTTCTTGGAGCTCCGCTAGTAGGGTAGCAAAGACACTCGTAGGCAGTACTGAATGCTGCTCCGTGCTACTTCTCCTCCGCTGGCAAATGCTTCACAGTCGCCCGAGGAAAGACGTTTAACAATCGATCTCCAAGAGGAACGAAACACATGATGCCATAAGGCGAAAGAATAGCAGGGCATCTCTTCACAGGCTTGTCCCTGATCTATAGCTGAGGGCAAACACTTGTGTGCTTGTGGGAGAGCCTGTGTCTTTCCTGGAAGCGTTTGGGAGTTTTGCTCAGACGCGTGTTTCCTCAAGTTCAAGAATCAAGATCTAGGATACCTGCAGACAGGTGCCTGTTTGTGTGGAGACAGTCTGTTTGAAACTGTGTTCCTCAGCGCCCGCTCTTTCTCCCCGTCGCTCCACACGCCTGGGAGTCCCTTTCTTTCTCTCCACAAGCACGTGTGTTGACTTCGTCGCACATGTGCATCTGCACAAGCGTTGAGCTCAGCAGAGCGTGTCTCTTGACACTTGATGTGCGTTGGCTGTGTCTGCGTGCTCCAGTGAAGAGAGAAACGGGAAATCATCTTGGTAGAGGCAACAAAGCAAAAGCGAGGCAGGATTGACATCTGCTCAACAGAGACGGATTCCCTGCGCTGACACAGTTCACAGTTACACGAGAAGCAATCTGAGCGGTCCGTCGACCGGAGACGTGTTTCCCAAGAGGTCGTTTAGCGAGTGAACAGCAGTGTGCGCGACTTTCAGGAGTGTGCCTGGAAAGTGCCAGAATCACCAGGAGCATCTGTGCAAAAGCTGCTGCCTCTGTGACCGCATTGAGGCACGTTCGCGTGTCTGCGAGTATATAGACGGCTCTTTCGCGTTCACTCCGAGGGAAACGGTCCGCTATTGCTTCTGTGCGCACAGACGCGATTCCCTTGTCTCTTGCGAACACAGGGAACTCTGTGCATCCAAATCTACAGGCTAAGGACGCGTCTGCATATGTTTTGGTGAACAATCGAGTGTGCGTGTTCTGACAGCTGCCTCTATGCAGACGTCTCCACAGAGCCACTTCTGAATGCCCCGCAGCCCAGGACTGAATGGATACACTAACAAGTGCACCGGTGTGAGCAACCACATATGCAGAAGGACGTCTTTCATCTCACAGAAGCGCGAACGTCTTGGCGTTCAAGCACATGGCAGAAACAAGGTGTGAACAGATGAGCTGCTGCTATTTTCTCCGTTCGGCATGCTTCGTTGTAGCTCTCTTGCCGGTCGCCGGCTTAGCGGCTTGCTTTGCGCGACTAGCTCTGGGGAGAGAAGGAGATAGCGCCGGAAACCTCGCCTTTTGCCTTCTTCGGCGCTGGAACCTGGTTGCTGCGCCTTCTCTTTGTCCATGTGCACACACACGATTCCTCAGCGAAAACCATGCAGAAACCTTTCCACGAGCACCCAGGGATGTGCACCCAGCACCACGTGCACGCACACGCAGCTAGAGAAAAGCACCTACCTTTTCACACACTGAAGCCTAAGCAAACGCGTGGCCACACACACGCACACATCCGCAAGCGCGCCTACTCCCATCTATTGAGGGAAAGACGGACGAGCAACGTCCTGACAGGCTTGAGGGGAAAAACGTCCGTTGACGGTTGGCGTACTGCACGCCCGCCTACGGGGCTGCAGGGGAATCCACATTTGGAAGGTACCTGAAGATGTGTGCCTGTTCTTGGAGCTCCGCTAGTAGGGTAGCAAAGACACTCGTAGGCAGTACTGAATGCTGCTCCGTGCTACTTCTCCTCCGCTGGCAAATGCTTCACAGTCGCCCGAGGAAAGACGTTTAACAATCGATCTCCAAGAGGAACGAAACACATGATGCCATAAGGCGAAAGAATAGCAGGGCATCTCTTCACAGGCTTGTCCCTGATCTATAGCTGAGGGCAAACACTTGTGTGCTTGTGGGAGAGCCTGTGTCTTTCCTGGAAGCGTTTGGGAGTTTTGCTCAGACGCGTGTTTCCTCAAGTTCAAGAATCAAGATCTAGGATACCTGCAGACAGGTGCCTGTTTGTGTGGAGACAGTCTGTTTGAAACTGTGTTCCTCAGCGCCCGCTCTTTCTCCCCGTCGCTCCACACGCCTGGGAGTCCCTTTCTTTCTCTCCACAAGCACGTGTGTTGACTTCGTCGCACATGTGCATCTGCACAAGCGTTGAGCTCAGCAGAGCGTGTCTCTTGACACTTGATGTGCGTTGGCTGTGTCTGCGTGCTCCAGTGAAGAGAGAAACGGGAAATCATCTTGGTAGAGGCAACAAAGCAAAAGCGAGGCAGGATTGACATCTGCTCAACAGAGACGGATTCCCTGCGCTGACACAGTTCACAGTTACACGAGAAGCAATCTGAGCGGTCCGTCGACCGGAGACGTGTTTCCCAAGAGGTCGTTTAGCGAGTGAACAGCAGTGTGCGCGACTTTCAGGAGTGTGCCTGGAAAGTGCCAGAATCACCAGGAGCATCTGTGCAAAAGCTGCTGCCTCTGTGACCGCATTGAGGCACGTTCGCGTGTCTGCGAGTATATAGACGGCTCTTTCGCGTTCACTCCGAGGGAAACGGTCCGCTATTGCTTCTGTGCGCACAGACGCGATTCCCTTGTCTCTTGCGAACACAGGGAACTCTGTGCATCCAAATCTACAGGCTAAGGACGCGTCTGCATATGTTTTGGTGAACAATCGAGTGTGCGTGTTCTGACAGCTGCCTCTATGCAGACGTCTCCACAGAGCCACTTCTGAATGCCCCGCAGCCCAGGACTGAATGGATACACTAACAAGTGCACCGGTGTGAGCAACCACATATGCAGAAGGACGTCTTTCATCTCACAGAAGCGCGAACGTCTTGGCGTTCAAGCACATGGCAGAAACAAGGTGTGAACAGATGAGCTGCTGCTATTTTCTCCGTTCGGCATGCTTCGTTGTAGCTCTCTTGCCGGTCGCCGGCTTAGCGGCTTGCTTTGCGCGACTAGCTCTGGGGAGAGAAGGAGATAGCGCCGGAAACCTCGCCTTTTGCCTTCTTCGGCGCTGGAACCTGGTTGCTGCGCCTTCTCTTTGTCCATGTGCACACACACGATTCCTCAGCGAAAACCATGCAGAAACCTTTCCACGAGCACCCAGGGATGTGCACCCAGCACCACGTGCACGCACACGCAGCTAGAGAAAAGCACCTACCTTTTCACACACTGAAGCCTAAGCAAACGCGTGGCCACACACACGCACACATCCGCAAGCGCGCCTACTCCCATCTATTGAGGGAAAGACGGACGAGCAACGTCCTGACAGGCTTGAGGGGAAAAACGTCCGTTGACGGTTGGCGTACTGCACGCCCGCCTACGGGGCTGCAGGGGAATCCACATTTGGAAGGTACCTGAAGATGTGTGCCTGTTCTTGGAGCTCCGCTAGTAGGGTAGCAAAGACACTCGTAGGCAGTACTGAATGCTGCTCCGTGCTACTTCTCCTCCGCTGGCAAATGCTTCACAGTCGCCCGAGGAAAGACGTTTAACAATCGATCTCCAAGAGGAACGAAACACATGATGCCATAAGGCGAAAGAATAGCAGGGCATCTCTTCACAGGCTTGTCCCTGATCTATAGCTGAGGGCAAACACTTGTGTGCTTGTGGGAGAGCCTGTGTCTTTCCTGGAAGCGTTTGGGAGTTTTGCTCAGACGCGTGTTTCCTCAAGTTCAAGAATCAAGATCTAGGATACCTGCAGACAGGTGCCTGTTTGTGTGGAGACAGTCTGTTTGAAACTGTGTTCCTCAGCGCCCGCTCTTTCTCCCCGTCGCTCCACACGCCTGGGAGTCCCTTTCTTTCTCTCCACAAGCACGTGTGTTGACTTCGTCGCACATGTGCATCTGCACAAGCGTTGAGCTCAGCAGAGCGTGTCTCTTGACACTTGATGTGCGTTGGCTGTGTCTGCCTGCTCCAGTGAAGAGAGAAACGGGAAATCATCTTGGTAGAGGCAACAAAGCAAAAGCGAGGCAGGATTGACATCTGCTCAACAGAGACGGATTCCCTGCGCTGACACAGTTCACAGTTACACGAGAAGCAATCTGAGCGGTCCGTCGACCGGAGACGTGTTTCCCAAGAGGTCGTTTAGCGAGTGAACAGCAGTGTGCGCGACTTTCAGGAGTGTGCCTGGAAAGTGCCAGAATCACCAGGAGCATCTGTGCAAAAGCTGCTGCCTCTGTGACCGCATTGAGGCACGTTCGCGTGTCTGCGAGTATATAGACGGCTCTTTCGCGTTCACTCCGAGGGAAACGGTCCGCTATTGCTTCTGTGCGCACAGACGCGATTCCCTTGTCTCTTGCGAACACAGGGAACTCTGTGCATCCAAGTCTACAGGCTAAGGACGCGTCTGCATATGTTTTGGTGAACAATCGAGTGTGCGTGTTCTGACAGCTGCCTCTATGCAGACGTCTCCACAGAGCCACTTCTGAATGCCCCGCAGCCCAGGACTGAATGGATACACTAACAAGTGCACCGGTGTGAGCAACCACATATGCAGAAGGACGTCTTTCATCTCACAGAAGCGCGAACGTCTTGGCGTTCAAGCACATGGCAGAAACAAGGTGTGAACAGATGAGCTGCTGCTATTTTCTCCGTTCGGCATGCTTCGTTGTAGCTCTCTTGCCGGTCGCCGGCTTAGCGGCTTGCTTTGCGCGACTAGCTCTGGGGAGAGAAGGAGATAGCGCCGGAAACCTCGCCTTTTGCCTTCTTCGGCGCTGGAACCTGGTTGCTGCGCCTTCTCTTTGTCCATGTGCACACACACGATTCCTCAGCGAAAACCATGCAGAAACCTTTCCACGAGCACCCAGGGATGTGCACCCAGCACCACGTGCACGCACACGCAGCTAGAGAAAAGCACCTACCTTTTCACACACTGAAGCCTAAGCAAACGCGTGGCCACACACACGCACACATCCGCAAGCGCGCCTACTCCCATCTATTGAGGGAAAGACGGACGAGCAACGTCCTGACAGGCTTGAGGGGAAAAACGTCCGTTGACGGTTGGCGTACTGCACGCCCGCCTACGGGGCTGCAGGGGAATCCACATTTGGAAGGTACCTGAAGATGTGTGCCTGTTCTTGGAGCTCCGCTAGTAGGGTAGCAAAGACACTCGTAGGCAGTACTGAATGCTGCTCCGTGCTACTTCTCCTCCGCTGGCAAATGCTTCACAGTCGCCCGAGGAAAGACGTTTAACAATCGATCTCCAAGAGGAACGAAACACATGATGCCATAAGGCGAAAGAATAGCAGGGCATCTCTTCACAGGCTTGTCCCTGATCTATAGCTGAGGGCAAACACTTGTGTGCTTGTGGGAGAGCCTGTGTCTTTCCTGGAAGCGTTTGGGAGTTTTGCTCAGACGCGTGTTTCCTCAAGTTCAAGAATCAAGATCTAGGATACCTGCAGACAGGTGCCTGTTTGTGTGGAGACAGTCTGTTTGAAACTGTGTTCCTCAGCGCCCGCTCTTTCTCCCCGTCGCTCCACACGCCTGGGAGTCCCTTTCTTTCTCTCCACAAGCACGTGTGTTGACTTCGTCGCACATGTGCATCTGCACAAGCGTTGAGCTCAGCAGAGCGTGTCTCTTGACACTTGATGTGCGTTGGCTGTGTCTGCCTGCTCCAGTGAAGAGAGAAACGGGAAATCATCTTGGTAGAGGCAACAAAGCAAAAGCGAGGCAGGATTGACATCTGCTCAACAGAGACGGATTCCCTGCGCTGACACAGTTCACAGTTACACGAGAAGCAATCTGAGCGGTCCGTCGACCGGAGACGTGTTTCCCAAGAGGTCGTTTAGCGAGTGAACAGCAGTGTGCGCGACTTTCAGGAGTGTGCCTGGAAAGTGCCAGAATCACCAGGAGCATCTGTGCAAAAGCTGCTGCCTCTGTGACCGCATTGAGGCACGTTCGCGTGTCTGCGAGTATATAGACGGCTCTTTCGCGTTCACTCCGAGGGAAACGGTCCGCTATTGCTTCTGTGCGCACAGACGCGATTCCCTTGTCTCTTGCGAACACAGGGAACTCTGTGCATCCAAATCTACAGGCTAAGGACGCGTCTGCATATGTTTTGGTGAACAATCGAGTGTGCGTGTTCTGACAGCTGCCTCTATGCAGACGTCTCCACAGAGCCACTTCTGAATGCCCCGCAGCCCAGGACTGAATGGATACACTAACAAGTGCACCGGTGTGAGCAACCACATATGCAGAAGGACGTCTTTCATCTCACAGAAGCGCGAACGTCTTGGCGTTCAAGCACATGGCAGAAACAAGGTGTGAACAGATGAGCTGCTGCTATTTTCTCCGTTCGGCATGCTTCGTTGTAGCTCTCTTGCCGGTCGCCGGCTTAGCGGCTTGCTTTGCGCGACTAGCTCTGGGGAGAGAAGGAGATAGCGCCGGAAACCTCGCCTTTTGCCTTCTTCGGCGCTGGAACCTGGTTGCTGCGCCTTCTCTTTGTCCATGTGCACACACACGATTCCTCAGCGAAAACCATGCAGAAACCTTTCCACGAGCACCCAGGGATGTGCACCCAGCACCACGTGCACGCACACGCAGCTAGAGAAAAGCACCTACCTTTTCACACACTGAAGCCTAAGCAAACGCGTGGCCACACACACGCACACATCCGCAAGCGCGCCTACTCCCATCTATTGAGGGAAAGACGGACGAGCAACGTCCTGACAGGCTTGAGGGGAAAAACGTCCGTTGACGGTTGGCGTACTGCACGCCCGCCTACGGGGCTGCAGGGGAATCCACATTTGGAAGGTACCTGAAGATGTGTGCCTGTTCTTGGAGCTCCGCTAGTAGGGTAGCAAAGACACTCGTAGGCAGTACTGAATGCTGCTCCGTGCTACTTCTCCTCCGCTGGCAAATGCTTCACAGTCGCCCGAGGAAAGACGTTTAACAATCGATCTCCAAGAGGAACGAAACACATGATGCCATAAGGCGAAAGAATAGCAGGGCATCTCTTCACAGGCTTGTCCCTGATCTATAGCTGAGGGCAAACACTTGTGTGCTTGTGGGAGAGCCTGTGTCTTTCCTGGAAGCGTTTGGGAGTTTTGCTCAGACGCGTGTTTCCTCAAGTTCAAGAATCAAGATCTAGGATACCTGCAGACAGGTGCCTGTTTGTGTGGAGACAGTCTGTTTGAAACTGTGTTCCTCAGCGCCCGCTCTTTCTCCCCGTCGCTCCACACGCCTGGGAGTCCCTTTCTTTCTCTCCACAAGCACGTGTGTTGACTTCGTCGCACATGTGCATCTGCACAAGCGTTGAGCTCAGCAGAGCGTGTCTCTTGACACTTGATGTGCGTTGGCTGTGTCTGCCTGCTCCAGTGAAGAGAGAAACGGGAAATCATCTTGGTAGAGGCAACAAAGCAAAAGCGAGGCAGGATTGACATCTGCTCAACAGAGACGGATTCCCTGCGCTGACACAGTTCACAGTTACACGAGAAGCAATCTGAGCGGTCCGTCGACCGGAGACGTGTTTCCCAAGAGGTCGTTTAGCGAGTGAACAGCAGTGTGCGCGACTTTCAGGAGTGTGCCTGGAAAGTGCCAGAATCACCAGGAGCATCTGTGCAAAAGCTGCTGCCTCTGTGACCGCATTGAGGCACGTTCCCGTGTCTGCGAGTATATAGACGGCTCTTTCGCGTTCACTCCGAGGGAAACGGTCCGCTATTGCTTCTGTGCGTACAGACGCGATTCCCTTGTCTCTTGCGAACACAGGGAACTCTGTGCATCCAAATCTACAGGCTAAGGACGCGTCTGCATATGTTTTGGTGAACAATCGAGTGTGCGTGTTCTGACAGCTGCCTCTATGCAGACGTCTCCACAGAGCCACTTCTGAATGCCCCGCAGCCCAGGACTGAATGGATACACTAACAAGTGCACCGGTGTGAGCAACCACATATGCAGAAGGACGTCTTTCATCTCACAGAAGCGCGAACGTCTTGGCGTTCAAGCACATGGCAGAAACAAGGTGTGAACAGATGAGCTGCTGCTATTTTCTCCGTTCGGCATGCTTCGTTGTAGCTCTCTTGCCGGTCGCCGGCTTAGCGGCTTGCTTTGCGCGACTAGCTCTGGGGAGAGAAGGAGATAGCGCCGGAAACCTCGCCTTTTGCCTTCTTCGGCGCTGGAACCTGGTTGCTGCGCCTTCTCTTTGTCCATGTGCACACACACGATTCCTCAGCGAAAACCATGCAGAAACCTTTCCACGAGCACCCAGGGATGTGCACCCAGCACCACGTGCACGCACACGCAGCTAGAGAAAAGCACCTACCTTTTCACACACTGATGCCTAAGCAAACGCGTGGCCACACACACGCACACATCCGCAAGCGCGCCTACTCCCATCTATTGAGGGAAAGACGGACGAGCAACGTCCTGACAGGCTTGAGGGGAAAAACGTCCGTTGACGGTTGGCGTACTGCACGCCCGCCTACGGGGCTGCAGGGGAATCCACATTTGGAAGGTACCTGAAGATGTGTGCCTGTTCTTGGAGCTCCGCTAGTAGGGTAGCAAAGACACTCGTAGGCAGTACTGAATGCTGCTCCGTGCTACTTCTCCTCCGCTGGCAAATGCTTCACAGTCGCCCGAGGAAAGACGTTTAACAATCGATCTCCAAGAGGAACGAAACACATGATGCCATAAGGCGAAAGAATAGCAGGGCATCTCTTCACAGGCTTGTCCCTGATCTATAGCTGAGGGCAAACACTTGTGTGCTTGTGGGAGAGCCTGTGTCTTTCCTGGAAGCGTTTGGGAGTTTTGCTCAGACGCGTGTTTCCTCAAGTTCAAGAATCAAGATCTAGGATACCTGCAGACAGGTGCCTGTTTGTGTGGAGACAGTCTGTTTGAAACTGTGTTCCTCAGCGCCCGCTCTTTCTCCCCGTCGCTCCACACGCCTGGGAGTCCCTTTCTTTCTCTCCACAAGCACGTGTGTTGACTTCGTCGCACATGTGCATCTGCACAAGCGTTGAGCTCAGCAGAGCGTGTCTCTTGACACTTGATGTGCGTTGGCTGTGTCTGCCTGCTCCAGTGAAGAGAGAAACGGGAAATCATCTTGGTAGAGGCAACAAAGCAAAAGCGAGGCAGGATTGACATCTGCTCAACAGAGACGGATTCCCTGCGCTGACACAGTTCACAGTTACACGAGAAGCAATCTGAGCGGTCCGTCGACCGGAGACGTGTTTCCCAAGAGGTCGTTTAGCGAGTGAACAGCAGTGTGCGCGACTTTCAGGAGTGTGCCTGGAAAGTGCCAGAATCACCAGGAGCATCTGTGCAAAAGCTGCTGCCTCTGTGACCGCATTGAGGCACGTTCGCGTGTCTGCGAGTATATAGACGGCTCTTTCGCGTTCACTCCGAGGGAAACGGTCCGCTATTGCTTCTGTGCGCACAGACGCGATTCCCTTTGTCTCTTGCGAACACAGGGAACTCTGTGCATCCAAATCTACAGGCTAAGGACGCGTCTGCATATGTTTTGGTGAACAATCGAGTGTGCGTGTTCTGACAGCTGCCTCTATGCAGACGTCTCCACAGAGCCACTTCTGAATGCCCCGCAGCCCAGGACTGAATGGATACACTAACAAGTGCACCGGTGTGAGCAACCACATATGCAGAAGGACGTCTTTCATCTCACAGAAGCGCGAACGTCTTGGCGTTCAAGCACATGGCAGAAACAAGGTGTGAACAGATGAGCTGCTGCTATTTTCTCCGTTCGGCATGCTTCGTTGTAGCTCTCTTGCCGGTCGCCGGCTTAGCGGCTTGCTTTGCGCGACTAGCTCTGGGGAGAGAAGGAGATAGCGCCGGAAACCTCGCCTTTTGCCTTCTTCGGCGCTGGAACCTGGTTGCTGCGCCTTCTCTTTGTCCATGTGCACACACACGATTCCTCAGCGAAAACCATGCAGAAACCTTTCCACGAGCACCCAGGGATGTGCACCCAGCACCACGTGCACGCACACGCAGCTAGAGAAAAGCACCTACCTTTTCACACACTGAAGCCTAAGCAAACGCGTGGCCACACACACGCACACATCCGCAAGCGCGCCTACTCCCATCTATTGAGGGAAAGACGGACGAGCTCTTTGGTTGCTCTTCACAGGCTTGTCCCTGATCTATAGCTGAGGGCAAACACTTGTGTGCTTGTGGGAGAGCCTGTGTCTTTCCTGGAAGCGTTTGGGAGTTTTGCTCAGACGCGTGTTTCCTCAAGTTCAAGAATCAAGATCTAGGATACCTGCAGACAGGTGCCTGTTTGTGTGGAGACAGTCTGTTTGAAACTGTGTTCCTCAGCGCCCGCTCTTTCTCCCCGTCGCTCCACACGCCTGGGAGTCCCTTTCTTTCTCTCCACAAGCACGTGTGTTGACTTCGTCGCACATGTGCATCTGCACAAGCGTTGAGCTCAGCAGAGCGTGTCTCTTGACACTTGATGTGCGTTGGCTGTGTCTGCGTGCTCCAGTGAAGAGAGAAACGGGAAATCATCTTGGTAGAGGCAACAAAGCAAAAGCGAGGCAGGATTGACATCTGCTCAACAGAGACGGATTCCCTGCGCTGACACAGTTCACAGTTACACGAGAAGCAATCTGAGCGGTCCGTCGACCGGAGACGTGTTTCCCAAGAGGTCGTTTAGCGAGTGAACAGCAGTGTGCGCGACTTTCAGGAGTGTGCCTGGAAAGTGCCAGAATCACCAGGAGCATCTGTGCAAAAGCTGCTGCCTCTGTGACCGCATTGAGGCACGTTCGCGTGTCTGCGAGTATATAGACGGCTCTTTCGCGTTCACTCCGAGGGAAACGGTCCGCTATTGCTTCTGTGCGCACAGACGCGATTCCCTTGTCTCTTGCGAACACAGGGAACTCTGTGCATCCAAATCTACAGGCTAAGGACGCGTCTGCATATGTTTTGGTGAACAATCGAGTGTGCGTGTTCTGACAGCTGCCTCTATGCAGACGTCTCCACAGAGCCACTTCTGAATGCCCCGCAGCCCAGGACTGAATGGATACACTAACAAGTGCACCGGTGTGAGCAACCACATATGCAGAAGGACGTCTTTCATCTCACAGAAGCGCGAACGTCTTGGCGTTCAAGCACATGGCAGAAACAAGGTGTGAACAGATGAGCTGCTGCTATTTTCTCCGTTCGGCATGCTTCGTTGTAGCTCTCTTGCCGGTCGCCGGCTTAGCGGCTTGCTTTGCGCGACTAGCTCTGGGGAGAGAAGGAGATAGCGCCGGAAACCTCGCCTTTTGCCTTCTTCGGCGCTGGAACCTGGTTGCTGCGCCTTCTCTTTGTCCATGTGCACACACACGATTCCTCAGCGAAAACCATGCAGAAACCTTTCCACGAGCACCCAGGGATGTGCACCCAGCACCACGTGCACGCACACGCAACTAGAGAAAAGCACCTACCTTTTCACACACTGAAGCCTAAGCAAACGCGTGGCCACACACACGCACACATCCGCAAGCGCGCCTACTCCCATCTATTGAGGGAAAGACGGACGAGCTCTTTGGTTGCTCTTCACAGGCTTGTCCCTGATCTATAGCTGAGGGCAAACACTTGTGTGCTTGTGGGAGAGCCTGTGTCTTTCCTGGAAGCGTTTGGGAGTTTTGCTCAGACGCGTGTTTCCTCAAGTTCAAGAATCAAGATCTAGGATACCTGCAGACAGGTGCCTGTTTGTGTGGAGACAGTCTGTTTGAAACTGTGTTCCTCAGCGCCCGCTCTTTCTCCCCGTCGCTCCACACGCCTGGGAGTCCCTTTCTTTCTCTCCACAAGCACGTGTGTTGACTTCGTCGCACATGTGCATCTGCACAAGCGTTGAGCTCAGCAGAGCGTGTCTCTTGACACTTGATGTGCGTTGGCTGTGTCTGCCTGCTCCAGTGAAGAGAGAAACGGGAAATCATCTTGGTAGAGGCAACAAAGCAAAAGCGAGGCAGGATTGACATCTGCTCAACAGAGACGGATTCCCTGCGCTGACACAGTTCACAGTTACACGAGAAGCAATCTGAGCGGTCCGTCGACCGGAGACGTGTTTCCCAAGAGGTCGTTTAGCGAGTGAACAGCAGTGTGCGCGACTTTCAGGAGTGTGCCTGGAAAGTGCCAGAATCACCAGGAGCATCTGTGCAAAAGCTGCTGCCTCTGTGACCGCATTGAGGCACGTTCGCGTGTCTGCGAGTGTATAGACGGCTCTTTCGCGTTCACTCCGAGGGAAACGGTCCGCTATTGCTTCTGTGCGCACAGACGCGATTCCCTTGTCTCTTGCGAACACAGGGAACTCTGTGCATCCAAATCTACAGGCTAAGGACGCGTCTGCATATGTTTTGGTGAACAATCGAGTGTGCGTGTTCTGACAGCTGCCTCTATGCAGACGTCTCCACAGAGCCACTTCTGAATGCCCCGCAGCCCAGGACTGAATGGATACACTAACAAGTGCACCGGTGTGAGCAACCACATATGCAGAAGGACGTCTTTCATCTCACAGAAGCGCGAACGTCTTGGCGTTCAAGCACATGGCAGAAACAAGGTGTGAACAGATGAGCTGCTGCTATTTTCTCCGTTCGGCATGCTTCGTTGTAGCTCTCTTGCCGGTCGCCGGCTTAGCGGCTTGCTTTGCGCGACTAGCTCTGGGGAGAGAAGGAGATAGCGCCGGAAACCTCGCCTTTTGCCTTCTTCGGCGCTGGAACCTGGTTGCTGCGCCTTCTCTTTGTCCATGTGCACACACACGATTCCTCAGCGAAAACCATGCAGAAACCTTTCCACGAGCACCCAGGGATGTGCACCCAGCACCACGTGCACGCACACGCAGCTAGAGAAAAGCACCTACCTTTTCACACACTGAAGCCTAAGCAAACGCGTGGCCACACACACGCACACATCCGCAAGCGCGCCTACTCCCATCTATTGAGGGAAAGACGGACGAGCTCTTTGGTTGCTCTTCACAGGCTTGTCCCTGATCTATAGCTGAGGGCAAACACTTGTGTGCTTGTGGGAGAGCCTGTGTCTTTCCTGGAAGCGTTTGGGAGTTTTGCTCAGACGCGTGTTTCCTCAAGTTCAAGAATCAAGATCTAGGATACCTGCAGACAGGTGCCTGTTTGTGTGGAGACAGTCTGTTTGAAACTGTGTTCCTCAGCGCCCGCTCTTTCTCCCCGTCGCTCCACACGCCTGGGAGTCCCTTTCTTTCTCTCCACAAGCACGTGTGTTGACTTCGTCGCACATGTGCATCTGCACAAGCGTTGAGCTCAGCAGAGCGTGTCTCTTGACACTTGATGTGCGTTGGCTGTGTCTGCCTGCTCCAGTGAAGAGAGAAACGGGAAATCATCTTGGTAGAGGCAACAAAGCAAAAGCGAGGCAGGATTGACATCTGCTCAACAGAGACGGATTCCCTGCGCTGACACAGTTCACAGTTACACGAGAAGCAATCTGAGCGGTCCGTCGACCGGAGACGTGTTTCCCAAGAGGTCGTTTAGCGAGTGAACAGCAGTGTGCGCGACTTTCAGGAGTGTGCCTGGAAAGTGCCAGAATCACCAGGAGCATCTGTGCAAAAGCTGCTGCCTCTGTGACCGCATTGAGGCACGTTCGCGTGTCTGCGAGTATATAGACGGCTCTTTCGCGTTCACTCCGAGGGAAACGGTCCGCTATTGCTTCTGTGCGCACAGACGCGATTCCCTTGTCTCTTGCGAACACAGGGAACTCTGTGCATCCAAATCTACAGGCTAAGGACGCGTCTGCATATGTTTTGGTGAACAATCGAGTGTGCGTGTTCTGACAGCTGCCTCTATGCAGACGTCTCCACAGAGCCACTTCTGAATGCCCCGCAGCCCAGGACTGAATGGATACACTAACAAGTGCACCGGTGTGAGCAACCACATATGCAGAAGGACGTCTTTCATCTCACAGAAGCGCGAACGTCTTGGCGTTCAAGCACATGGCAGAAACAAGGTGTGAACAGATGAGCTGCTGCTATTTTCTCCGTTCGGCATGCTTCGTTGTAGCTCTCTTGCCGGTCGCCGGCTTAGCGGCTTGCTTTGCGCGACTAGCTCTGGGGAGAGAAGGAGATAGCGCCGGAAACCTCGCCTTTTGCCTTCTTCGGCGCTGGAACCTGGTTGCTGCGCCTTCTCTTTGTCCATGTGCACACACACGATTCCTCAGCGAAAACCATGCAGAAACCTTTCCACGAGCACCCAGGGATGTGCACCCAGCACCACGTGCACGCACACGCAGCTAGAGAAAAGCACCTACCTTTTCACACACTGATGCCTAAGCAAACGCGTGGCCACACACACGCACACATCCGCAAGCGCGCCTACTCCCATCTATTGAGAGAAAGACGGACGAGCTCTTTGGTTGCTCTTCACAGGCTTGTCCCTGATCTATAGCTGAGGGCAAACACTTGTGTGCTTGTGGGAGAGCCTGTGTCTTTCCTGGAAGCGTTTGGGAGTTTTGCTCAGACGCGTGTTTCCTCAAGTTCAAGAATCAAGATCTAGGATACCTGCAGACAGGTGCCTGTTTGTGTGGAGACAGTCTGTTTGAAACTGTGTTCCTCAGCGCCCGCTCTTTCTCCCCGTCGCTCCACACGCCTGGGAGTCCCTTTCTTTCTCTCCACAAGCACGTGTGTTGACTTCGTCGCACATGTGCATCTGCACAAGCGTTGAGCTCAGCAGAGCGTGTCTCTTGACACTTGATGTGCGTTGGCTGTGTCTGCCTGCTCCAGTGAAGAGAGAAACGGGAAATCATCTTGGTAGAGGCAACAAAGCAAAAGCGAGGCAGGATTGACATCTGCTCAACAGAGACGGATTCCCTGCGCTGACACAGTTCACAGTTACACGAGAAGCAATCTGAGCGGTCCGTCGACCGGAGACGTGTTTCCCAAGAGGTCGTTTAGCGAGTGAACAGCAGTGTGCGCGACTTTCAGGAGTGTGCCTGGAAAGTGCCAGAATCACCAGGAGCATCTGTGCAAAAGCTGCTGCCTCTGTGACCGCATTGAGGCACGTTCGCGTGTCTGCGAGTATATAGACGGCTCTTTCGCGTTCACTCCGAGGGAAACGGTCCGCTATTGCTTCTGTGCGCACAGACGCGATTCCCTTGTCTCTTGCGAACACAGGGAACTCTGTGCATCCAAATCTACAGGCTAAGGACGCGTCTGCATATGTTTTGGTGAACAATCGAGTGTGCGTGTTCTGACAGCTGCCTCTATGCAGACGTCTCCACAGAGCCACTTCTGAATGCCCCGCAGCCCAGGACTGAATGGATACACTAACAAGTGCACCGGTGTGAGCAACCACATATGCAGAAGGACGTCTTTCATCTCACAGAAGCGCGAACGTCTTGGCGTTCAAGCACATGGCAGAAACAAGGTGTGAACAGATGAGCTGCTGCTATTTTCTCCGTTCGGCATGCTTCGTTGTAGCTCTCTTGCCGGTCGCCGGCTTAGCGGCTTGCTTTGCGCGACTAGCTCTGGGGAGAGAAGGAGATAGCGCCGGAAACCTCGCCTTTTGCCTTCTTCGGCGCTGGAACCTGGTTGCTGCGCCTTCTCTTTGTCCATGTGCACACACACGATTCCTCAGCGAAAACCATGCAGAAACCTTTCCACGAGCACCCAGGGATGTGCACCCAGCACCACGTGCACGCACACGCAGCTAGAGAAAAGCACCTACCTTTTCACACACTGATGCCTAAGCAAACGCGTGGCCACACACACGCACACATCCGCAAGCGCGCCTACTCCCATCTATTGAGGGAAAGACGGACGAGCAACGTCCTGACAGGCTTGAGGGGAAAAACGTCCGTTGACGGTTGGCGTACTGCACGCCCGCCTACGGGGCTGCAGGGGAATCCACATTTGGAAGGTACCTGAAGATGTGTGCCTGTTCTTGGAGCTCCGCTAGTAGGGTAGCAAAGACACTCGTAGGCAGTACTGAATGCTGCTCCGTGCTACTTCTCCTCCGCTGGCAAATGCTTCACAGTCGCCCGAGGAAAGACGTTTAACAATCGATCTCCAAGAGGAACGAAACACATGATGCCATAAGGCGAAAGAATAGCAGGGCATCTCTTCACAGGCTTGTCCCTGATCTATAGCTGAGGGCAAACACTTGTGTGCTTGTGGGAGAGCCTGTGTCTTTCCTGGAAGCGTTTGGGAGTTTTGCTCAGACGCGTGTTTCCTCAAGTTCAAGAATCAAGATCTAGGATACCTGCAGACAGGTGCCTGTTTGTGTGGAGACAGTCTGTTTGAAACTGTGTTCCTCAGCGCCCGCTCTTTCTCCCCGTCGCTCCACACGCCTGGGAGTCCCTTTCTTTCTCTCCACAAGCACGTGTGTTGACTTCGTCGCACATGTGCATCTGCACAAGCGTTGAGCTCAGCAGAGCGTGTCTCTTGACACTTGATGTGCGTTGGCTGTGTCTGCCTGCTCCAGTGAAGAGAGAAACGGGAAATCATCTTGGTAGAGGCAACAAAGCAAAAGCGAGGCAGGATTGACATCTGCTCAACAGAGACGGATTCCCTGCGCTGACACAGTTCACAGTTACACGAGAAGCAATCTGAGCGGTCCGTCGACCGGAGACGTGTTTCCCAAGAGGTCGTTTAGCGAGTGAACAGCAGTGTGCGCGACTTTCAGGAGTGTGCCTGGAAAGTGCCAGAATCACCAGGAGCATCTGTGCAAAAGCTGCTGCCTCTGTGACCGCATTGAGGCACGTTCGCGTGTCTGCGAGTATATAGACGGCTCTTTCGCGTTCACTCCGAGGGAAACGGTCCGCTATTGCTTCTGTGCGCACAGACGCGATTCCCTTGTCTCTTGCGAACACAGGGAACTCTGTGCATCCAAATCTACAGGCTAAGGACGCGTCTGCATATGTTTTGGTGAACAATCGAGTGTGCGTGTTCTGACAGCTGCCTCTATGCAGACGTCTCCACAGAGCCACTTCTGAATGCCCCGCAGCCCAGGACTGAATGGATACACTAACAAGTGCACCGGTGTGAGCAACCACATATGCAGAAGGACGTCTTTCATCTCACAGAAGCGCGAACGTCTTGGCGTTCAAGCACATGGCAGAAACAAGGTGTGAACAGATGAGCTGCTGCTATTTTCTCCGTTCGGCATGCTTCGTTGTAGCTCTCTTGCCGGTCGCCGGCTTAGCGGCTTGCTTTGCGCGACTAGCTCTGGGGAGAGAAGGAGATAGCGCCGGAAACCTCGCCTTTTGCCTTCTTCGGCGCTGGAACCTGGTTGCTGCGCCTTCTCTTTGTCCATGTGCACACACACGATTCCTCAGCGAAAACCATGCAGAAACCTTTCCACGAGCACCCAGGGATGTGCACCCAGCACCACGTGCACGCACACGCAGCTAGAGAAAAGCACCTACCTTTTCACACACTGAAGCCTAAGCAAACGCGTGGCCACACACACGCACACATCCGCAAGCGCGCCTACTCCCATCTATTGAGGGAAAGACGGACGAGCTCTTTGGTTGCTCTTCACAGGCTTGTCCCTGATCTATAGCTGAGGGCAAACACTTGTGTGCTTGTGGGAGAGCCTGTGTCTTTCCTGGAAGCGTTTGGGAGTTTTGCTCAGACGCGTGTTTCCTCAAGTTCAAGAATCAAGATCTAGGATACCTGCAGACAGGTGCCTGTTTGTGTGGAGACAGTCTGTTTGAAACTGTGTTCCTCAGCGCCCGCTCTTTCTCCCCGTCGCTCCACACGCCTGGGAGTCCCTTTCTTTCTCTCCACAAGCACGTGTGTTGACTTCGTCGCACATGTGCATCTGCACAAGCGTTGAGCTCAGCAGAGCGTGTCTCTTGACACTTGATGTGCGTTGGCTGTGTCTGCCTGCTCCAGTGAAGAGAGAAACGGGAAATCATCTTGGTAGAGGCAACAAAGCAAAAGCGAGGCAGGATTGACATCTGCTCAACAGAGACGGATTCCCTGCGCTGACACAGTTCACAGTTACACGAGAAGCAATCTGAGCGGTCCGTCGACCGGAGACGTGTTTCCCAAGAGGTCGTTTAGCGAGTGAACAGCAGTGTGCGCGACTTTCAGGAGTGTGCCTGGAAAGTGCCAGAATCACCAGGAGCATCTGTGCAAAAGCTGCTGCCTCTGTGACCGCATTGAGGCACGTTCGCGTGTCTGCGAGTATATAGACGGCTCTTTCGCGTTCACTCCGAGGGAAACGGTCCGCTATTGCTTCTGTGCGCACAGACGCGATTCCCTTGTCTCTTGCGAACACAGGGAACTCTGTGCATCCAAATCTACAGGCTAAGGACGCGTCTGCATATGTTTTGGTGAACAATCGAGTGTGCGTGTTCTGACAGCTGCCTCTATGCAGACGTCTCCACAGAGCCACTTCTGAATGCCCCGCAGCCCAGGACTGAATGGATACACTAACAAGTGCACCGGTGTGAGCAACCACATATGCAGAAGGACGTCTTTCATCTCACAGAAGCGCGAACGTCTTGGCGTTCAAGCACATGGCAGAAACAAGGTGTGAACAGATGAGCTGCTGCTATTTTCTCCGTTCGGCATGCTTCGTTGTAGCTCTCTTGCCGGTCGCCGGCTTAGCGGCTTGCTTTGCGCGACTAGCTCTGGGGAGAGAAGGAGATAGCGCCGGAAACCTCGCCTTTTGCCTTCTTCGGCGCTGGAACCTGGTTGCTGCGCCTTCTCTTTGTCCATGTGCACACACACGATTCCTCAGCGAAAACCATGCAGAAACCTTTCCACGAGCACCCAGGGATGTGCACCCAGCACCACGTGCACGCACACGCAGCTAGAGAAAAGCACCTACCTTTTCACACACTGAAGCCTAAGCAAACGCGTGGCCACACACACGCACACATCCGCAAGCGCGCCTACTCCCATCTATTGAGGGAAAGACGGACGAGCTCTTTGGTTGCTCTTCACAGGCTTGTCCCTGATCTATAGCTGAGGGCAAACACTTGTGTGCTTGTGGGAGAGCCTGTGTCTTTCCTGGAAGCGTTTGGGAGTTTTGCTCAGACGCGTGTTTCCTCAAGTTCAAGAATCAAGATCTAGGATACCTGCAGACAGGTGCCTGTTTGTGTGGAGACAGTCTGTTTGAAACTGTGTTCCTCAGCGCCCGCTCTTTCTCCCCGTCGCTCCACACGCCTGGGAGTCCCTTTCTTTCTCTCCACAAGCACGTGTGTTGACTTCGTCGCACATGTGCATCTGCACAAGCGTTGAGCTCAGCAGAGCGTGTCTCTTGACACTTGATGTGCGTTGGCTGTGTCTGCCTGCTCCAGTGAAGAGAGAAACGGGAAATCATCTTGGTAGAGGCAACAAAGCAAAAGCGAGGCAGGATTGACATCTGCTCAACAGAGACGGATTCCCTGCGCTGACACAGTTCACAGTTACACGAGAAGCAATCTGAGCGGTCCGTCGACCGGAGACGTGTTTCCCAAGAGGTCGTTTAGCGAGTGAACAGCAGTGTGCGCGACTTTCAGGAGTGTGCCTGGAAAGTGCCAGAATCACCAGGAGCATCTGTGCAAAAGCTGCTGCCTCTGTGACCGCATTGAGGCACGTTCGCGTGTCTGCGAGTATATAGACGGCTCTTTCGCGTTCACTCCGAGGGAAACGGTCCGCTATTGCTTCTGTGCGCACAGACGCGATTCCCTTGTCTCTTGCGAACACAGGGAACTCTGTGCATCCAAGTCTACAGGCTAAGGACGCGTCTGCATATGTTTTGGTGAACAATCGAGTGTGCGTGTTCTGACAGCTGCCTCTATGCAGACGTCTCCACAGAGCCACTTCTGAATGCCCCGCAGCCCAGGACTGAATGGATACACTAACAAGTGCACCGGTGTGAGCAACCACATATGCAGAAGGACGTCTTTCATCTCACAGAAGCGCGAACGTCTTGGCGTTCAAGCACATGGCAGAAACAAGGTGTGAACAGATGAGCTGCTGCTATTTTCTCCGTTCGGCATGCTTCGTTGTAGCTCTCTTGCCGGTCGCCGGCTTAGCGGCTTGCTTTGCGCGACTAGCTCTGGGGAGAGAAGGAGATAGCGCCGGAAACCTCGCCTTTTGCCTTCTTCGGCGCTGGAACCTGGTTGCTGCGCCTTCTCTTTGTCCATGTGCACACACACGATTCCTCAGCGAAAACCATGCAGAAACCTTTCCACGAGCACCCAGGGATGTGCACCCAGCACCACGTGCACGCACACGCAGCTAGAGAAAAGCACCTACCTTTTCACACACTGATGCCTAAGCAAACGCGTGGCCACACACACGCACACATCCGCAAGCGCGCCTACTCCCATCTATTGAGAGAAAGACGGACGAGCTCTTTGGTTGCTCTTCACAGGCTTGTCCCTGATCTATAGCTGAGGGCAAACACTTGTGTGCTTGTGGGAGAGCCTGTGTCTTTCCTGGAAGCGTTTGGGAGTTTTGCTCAGACGCGTGTTTCCTCAAGTTCAAGAATCAAGATCTAGGATACCTGCAGACAGGTGCCTGTTTGTGTGGAGACAGTCTGTTTGAAACTGTGTTCCTCAGCGCCCGCTCTTTCTCCCCGTCGCTCCACACGCCTGGGAGTCCCTTTCTTTCTCTCCACAAGCACGTGTGTTGACTTCGTCGCACATGTGCATCTGCACAAGCGTTGAGCTCAGCAGAGCGTGTCTCTTGACACTTGATGTGCGTTGGCTGTGTCTGCCTGCTCCAGTGAAGAGAGAAACGGGAAATCATCTTGGTAGAGGCAACAAAGCAAAAGCGAGGCAGGATTGACATCTGCTCAACAGAGACGGATTCCCTGCGCTGACACAGTTCACAGTTACACGAGAAGCAATCTGAGCGGTCCGTCGACCGGAGACGTGTTTCCCAAGAGGTCGTTTAGCGAGTGAACAGCAGTGTGCGCGACTTTCAGGAGTGTGCCTGGAAAGTGCCAGAATCACCAGGAGCATCTGTGCAAAAGCTGCTGCCTCTGTGACCGCATTGAGGCACGTTCGCGTGTCTGCGAGTATATAGACGGCTCTTTCGCGTTCACTCCGAGGGAAACGGTCCGCTATTGCTTCTGTGCGCACAGACGCGATTCCCTTGTCTCTTGCGAACACAGGGAACTCTGTGCATCCAAATCTACAGGCTAAGGACGCGTCTGCATATGTTTTGGTGAACAATCGAGTGTGCGTGTTCTGACAGCTGCCTCTATGCAGACGTCTCCACAGAGCCACTTCTGAATGCCCCGCAGCCCAGGACTGAATGGATACACTAACAAGTGCACCGGTGTGAGCAACCACATATGCAGAAGGACGTCTTTCATCTCACAGAAGCGCGAACGTCTTGGCGTTCAAGCACATGGCAGAAACAAGGTGTGAACAGATGAGCTGCTGCTATTTTCTCCGTTCGGCATGCTTCGTTGTAGCTCTCTTGCCGGTCGCCGGCTTAGCGGCTTGCTTTGCGCGACTAGCTCTGGGGAGAGAAGGAGATAGCGCCGGAAACCTCGCCTTTTGCCTTCTTCGGCGCTGGAACCTGGTTGCTGCGCCTTCTCTTTGTCCATGTGCACACACACGATTCCTCAGCGAAAACCATGCAGAAACCTTTCCACGAGCACCCAGGGATGTGCACCCAGCACCACGTGCACGCACACGCAGCTAGAGAAAAGCACCTACCTTTTCACACACTGATGCCTAAGCAAACGCGTGGCCACACACACGCACACATCCGCAAGCGCGCCTACTCCCATCTATTGAGGGAAAGACGGACGAGCTCTTTGGTTGCTCTTCACAGGCTTGTCCCTGATCTATAGCTGAGGGCAAACACTTGTGTGCTTGTGGGAGAGCCTGTGTCTTTCCTGGAAGCGTTTGGGAGTTTTGCTCAGACGCGTGTTTCCTCAAGTTCAAGAATCAAGATCTAGGATACCTGCAGACAGGTGCCTGTTTGTGTGGAGACAGTCTGTTTGAAACTGTGTTCCTCAGCGCCCGCTCTTTCTCCCCGTCGCTCCACACGCCTGGGAGTCCCTTTCTTTCTCTCCACAAGCACGTGTGTTGACTTCGTCGCACATGTGCATCTGCACAAGCGTTGAGCTCAGCAGAGCGTGTCTCTTGACACTTGATGTGCGTTGGCTGTGTCTGCCTGCTCCAGTGAAGAGAGAAACGGGAAATCATCTTGGTAGAGGCAACAAAGCAAAAGCGAGGCAGGATTGACATCTGCTCAACAGAGACGGATTCCCTGCGCTGACACAGTTCACAGTTACACGAGAAGCAATCTGAGCGGTCCGTCGACCGGAGACGTGTTTCCCAAGAGGTCGTTTAGCGAGTGAACAGCAGTGTGCGCGACTTTCAGGAGTGTGCCTGGAAAGTGCCAGAATCACCAGGAGCATCTGTGCAAAAGCTGCTGCCTCTGTGACCGCATTGAGGCACGTTCGCGTGTCTGCGAGTATATAGACGGCTCTTTCGCGTTCACTCCGAGGGAAACGGTCCGCTATTGCTTCTGTGCGCACAGACGCGATTCCCTTGTCTCTTGCGAACACAGGGAACTCTGTGCATCCAAATCTACAGGCTAAGGACGCGTCTGCATATGTTTTGGTGAACAATCGAGTGTGCGTGTTCTGACAGCTGCCTCTATGCAGACGTCTCCACAGAGCCACTTCTGAATGCCCCGCAGCCCAGGACTGAATGGATACACTAACAAGTGCACCGGTGTGAGCAACCACATATGCAGAAGGACGTCTTTCATCTCACAGAAGCGCGAACGTCTTGGCGTTCAAGCACATGGCAGAAACAAGGTGTGAACAGATGAGCTGCTGCTATTTTCTCCGTTCGGCATGCTTCGTTGTAGCTCTCTTGCCGGTCGCCGGCTTAGCGGCTTGCTTTGCGCGACTAGCTCTGGGGAGAGAAGGAGATAGCGCCGGAAACCTCGCCTTTTGCCTTCTTCGGCGCTGGAACCTGGTTGCTGCGCCTTCTCTTTGTCCATGTGCACACACACGATTCCTCAGCGAAAACCATGCAGAAACCTTTCCACGAGCACCCAGGGATGTGCACCCAGCACCACGTGCACGCACACGCAGCTAGAGAAAAGCACCTACCTTTTCACACACTGAAGCCTAAGCAAACGCGTGGCCACACACACGCACACATCCGCAAGCGCGCCTACTCCCATCTATTGAGGGAAAGACGGACGAGCTCTTTGGTTGCTCTTCACAGGCTTGTCCCTGATCTATAGCTGAGGGCAAACACTTGTGTGCTTGTGGGAGAGCCTGTGTCTTTCCTGGAAGCGTTTGGGAGTTTTGCTCAGACGCGTGTTTCCTCAAGTTCAAGAATCAAGATCTAGGATACCTGCAGACAGGTGCCTGTTTGTGTGGAGACAGTCTGTTTGAAACTGTGTTCCTCAGCGCCCGCTCTTTCTCCCCGTCGCTCCACACGCCTGGGAGTCCCTTTCTTTCTCTCCACAAGCACGTGTGTTGACTTCGTCGCACATGTGCATCTGCACAAGCGTTGAGCTCAGCAGAGCGTGTCTCTTGACACTTGATGTGCGTTGGCTGTGTCTGCCTGCTCCAGTGAAGAGAGAAACGGGAAATCATCTTGGTAGAGGCAACAAAGCAAAAGCGAGGCAGGATTGACATCTGCTCAACAGAGACGGATTCCCTGCGCTGACACAGTTCACAGTTACACGAGAAGCAATCTGAGCGGTCCGTCGACCGGAGACGTGTTTCCCAAGAGGTCGTTTAGCGAGTGAACAGCAGTGTGCGCGACTTTCAGGAGTGTGCCTGGAAAGTGCCAGAATCACCAGGAGCATCTGTGCAAAAGCTGCTGCCTCTGTGACCGCATTGAGGCACGTTCGCGTGTCTGCGAGTATATAGACGGCTCTTTCGCGTTCACTCCGAGGGAAACGGTCCGCTATTGCTTCTGTGCGCACAGACGCGATTCCCTTGTCTCTTGCGAACACAGGGAACTCTGTGCATCCAAATCTACAGGCTAAGGACGCGTCTGCATATGTTTTGGTGAACAATCGAGTGTGCGTGTTCTGACAGCTGCCTCTATGCAGACGTCTCCACAGAGCCACTTCTGAATGCCCCGCAGCCCAGGACTGAATGGATACACTAACAAGTGCACCGGTGTGAGCAACCACATATGCAGAAGGACGTCTTTCATCTCACAGAAGCGCGAACGTCTTGGCGTTCAAGCACATGGCAGAAACAAGGTGTGAACAGATGAGCTGCTGCTATTTTCTCCGTTCGGCATGCTTCGTTGTAGCTCTCTTGCCGGTCGCCGGCTTAGCGGCTTGCTTTGCGCGACTAGCTCTGGGGAGAGAAGGAGATAGCGCCGGAAACCTCGCCTTTTGCCTTCTTCGGCGCTGGAACCTGGTTGCTGCGCCTTCTCTTTGTCCATGTGCACACACACGATTCCTCAGCGAAAACCATGCAGAAACCTTTCCACGAGCACCCAGGGATGTGCACCCAGCACCACGTGCACGCACACGCAGCTAGAGAAAAGCACCTACCTTTTCACACACTGATGCCTAAGCAAACGCGTGGCCACACACACGCACACATCCGCAAGCGCGCCTACTCCCATCTATTGAGGGAAAGACGGACGAGCTCTTTGGTTGCTCTTCACAGGCTTGTCCCTGATCTATAGCTGAGGGCAAACACTTGTGTGCTTGTGGGAGAGCCTGTGTCTTTCCTGGAAGCGTTTGGGAGTTTTGCTCAGACGCGTGTTTCCTCAAGTTCAAGAATCAAGATCTAGGATACCTGCAGACAGGTGCCTGTTTGTGTGGAGACAGTCTGTTTGAAACTGTGTTCCTCAGCGCCCGCTCTTTCTCCCCGTCGCTCCACACGCCTGGGAGTCCCTTTCTTTCTCTCCACAAGCACGTGTGTTGACTTCGTCGCACATGTGCATCTGCACAAGCGTTGAGCTCAGCAGAGCGTGTCTCTTGACACTTGATGTGCGTTGGCTGTGTCTGCCTGCTCCAGTGAAGAGAGAAACGGGAAATCATCTTGGTAGAGGCAACAAAGCAAAAGCGAGGCAGGATTGACATCTGCTCAACAGAGACGGATTCCCTGCGCTGACACAGTTCACAGTTACACGAGAAGCAATCTGAGCGGTCCGTCGACCGGAGACGTGTTTCCCAAGAGGTCGTTTAGCGAGTGAACAGCAGTGTGCGCGACTTTCAGGAGTGTGCCTGGAAAGTGCCAGAATCACCAGGAGCATCTGTGCAAAAGCTGCTGCCTCTGTGACCGCATTGAGGCACGTTCGCGTGTCTGCGAGTATATAGACGGCTCTTTCGCGTTCACTCCGAGGGAAACGGTCCGCTATTGCTTCTGTGCGCACAGACGCGATTCCCTTGTCTCTTGCGAACACAGGGAACTCTGTGCATCCAAATCTACAGGCTAAGGACGCGTCTGCATATGTTTTGGTGAACAATCGAGTGTGCGTGTTCTGACAGCTGCCTCTATGCAGACGTCTCCACAGAGCCACTTCTGAATGCCCCGCAGCCCAGGACTGAATGGATACACTAACAAGTGCACCGGTGTGAGCAACCACATATGCAGAAGGACGTCTTTCATCTCACAGAAGCGCGAACGTCTTGGCGTTCAAGCACATGGCAGAAACAAGGTGTGAACAGATGAGCTGCTGCTATTTTCTCCGTTCGGCATGCTTCGTTGTAGCTCTCTTGCCGGTCGCCGGCTTAGCGGCTTGCTTTGCGCGACTAGCTCTGGGGAGAGAAGGAGATAGCGCCGGAAACCTCGCCTTTTGCCTTCTTCGGCGCTGGAACCTGGTTGCTGCGCCTTCTCTTTGTCCATGTGCACACACACGATTCCTCAGCGAAAACCATGCAGAAACCTTTCCACGAGCACCCAGGGATGTGCACCCAGCACCACGTGCACGCACACGCAGCTAGAGAAAAGCACCTACCTTTTCACACACTGATGCCTAAGCAAACGCGTGGCCACACACACGCACACATCCGCAAGCGCGCCTACTCCCATCTATTGAGGGAAAGACGGACGAGCTCTTTGGTTGCTCTTCACAGGCTTGTCCCTGATCTATAGCTGAGGGCAAACACTTGTGTGCTTGTGGGAGAGCCTGTGTCTTTCCTGGAAGCGTTTGGGAGTTTTGCTCAGACGCGTGTTTCCTCAAGTTCAAGAATCAAGATCTAGGATACCTGCAGACAGGTGCCTGTTTGTGTGGAGACAGTCTGTTTGAAACTGTGTTCCTCAGCGCCCGCTCTTTCTCCCCGTCGCTCCACACGCCTGGGAGTCCCTTTCTTTCTCTCCACAAGCACGTGTGTTGACTTCGTCGCACATGTGCATCTGCACAAGCGTTGAGCTCAGCAGAGCGTGTCTCTTGACACTTGATGTGCGTTGGCTGTGTCTGCCTGCTCCAGTGAAGAGAGAAACGGGAAATCATCTTGGTAGAGGCAACAAAGCAAAAGCGAGGCAGGATTGACATCTGCTCAACAGAGACGGATTCCCTGCGCTGACACAGTTCACAGTTACACGAGAAGCAATCTGAGCGGTCCGTCGACCGGAGACGTGTTTCCCAAGAGGTCGTTTAGCGAGTGAACAGCAGTGTGCGCGACTTTCAGGAGTGTGCCTGGAAAGTGCCAGAATCACCAGGAGCATCTGTGCAAAAGCTGCTGCCTCTGTGACCGCATTGAGGCACGTTCGCGTGTCTGCGAGTATATAGACGGCTCTTTCGCGTTCACTCCGAGGGAAACGGTCCGCTATTGCTTCTGTGCGCACAGACGCGATTCCCTTGTCTCTTGCGAACACAGGGAACTCTGTGCATCCAAATCTACAGGCTAAGGACGCGTCTGCATATGTTTTGGTGAACAATCGAGTGTGCGTGTTCTGACAGCTGCCTCTATGCAGACGTCTCCACAGAGCCACTTCTGAATGCCCCGCAGCCCAGGACTGAATGGATACACTAACAAGTGCACCGGTGTGAGCAACCACATATGCAGAAGGACGTCTTTCATCTCACAGAAGCGCGAACGTCTTGGCGTTCAAGCACATGGCAGAAACAAGGTGTGAACAGATGAGCTGCTGCTATTTTCTCCGTTCGGCATGCTTCGTTGTAGCTCTCTTGCCGGTCGCCGGCTTAGCGGCTTGCTTTGCGCGACTAGCTCTGGGGAGAGAAGGAGATAGCGCCGGAAACCTCGCCTTTTGCCTTCTTCGGCGCTGGAACCTGGTTGCTGCGCCTTCTCTTTGTCCATGTGCACACACACGATTCCTCAGCGAAAACCATGCAGAAACCTTTCCACGAGCACCCAGGGATGTGCACCCAGCACCACGTGCACGCACACGCAGCTAGAGAAAAGCACCTACCTTTTCACACACTGAAGCCTAAGCAAACGCGTGGCCACACACACGCACACATCCGCAAGCGCGCCTACTCCCATCTATTGAGGGAAAGACGGACGAGCTCTTTGGTTGCTCTTCACAGGCTTGTCCCTGATCTATAGCTGAGGGCAAACACTTGTGTGCTTGTGGGAGAGCCTGTGTCTTTCCTGGAAGCGTTTGGGAGTTTTGCTCAGACGCGTGTTTCCTCAAGTTCAAGAATCAAGATCTAGGATACCTGCAGACAGGTGCCTGTTTGTGTGGAGACAGTCTGTTTGAAACTGTGTTCCTCAGCGCCCGCTCTTTCTCCCCGTCGCTCCACACGCCTGGGAGTCCCTTTCTTTCTCTCCACAAGCACGTGTGTTGACTTCGTCGCACATGTGCATCTGCACAAGCGTTGAGCTCAGCAGAGCGTGTCTCTTGACACTTGATGTGCGTTGGCTGTGTCTGCCTGCTCCAGTGAAGAGAGAAACGGGAAATCATCTTGGTAGAGGCAACAAAGCAAAAGCGAGGCAGGATTGACATCTGCTCAACAGAGACGGATTCCCTGCGCTGACACAGTTCACAGTTACACGAGAAGCAATCTGAGCGGTCCGTCGACCGGAGACGTGTTTCCCAAGAGGTCGTTTAGCGAGTGAACAGCAGTGTGCGCGACTTTCAGGAGTGTGCCTGGAAAGTGCCAGAATCACCAGGAGCATCTGTGCAAAAGCTGCTGCCTCTGTGACCGCATTGAGGCACGTTCGCGTGTCTGCGAGTATATAGACGGCTCTTTCGCGTTCACTCCGAGGGAAACGGTCCGCTATTGCTTCTGTGCGCACAGACGCGATTCCCTTGTCTCTTGCGAACACAGGGAACTCTGTGCATCCAAATCTACAGGCTAAGGACGCGTCTGCATATGTTTTGGTGAACAATCGAGTGTGCGTGTTCCGACAGCTGCCTCTATGCAGACGTCTCCACAGAGCCACTTCTGAATGCCCCGCAGCCCAGGACTGAATGGATACACTAACAAGTGCACCGGTGTGAGCAACCACATATGCAGAAGGACGTCTTTCATCTCACAGAAGCGCGAACGTCTTGGCGTTCAAGCACATGGCAGAAACAAGGTGTGAACAGATGAGCTGCTGCTATTTTCTCCGTTCGGCATGCTTCGTTGTAGCTCTCTTGCCGGTCGCCGGCTTAGCGGCTTGCTTTGCGCGACTAGCTCTGGGGAGAGAAGGAGATAGCGCCGGAAACCTCGCCTTTTGCCTTCTTCGGCGCTGGAACCTGGTTGCTGCGCCTTCTCTTTGTCCATGTGCACACACACGATTCCTCAGCGAAAACCATGCAGAAACCTTTCCACGAGCACCCAGGGATGTGCACCCAGCACCACGTGCACGCACACGCAGCTAGAGAAAAGCACCTACCTTTTCACACACTGATGCCTAAGCAAACGCGTGGCCACACACACGCACACATCCGCAAGCGCGCCTACTCCCATCTATTGAGGGAAAGACGGACGAGCTCTTTGGTTGCTCTTCACAGGCTTGTCCCTGATCTATAGCTGAGGGCAAACACTTGTGTGCTTGTGGGAGAGCCTGTGTCTTTCCTGGAAGCGTTTGGGAGTTTTGCTCAGACGCGTGTTTCCTCAAGTTCAAGAATCAAGATCTAGGATACCTGCAGACAGGTGCCTGTTTGTGTGGAGACAGTCTGTTTGAAACTGTGTTCCTCAGCGCCCGCTCTTTCTCCCCGTCGCTCCACACGCCTGGGAGTCCCTTTCTTTCTCTCCACAAGCACGTGTGTTGACTTCGTCGCACATGTGCATCTGCACAAGCGTTGAGCTCAGCAGAGCGTGTCTCTTGACACTTGATGTGCGTTGGCTGTGTCTGCCTGCTCCAGTGAAGAGAGAAACGGGAAATCATCTTGGTAGAGGCAACAAAGCAAAAGCGAGGCAGGATTGACATCTGCTCAACAGAGACGGATTCCCTGCGCTGACACAGTTCACAGTTACACGAGAAGCAATCTGAGCGGTCCGTCGACCGGAGACGTGTTTCCCAAGAGGTCGTTTAGCGAGTGAACAGCAGTGTGCGCGACTTTCAGGAGTGTGCCTGGAAAGTGCCAGAATCACCAGGAGCATCTGTGCAAAAGCTGCTGCCTCTGTGACCGCATTGAGGCACGTTCGCGTGTCTGCGAGTATATAGACGGCTCTTTCGCGTTCACTCCGAGGGAAACGGTCCGCTATTGCTTCTGTGCGCACAGACGCGATTCCCTTGTCTCTTGCGAACACAGGGAACTCTGTGCATCCAAATCTACAGGCTAAGGACGCGTCTGCATATGTTTTGGTGAACAATCGAGTGTGCGTGTTCTGACAGCTGCCTCTATGCAGACGTCTCCACAGAGCCACTTCTGAATGCCCCGCAGCCCAGGACTGAATGGATACACTAACAAGTGCACCGGTGTGAGCAACCACATATGCAGAAGGACGTCTTTCATCTCACAGAAGCGCGAACGTCTTGGCGTTCAAGCACATGGCAGAAACAAGGTGTGAACAGATGAGCTGCTGCTATTTTCTCCGTTCGGCATGCTTCGTTGTAGCTCTCTTGCCGGTCGCCGGCTTAGCGGCTTGCTTTGCGCGACTAGCTCTGGGGAGAGAAGGAGATAGCGCCGGAAACCTCGCCTTTTGCCTTCTTCGGCGCTGGAACCTGGTTGCTGCGCCTTCTCTTTGTCCATGTGCACACACACGATTCCTCAGCGAAAACCATGCAGAAACCTTTCCACGAGCACCCAGGGATGTGCACCCAGCACCACGTGCACGCACACGCAGCTAGAGAAAAGCACCTACCTTTTCACACACTGATGCCTAAGCAAACGCGTGGCCACACACACGCACACATCCGCAAGCGCGCCTACTCCCATCTATTGAGGGAAAGACGGACGAGCTCTTTGGTTGCTCTTCACAGGCTTGTCCCTGATCTATAGCTGAGGGCAAACACTTGTGTGCTTGTGGGAGAGCCTGTGTCTTTCCTGGAAGCGTTTGGGAGTTTTGCTCAGACGCGTGTTTCCTCAAGTTCAAGAATCAAGATCTAGGATACCTGCAGACAGGTGCCTGTTTGTGTGGAGACAGTCTGTTTGAAACTGTGTTCCTCAGCGCCCGCTCTTTCTCCCCGTCGCTCCACACGCCTGGGAGTCCCTTTCTTTCTCTCCACAAGCACGTGTGTTGACTTCGTCGCACATGTGCATCTGCACAAGCGTTGAGCTCAGCAGAGCGTGTCTCTTGACACTTGATGTGCGTTGGCTGTGTCTGCCTGCTCCAGTGAAGAGAGAAACGGGAAATCATCTTGGTAGAGGCAACAAAGCAAAAGCGAGGCAGGATTGACATCTGCTCAACAGAGACGGATTCCCTGCGCTGACACAGTTCACAGTTACACGAGAAGCAATCTGAGCGGTCCGTCGACCGGAGACGTGTTTCCCAAGAGGTCGTTTAGCGAGTGAACAGCAGTGTGCGCGACTTTCAGGAGTGTGCCTGGAAAGTGCCAGAATCACCAGGAGCATCTGTGCAAAAGCTGCTGCCTCTGTGACCGCATTGAGGCACGTTCGCGTGTCTGCGAGTATATAGACGGCTCTTTCGCGTTCACTCCGAGGGAAACGGTCCGCTATTGCTTCTGTGCGCACAGACGCGATTCCCTTGTCTCTTGCGAACACAGGGAACTCTGTGCATCCAAATCTACAGGCTAAGGACGCGTCTGCATATGTTTTGGTGAACAATCGAGTGTGCGTGTTCTGACAGCTGCCTCTATGCAGACGTCTCCACAGAGCCACTTCTGAATGCCCCGCAGCCCAGGACTGAATGGATACACTAACAAGTGCACCGGTGTGAGCAACCACATATGCAGAAGGACGTCTTTCATCTCACAGAAGCGCGAACGTCTTGGCGTTCAAGCACATGGCAGAAACAAGGTGTGAACAGATGAGCTGCTGCTATTTTCTCCGTTCGGCATGCTTCGTTGTAGCTCTCTTGCCGGTCGCCGGCTTAGCGGCTTGCTTTGCGCGACTAGCTCTGGGGAGAGAAGGAGATAGCGCCGGAAACCTCGCCTTTTGCCTTCTTCGGCGCTGGAACCTGGTTGCTGCGCCTTCTCTTTGTCCATGTGCACACACACGATTCCTCAGCGAAAACCATGCAGAAACCTTTCCACGAGCACCCAGGGATGTGCACCCAGCACCACGTGCACGCACACGCAGCTAGAGAAAAGCACCTACCTTTTCACACACTGAAGCCTAAGCAAACGCGTGGCCACACACACGCACACATCCGCAAGCGCGCCTACTCCCATCTATTGAGGGAAAGACGGACGAGCTCTTTGGTTGCTCTTCACAGGCTTGTCCCTGATCTATAGCTGAGGGCAAACACTTGTGTGCTTGTGGGAGAGCCTGTGTCTTTCCTGGAAGCGTTTGGGAGTTTTGCTCAGACGCGTGTTTCCTCAAGTTCAAGAATCAAGATCTAGGATACCTGCAGACAGGTGCCTGTTTGTGTGGAGACAGTCTGTTTGAAACTGTGTTCCTCAGCGCCCGCTCTTTCTCCCCGTCGCTCCACACGCCTGGGAGTCCCTTTCTTTCTCTCCACAAGCACGTGTGTTGACTTCGTCGCACATGTGCATCTGCACAAGCGTTGAGCTCAGCAGAGCGTGTCTCTTGACACTTGATGTGCGTTGGCTGTGTCTGCCTGCTCCAGTGAAGAGAGAAACGGGAAATCATCTTGGTAGAGGCAACAAAGCAAAAGCGAGGCAGGATTGACATCTGCTCAACAGAGACGGATTCCCTGCGCTGACACAGTTCACAGTTACACGAGAAGCAATCTGAGCGGTCCGTCGACCGGAGACGTGTTTCCCAAGAGGTCGTTTAGCGAGTGAACAGCAGTGTGCGCGACTTTCAGGAGTGTGCCTGGAAAGTGCCAGAATCACCAGGAGCATCTGTGCAAAAGCTGCTGCCTCTGTGACCGCATTGAGGCACGTTCGCGTGTCTGCGAGTATATAGACGGCTCTTTCGCGTTCACTCCGAGGGAAACGGTCCGCTATTGCTTCTGTGCGCACAGACGCGATTCCCTTGTCTCTTGCGAACACAGGGAACTCTGTGCATCCAAATCTACAGGCTAAGGACGCGTCTGCATATGTTTTGGTGAACAATCGAGTGTGCGTGTTCTGACAGCTGCCTCTATGCAGACGTCTCCACAGAGCCACTTCTGAATGCCCCGCAGCCCAGGACTGAATGGATACACTAACAAGTGCACCGGTGTGAGCAACCACATATGCAGAAGGACGTCTTTCATCTCACAGAAGCGCGAACGTCTTGGCGTTCAAGCACATGGCAGAAACAAGGTGTGAACAGATGAGCTGCTGCTATTTTCTCCGTTCGGCATGCTTCGTTGTAGCTCTCTTGCCGGTCGCCGGCTTAGCGGCTTGCTTTGCGCGACTAGCTCTGGGGAGAGAAGGAGATAGCGCCGGAAACCTCGCCTTTTGCCTTCTTCGGCGCTGGAACCTGGTTGCTGCGCCTTCTCTTTGTCCATGTGCACACACACGATTCCTCAGCGAAAACCATGCAGAAACCTTTCCACGAGCACCCAGGGATGTGCACCCAGCACCACGTGCACGCACACGCAGCTAGAGAAAAGCACCTACCTTTTCACACACTGATGCCTAAGCAAACGCGTGGCCACACACACGCACACATCCGCAAGCGCGCCTACTCCCATCTATTGAGAGAAAGACGGACGAGCTCTTTGGTTGCTCTTCACAGGCTTGTCCCTGATCTATAGCTGAGGGCAAACACTTGTGTGCTTGTGGGAGAGCCTGTGTCTTTCCTGGAAGCGTTTGGGAGTTTTGCTCAGACGCGTGTTTCCTCAAGTTCAAGAATCAAGATCTAGGATACCTGCAGACAGGTGCCTGTTTGTGTGGAGACAGTCTGTTTGAAACTGTGTTCCTCAGCGCCCGCTCTTTCTCCCCGTCGCTCCACACGCCTGGGAGTCCCTTTCTTTCTCTCCACAAGCACGTGTGTTGACTTCGTCGCACATGTGCATCTGCACAAGCGTTGAGCTCAGCAGAGCGTGTCTCTTGACACTTGATGTGCGTTGGCTGTGTCTGCCTGCTCCAGTGAAGAGAGAAACGGGAAATCATCTTGGTAGAGGCAACAAAGCAAAAGCGAGGCAGGATTGACATCTGCTCAACAGAGACGGATTCCCTGCGCTGACACAGTTCACAGTTACACGAGAAGCAATCTGAGCGGTCCGTCGACCGGAGACGTGTTTCCCAAGAGGTCGTTTAGCGAGTGAACAGCAGTGTGCGCGACTTTCAGGAGTGTGCCTGGAAAGTGCCAGAATCACCAGGAGCATCTGTGCAAAAGCTGCTGCCTCTGTGACCGCATTGAGGCACGTTCGCGTGTCTGCGAGTATATAGACGGCTCTTTCGCGTTCACTCCGAGGGAAACGGTCCGCTATTGCTTCTGTGCGCACAGACGCGATTCCCTTGTCTCTTGCGAACACAGGGAACTCTGTGCATCCAAATCTACAGGCTAAGGACGCGTCTGCATATGTTTTGGTGAACAATCGAGTGTGCGTGTTCTGACAGCTGCCTCTATGCAGACGTCTCCACAGAGCCACTTCTGAATGCCCCGCAGCCCAGGACTGAATGGATACACTAACAAGTGCACCGGTGTGAGCAACCACATATGCAGAAGGACGTCTTTCATCTCACAGAAGCGCGAACGTCTTGGCGTTCAAGCACATGGCAGAAACAAGGTGTGAACAGATGAGCTGCTGCTATTTTCTCCGTTCGGCATGCTTCGTTGTAGCTCTCTTGCCGGTCGCCGGCTTAGCGGCTTGCTTTGCGCGACTAGCTCTGGGGAGAGAAGGAGATAGCGCCGGAAACCTCGCCTTTTGCCTTCTTCGGCGCTGGAACCTGGTTGCTGCGCCTTCTCTTTGTCCATGTGCACACACACGATTCCTCAGCGAAAACCATGCAGAAACCTTTCCACGAGCACCCAGGGATGTGCACCCAGCACCACGTGCACGCACACGCAGCTAGAGAAAAGCACCTACCTTTTCACACACTGAAGCCTAAGCAAACGCGTGGCCACACACACGCACACATCCGCAAGCGCGCCTACTCCCATCTATTGAGGGAAAGACGGACGAGCTCTTTGGTTGCTCTTCACAGGCTTGTCCCTGATCTATAGCTGAGGGCAAACACTTGTGTGCTTGTGGGAGAGCCTGTGTCTTTCCTGGAAGCGTTTGGGAGTTTTGCTCAGACGCGTGTTTCCTCAAGTTCAAGAATCAAGATCTAGGATACCTGCAGACAGGTGCCTGTTTGTGTGGAGACAGTCTGTTTGAAACTGTGTTCCTCAGCGCCCGCTCTTTCTCCCCGTCGCTCCACACGCCTGGGAGTCCCTTTCTTTCTCTCCACAAGCACGTGTGTTGACTTCGTCGCACATGTGCATCTGCACAAGCGTTGAGCTCAGCAGAGCGTGTCTCTTGACACTTGATGTGCGTTGGCTGTGTCTGCCTGCTCCAGTGAAGAGAGAAACGGGAAATCATCTTGGTAGAGGCAACAAAGCAAAAGCGAGGCAGGATTGACATCTGCTCAACAGAGACGGATTCCCTGCGCTGACACAGTTCACAGTTACACGAGAAGCAATCTGAGCGGTCCGTCGACCGGAGACGTGTTTCCCAAGAGGTCGTTTAGCGAGTGAACAGCAGTGTGCGCGACTTTCAGGAGTGTGCCTGGAAAGTGCCAGAATCACCAGGAGCATCTGTGCAAAAGCTGCTGCCTCTGTGACCGCATTGAGGCACGTTCGCGTGTCTGCGAGTATATAGACGGCTCTTTCGCGTTCACTCCGAGGGAAACGGTCCGCTATTGCTTCTGTGCGCACAGACGCGATTCCCTTGTCTCTTGCGAACACAGGGAACTCTGTGCATCCAAATCTACAGGCTAAGGACGCGTCTGCATATGTTTTGGTGAACAATCGAGTGTGCGTGTTCTGACAGCTGCCTCTATGCAGACGTCTCCACAGAGCCACTTCTGAATGCCCCGCAGCCCAGGACTGAATGGATACACTAACAAGTGCACCGGTGTGAGCAACCACATATGCAGAAGGACGTCTTTCATCTCACAGAAGCGCGAACGTCTTGGCGTTCAAGCACATGGCAGAAACAAGGTGTGAACAGATGAGCTGCTGCTATTTTCTCCGTTCGGCATGCTTCGTTGTAGCTCTCTTGCCGGTCGCCGGCTTAGCGGCTTGCTTTGCGCGACTAGCTCTGGGGAGAGAAGGAGATAGCGCCGGAAACCTCGCCTTTTGCCTTCTTCGGCGCTGGAACCTGGTTGCTGCGCCTTCTCTTTGTCCATGTGCACACACACGATTCCTCAGCGAAAACCATGCAGAAACCTTTCCACGAGCACCCAGGGATGTGCACCCAGCACCACGTGCACGCACACGCAGCTAGAGAAAAGCACCTACCTTTTCACACACTGATGCCTAAGCAAACGCGTGGCCACACACACGCACACATCCGCAAGCGCGCCTACTCCCATCTATTGAGGGAAAGACGGACGAGCTCTTTGGTTGCTCTTCACAGGCTTGTCCCTGATCTATAGCTGAGGGCAAACACTTGTGTGCTTGTGGGAGAGCCTGTGTCTTTCCTGGAAGCGTTTGGGAGTTTTGCTCAGACGCGTGTTTCCTCAAGTTCAAGAATCAAGATCTAGGATACCTGCAGACAGGTGCCTGTTTGTGTGGAGACAGTCTGTTTGAAACTGTGTTCCTCAGCGCCCGCTCTTTCTCCCCGTCGCTCCACACGCCTGGGAGTCCCTTTCTTTCTCTCCACAAGCACGTGTGTTGACTTCGTCGCACATGTGCATCTGCACAAGCGTTGAGCTCAGCAGAGCGTGTCTCTTGACACTTGATGTGCGTTGGCTGTGTCTGCCTGCTCCAGTGAAGAGAGAAACGGGAAATCATCTTGGTAGAGGCAACAAAGCAAAAGCGAGGCAGGATTGACATCTGCTCAACAGAGACGGATTCCCTGCGCTGACACAGTTCACAGTTACACGAGAAGCAATCTGAGCGGTCCGTCGACCGGAGACGTGTTTCCCAAGAGGTCGTTTAGCGAGTGAACAGCAGTGTGCGCGACTTTCAGGAGTGTGCCTGGAAAGTGCCAGAATCACCAGGAGCATCTGTGCAAAAGCTGCTGCCTCTGTGACCGCATTGAGGCACGTTCGCGTGTCTGCGAGTATATAGACGGCTCTTTCGCGTTCACTCCGAGGGAAACGGTCCGCTATTGCTTCTGTGCGCACAGACGCGATTCCCTTGTCTCTTGCGAACACAGGGAACTCTGTGCATCCAAATCTACAGGCTAAGGACGCGTCTGCATATGTTTTGGTGAACAATCGAGTGTGCGTGTTCTGACAGCTGCCTCTATGCAGACGTCTCCACAGAGCCACTTCTGAATGCCCCGCAGCCCAGGACTGAATGGATACACTAACAAGTGCACCGGTGTGAGCAACCACATATGCAGAAGGACGTCTTTCATCTCACAGAAGCGCGAACGTCTTGGCGTTCAAGCACATGGCAGAAACAAGGTGTGAACAGATGAGCTGCTGCTATTTTCTCCGTTCGGCATGCTTCGTTGTAGCTCTCTTGCCGGTCGCCGGCTTAGCGGCTTGCTTTGCGCGACTAGCTCTGGGGAGAGAAGGAGATAGCGCCGGAAACCTCGCCTTTTGCCTTCTTCGGCGCTGGAACCTGGTTGCTGCGCCTTCTCTTTGTCCATGTGCACACACACGATTCCTCAGCGAAAACCATGCAGAAACCTTTCCACGAGCACCCAGGGATGTGCACCCAGCACCACGTGCACGCACACGCAGCTAGAGAAAAGCACCTACCTTTTCACACACTGATGCCTAAGCAAACGCGTGGCCACACACACGCACACATCCGCAAGCGCGCCTACTCCCATCTATTGAGGGAAAGACGGACGAGCTCTTTGGTTGCTCTTCACAGGCTTGTCCCTGATCTATAGCTGAGGGCAAACACTTGTGTGCTTGTGGGAGAGCCTGTGTCTTTCCTGGAAGCGTTTGGGAGTTTTGCTCAGACGCGTGTTTCCTCAAGTTCAAGAATCAAGATCTAGGATACCTGCAGACAGGTGCCTGTTTGTGTGGAGACAGTCTGTTTGAAACTGTGTTCCTCAGCGCCCGCTCTTTCTCCCCGTCGCTCCACACGCCTGGGAGTCCCTTTCTTTCTCTCCACAAGCACGTGTGTTGACTTCGTCGCACATGTGCATCTGCACAAGCGTTGAGCTCAGCAGAGCGTGTCTCTTGACACTTGATGTGCGTTGGCTGTGTCTGCCTGCTCCAGTGAAGAGAGAAACGGGAAATCATCTTGGTAGAGGCAACAAAGCAAAAGCGAGGCAGGATTGACATCTGCTCAACAGAGACGGATTCCCTGCGCTGACACAGTTCACAGTTACACGAGAAGCAATCTGAGCGGTCCGTCGACCGGAGACGTGTTTCCCAAGAGGTCGTTTAGCGAGTGAACAGCAGTGTGCGCGACTTTCAGGAGTGTGCCTGGAAAGTGCCAGAATCACCAGGAGCATCTGTGCAAAAGCTGCTGCCTCTGTGACCGCATTGAGGCACGTTCGCGTGTCTGCGAGTATATAGACGGCTCTTTCGCGTTCACTCCGAGGGAAACGGTCCGCTATTGCTTCTGTGCGCACAGACGCGATTCCCTTGTCTCTTGCGAACACAGGGAACTCTGTGCATCCAAATCTACAGGCTAAGGACGCGTCTGCATATGTTTTGGTGAACAATCGAGTGTGCGTGTTCTGACAGCTGCCTCTATGCAGACGTCTCCACAGAGCCACTTCTGAATGCCCCGCAGCCCAGGACTGAATGGATACACTAACAAGTGCACCGGTGTGAGCAACCACATATGCAGAAGGACGTCTTTCATCTCACAGAAGCGCGAACGTCTTGGCGTTCAAGCACATGGCAGAAACAAGGTGTGAACAGATGAGCTGCTGCTATTTTCTCCGTTCGGCATGCTTCGTTGTAGCTCTCTTGCCGGTCGCCGGCTTAGCGGCTTGCTTTGCGCGACTAGCTCTGGGGAGAGAAGGAGATAGCGCCGGAAACCTCGCCTTTTGCCTTCTTCGGCGCTGGAACCTGGTTGCTGCGCCTTCTCTTTGTCCATGTGCACACACACGATTCCTCAGCGAAAACCATGCAGAAACCTTTCCACGAGCACCCAGGGATGTGCACCCAGCACCACGTGCACGCACACGCAGCTAGAGAAAAGCACCTACCTTTTCACACACTGATGCCTAAGCAAACGCGTGGCCACACACACGCACACATCCGCAAGCGCGCCTACTCCCATCTATTGAGAGAAAGACGGACGAGCTCTTTGGTTGCTCTTCACAGGCTTGTCCCTGATCTATAGCTGAGGGCAAACACTTGTGTGCTTGTGGGAGAGCCTGTGTCTTTCCTGGAAGCGTTTGGGAGTTTTGCTCAGACGCGTGTTTCCTCAAGTTCAAGAATCAAGATCTAGGATACCTGCAGACAGGTGCCTGTTTGTGTGGAGACAGTCTGTTTGAAACTGTGTTCCTCAGCGCCCGCTCTTTCTCCCCGTCGCTCCACACGCCTGGGAGTCCCTTTCTTTCTCTCCACAAGCACGTGTGTTGACTTCGTCGCACATGTGCATCTGCACAAGCGTTGAGCTCAGCAGAGCGTGTCTCTTGACACTTGATGTGCGTTGGCTGTGTCTGCCTGCTCCAGTGAAGAGAGAAACGGGAAATCATCTTGGTAGAGGCAACAAAGCAAAAGCGAGGCAGGATTGACATCTGCTCAACAGAGACGGATTCCCTGCGCTGACACAGTTCACAGTTACACGAGAAGCAATCTGAGCGGTCCGTCGACCGGAGACGTGTTTCCCAAGAGGTCGTTTAGCGAGTGAACAGCAGTGTGCGCGACTTTCAGGAGTGTGCCTGGAAAGTGCCAGAATCACCAGGAGCATCTGTGCAAAAGCTGCTGCCTCTGTGACCGCATTGAGGCACGTTCGCGTGTCTGCGAGTATATAGACGGCTCTTTCGCGTTCACTCCGAGGGAAACGGTCCGCTATTGCTTCTGTGCGCACAGACGCGATTCCCTTGTCTCTTGCGAACACAGGGAACTCTGTGCATCCAAATCTACAGGCTAAGGACGCGTCTGCATATGTTTTGGTGAACAATCGAGTGTGCGTGTTCTGACAGCTGCCTCTATGCAGACGTCTCCACAGAGCCACTTCTGAATGCCCCGCAGCCCAGGACTGAATGGATACACTAACAAGTGCACCGGTGTGAGCAACCACATATGCAGAAGGACGTCTTTCATCTCACAGAAGCGCGAACGTCTTGGCGTTCAAGCACATGGCAGAAACAAGGTGTGAACAGATGAGCTGCTGCTATTTTCTCCGTTCGGCATGCTTCGTTGTAGCTCTCTTGCCGGTCGCCGGCTTAGCGGCTTGCTTTGCGCGACTAGCTCTGGGGAGAGAAGGAGATAGCGCCGGAAACCTCGCCTTTTGCCTTCTTCGGCGCTGGAACCTGGTTGCTGCGCCTTCTCTTTGTCCATGTGCACACACACGATTCCTCAGCGAAAACCATGCAGAAACCTTTCCACGAGCACCCAGGGATGTGCACCCAGCACCACGTGCACGCACACGCAGCTAGAGAAAAGCACCTACCTTTTCACACACTGAAGCCTAAGCAAACGCGTGGCCACACACACGCACACATCCGCAAGCGCGCCTACTCCCATCTATTGAGGGAAAGACGGACGAGCTCTTTGGTTGCTCTTCACAGGCTTGTCCCTGATCTATAGCTGAGGGCAAACACTTGTGTGCTTGTGGGAGAGCCTGTGTCTTTCCTGGAAGCGTTTGGGAGTTTTGCTCAGACGCGTGTTTCCTCAAGTTCAAGAATCAAGATCTAGGATACCTGCAGACAGGTGCCTGTTTGTGTGGAGACAGTCTGTTTGAAACTGTGTTCCTCAGCGCCCGCTCTTTCTCCCCGTCGCTCCACACGCCTGGGAGTCCCTTTCTTTCTCTCCACAAGCACGTGTGTTGACTTCGTCGCACATGTGCATCTGCACAAGCGTTGAGCTCAGCAGAGCGTGTCTCTTGACACTTGATGTGCGTTGGCTGTGTCTGCCTGCTCCAGTGAAGAGAGAAACGGGAAATCATCTTGGTAGAGGCAACAAAGCAAAAGCGAGGCAGGATTGACATCTGCTCAACAGAGACGGATTCCCTGCGCTGACACAGTTCACAGTTACACGAGAAGCAATCTGAGCGGTCCGTCGACCGGAGACGTGTTTCCCAAGAGGTCGTTTAGCGAGTGAACAGCAGTGTGCGCGACTTTCAGGAGTGTGCCTGGAAAGTGCCAGAATCACCAGGAGCATCTGTGCAAAAGCTGCTGCCTCTGTGACCGCATTGAGGCACGTTCGCGTGTCTGCGAGTATATAGACGGCTCTTTCGCGTTCACTCCGAGGGAAACGGTCCGCTATTGCTTCTGTGCGCACAGACGCGATTCCCTTGTCTCTTGCGAACACAGGGAACTCTGTGCATCCAAATCTACAGGCTAAGGACGCGTCTGCATATGTTTTGGTGAACAATCGAGTGTGCGTGTTCTGACAGCTGCCTCTATGCAGACGTCTCCACAGAGCCACTTCTGAATGCCCCGCAGCCCAGGACTGAATGGATACACTAACAAGTGCACCGCTGTGAGCAACCACATATGCAGAAGGACGTCTTTCATCTCACAGAAGCGCGAACGTCTTGGCGTTCAAGCACATGGCAGAAACAAGGTGTGAACAGATGAGCTGCTGCTATTTTCTCCGTTCGGCATGCTTCGTTGTAGCTCTCTTGCCGGTCGCCGGCTTAGCGGCTTGCTTTGCGCGACTAGCTCTGGGGAGAGAAGGAGATAGCGCCGGAAACCTCGCCTTTTGCCTTCTTCGGCGCTGGAACCTGGTTGCTGCGCCTTCTCTTTGTCCATGTGCACACACACGATTCCTCAGCGAAAACCATGCAGAAACCTTTCCACGAGCACCCAGGGATGTGCACCCAGCACCACGTGCACGCACACGCAGCTAGAGAAAAGCACCTACCTTTTCACACACTGATGCCTAAGCAAACGCGTGGCCACACACACGCACACATCCGCAAGCGCGCCTACTCCCATCTATTGAGAGAAAGACGGACGAGCTCTTTGGTTGCTCTTCACAGGCTTGTCCCTGATCTATAGCTGAGGGCAAACACTTGTGTGCTTGTGGGAGAGCCTGTGTCTTTCCTGGAAGCGTTTGGGAGTTTTGCTCAGACGCGTGTTTCCTCAAGTTCAAGAATCAAGATCTAGGATACCTGCAGACAGGTGCCTGTTTGTGTGGAGACAGTCTGTTTGAAACTGTGTTCCTCAGCGCCCGCTCTTTCTCCCCGTCGCTCCACACGCCTGGGAGTCCCTTTCTTTCTCTCCACAAGCACGTGTGTTGACTTCGTCGCACATGTGCATCTGCACAAGCGTTGAGCTCAGCAGAGCGTGTCTCTTGACACTTGATGTGCGTTGGCTGTGTCTGCCTGCTCCAGTGAAGAGAGAAACGGGAAATCATCTTGGTAGAGGCAACAAAGCAAAAGCGAGGCAGGATTGACATCTGCTCAACAGAGACGGATTCCCTGCGCTGACACAGTTCACAGTTACACGAGAAGCAATCTGAGCGGTCCGTCGACCGGAGACGTGTTTCCCAAGAGGTCGTTTAGCGAGTGAACAGCAGTGTGCGCGACTTTCAGGAGTGTGCCTGGAAAGTGCCAGAATCACCAGGAGCATCTGTGCAAAAGCTGCTGCCTCTGTGACCGCATTGAGGCACGTTCGCGTGTCTGCGAGTATATAGACGGCTCTTTCGCGTTCACTCCGAGGGAAACGGTCCGCTATTGCTTCTGTGCGCACAGACGCGATTCCCTTGTCTCTTGCGAACACAGGGAACTCTGTGCATCCAAATCTACAGGCTAAGGACGCGTCTGCATATGTTTTGGTGAACAATCGAGTGTGCGTGTTCTGACAGCTGCCTCTATGCAGACGTCTCCACAGAGCCACTTCTGAATGCCCCGCAGCCCAGGACTGAATGGATACACTAACAAGTGCACCGGTGTGAGCAACCACATATGCAGAAGGACGTCTTTCATCTCACAGAAGCGCGAACGTCTTGGCGTTCAAGCACATGGCAGAAACAAGGTGTGAACAGATGAGCTGCTGCTATTTTCTCCGTTCGGCATGCTTCGTTGTAGCTCTCTTGCCGGTCGCCGGCTTAGCGGCTTGCTTTGCGCGACTAGCTCTGGGGAGAGAAGGAGATAGCGCCGGAAACCTCGCCTTTTGCCTTCTTCGGCGCTGGAACCTGGTTGCTGCGCCTTCTCTTTGTCCATGTGCACACACACGATTCCTCAGCGAAAACCATGCAGAAACCTTTCCACGAGCACCCAGGGATGTGCACCCAGCACCACGTGCACGCACACGCAGCTAGAGAAAAGCACCTACCTTTTCACACACTGAAGCCTAAGCAAACGCGTGGCCACACACACGCACACATCCGCAAGCGCGCCTACTCCCATCTATTGAGGGAAAGACGGACGAGCTCTTTGGTTGCTCTTCACAGGCTTGTCCCTGATCTATAGCTGAGGGCAAACACTTGTGTGCTTGTGGGAGAGCCTGTGTCTTTCCTGGAAGCGTTTGGGAGTTTTGCTCAGACGCGTGTTTCCTCAAGTTCAAGAATCAAGATCTAGGATACCTGCAGACAGGTGCCTGTTTGTGTGGAGACAGTCTGTTTGAAACTGTGTTCCTCAGCGCCCGCTCTTTCTCCCCGTCGCTCCACACGCCTGGGAGTCCCTTTCTTTCTCTCCACAAGCACGTGTGTTGACTTCGTCGCACATGTGCATCTGCACAAGCGTTGAGCTCAGCAGAGCGTGTCTCTTGACACTTGATGTGCGTTGGCTGTGTCTGCCTGCTCCAGTGAAGAGAGAAACGGGAAATCATCTTGGTAGAGGCAACAAAGCAAAAGCGAGGCAGGATTGACATCTGCTCAACAGAGACGGATTCCCTGCGCTGACACAGTTCACAGTTACACGAGAAGCAATCTGAGCGGTCCGTCGACCGGAGACGTGTTTCCCAAGAGGTCGTTTAGCGAGTGAACAGCAGTGTGCGCGACTTTCAGGAGTGTGCCTGGAAAGTGCCAGAATCACCAGGAGCATCTGTGCAAAAGCTGCTGCCTCTGTGACCGCATTGAGGCACGTTCGCGTGTCTGCGAGTATATAGACGGCTCTTTCGCGTTCACTCCGAGGGAAACGGTCCGCTATTGCTTCTGTGCGCACAGACGCGATTCCCTTGTCTCTTGCGAACACAGGGAACTCTGTGCATCCAAATCTACAGGCTAAGGACGCGTCTGCATATGTTTTGGTGAACAATCGAGTGTGCGTGTTCTGACAGCTGCCTCTATGCAGACGTCTCCACAGAGCCACTTCTGAATGCCCCGCAGCCCAGGACTGAATGGATACACTAACAAGTGCACCGGTGTGAGCAACCACATATGCAGAAGGACGTCTTTCATCTCACAGAAGCGCGAACGTCTTGGCGTTCAAGCACATGGCAGAAACAAGGTGTGAACAGATGAGCTGCTGCTATTTTCTCCGTTCGGCATGCTTCGTTGTAGCTCTCTTGCCGGTCGCCGGCTTAGCGGCTTGCTTTGCGCGACTAGCTCTGGGGAGAGAAGGAGATAGCGCCGGAAACCTCGCCTTTTGCCTTCTTCGGCGCTGGAACCTGGTTGCTGCGCCTTCTCTTTGTCCATGTGCACACACACGATTCCTCAGCGAAAACCATGCAGAAACCTTTCCACGAGCACCCAGGATGTGCACCCAGCACCACGTGCACGCACACGCAGCTAGAGAAAAGCACCTACCTTTTCACACACTGATGCCTAAGCAAACGCGTGGCCACACACACGCACACATCCGCAAGCGCGCCTACTCCCATCTATTGAGGGAAAGACGGACGAGCTCTTTGGTTGCTCTTCACAGGCTTGTCCCTGATCTATAGCTGAGGGCAAACACTTGTGTGCTTGTGGGAGAGCCTGTGTCTTTCCTGGAAGCGTTTGGGAGTTTTGCTCAGACGCGTGTTTCCTCAAGTTCAAGAATCAAGATCTAGGATACCTGCAGACAGGTGCCTGTTTGTGTGGAGACAGTCTGTTTGAAACTGTGTTCCTCAGCGCCCGCTCTTTCTCCCCGTCGCTCCACACGCCTGGGAGTCCCTTTCTTTCTCTCCACAAGCACGTGTGTTGACTTCGTCGCACATGTGCATCTGCACAAGCGTTGAGCTCAGCAGAGCGTGTCTCTTGACACTTGATGTGCGTTGGCTGTGTCTGCCTGCTCAGTGAAGAGAGAAACGGGAAATCATCTTGGTAGAGGCAACAAAGCAAAAGCGAGGCAGGATTGACATCTGCTCAACAGAGACGGATTCCCTGCGCTGACACAGTTCACAGTTACACGAGAAGCAATCTGAGCGGTCCGTCGACCGGAGACGTGTTTCCCAAGAGGTCGTTTAGCGAGTGAACAGCAGTGTGCGCGACTTTCAGGAGTGTGCCTGGAAAGTGCCAGAATCACCAGGAGCATCTGTGCAAAAGCTGCTGCCTCTGTGACCGCATTGAGGCACGTTCGCGTGTCTGCGAGTATATAGACGGCTCTTTCGCGTTCACTCCGAGGGAAACGGTCCGCTATTGCTTCTGTGCGCACAGACGCGATTCCCTTGTCTCTTGCGAACACAGGGAACTCTGTGCATCCAAATCTACAGGCTAAGGACGCGTCTGCATATGTTTTGGTGAACAATCGAGTGTGCGTGTTCTGACAGCTGCCTCTATGCAGACGTCTCCACAGAGCCACTTCTGAATGCCCCGCAGCCCAGGACTGAATGGATACACTAACAAGTGCACCGGTGTGAGCAACCACATATGCAGAAGGACGTCTTTCATCTCACAGAAGCGCGAACGTCTTGGCGTTCAAGCACATGGCAGAAACAAGGTGTGAACAGATGAGCTGCTGCTATTTTCTCCGTTCGGCATGCTTCGTTGTAGCTCTCTTGCCGGTCGCCGGCTTAGCGGCTTGCTTTGCGCGACTAGCTCTGGGGAGAGAAGGAGATAGCGCCGGAAACCTCGCCTTTTGCCTTCTTCGGCGCTGGAACCTGGTTGCTGCGCCTTCTCTTTGTCCATGTGCACACACACGATTCCTCAGCGAAAACCATGCAGAAACCTTTCCACGAGCACCCAGGGATGTGCACCCAGCACCACGTGCACGCACACGCAGCTAGAGAAAAGCACCTACCTTTTCACACACTGATGCCTAAGCAAACGCGTGGCCACACACACGCACACATCCGCAAGCGCGCCTACTCCCATCTATTGAGGGAAAGACGGACGAGCTCTTTGGTTGCTCTTCACAGGCTTGTCCCTGATCTATAGCTGAGGGCAAACACTTGTGTGCTTGTGGGAGAGCCTGTGTCTTTCCTGGAAGCGTTTGGGAGTTTTGCTCAGACGCGTGTTTCCTCAAGTTCAAGAATCAAGATCTAGGATACCTGCAGACAGGTGCCTGTTTGTGTGGAGACAGTCTGTTTGAAACTGTGTTCCTCAGCGCCCGCTCTTTCTCCCCGTCGCTCCACACGCCTGGGAGTCCCTTTCTTTCTCTCCACAAGCACGTGTGTTGACTTCGTCGCACATGTGCATCTGCACAAGCGTTGAGCTCAGCAGAGCGTGTCTCTTGACACTTGATGTGCGTTGGCTGTGTCTGCCTGCTCCAGTGAAGAGAGAAACGGGAAATCATCTTGGTAGAGGCAACAAAGCAAAAGCGAGGCAGGATTGACATCTGCTCAACAGAGACGGATTCCCTGCGCTGACACAGTTCACAGTTACACGAGAAGCAATCTGAGCGGTCCGTCGACCGGAGACGTGTTTCCCAAGAGGTCGTTTAGCGAGTGAACAGCAGTGTGCGCGACTTTCAGGAGTGTGCCTGGAAAGTGCCAGAATCACCAGGAGCATCTGTGCAAAAGCTGCTGCCTCTGTGACCGCATTGAGGCACGTTCGCGTGTCTGCGAGTATATAGACGGCTCTTTCGCGTTCACTCCGAGGGAAACGGTCCGCTATTGCTTCTGTGCGCACAGACGCGATTCCCTTGTCTCTTGCGAACACAGGGAACTCTGTGCATCCAAATCTACAGGCTAAGGACGCGTCTGCATATGTTTTGGTGAACAATCGAGTGTGCGTGTTCTGACAGCTGCCTCTATGCAGACGTCTCCACAGAGCCACTTCTGAATGCCCCGCAGCCCAGGACTGAATGGATACACTAACAAGTGCACCGGTGTGAGCAACCACATATGCAGAAGGACGTCTTTCATCTCACAGAAGCGCGAACGTCTTGGCGTTCAAGCACATGGCAGAAACAAGGTGTGAACAGATGAGCTGCTGCTATTTTCTCCGTTCGGCATGCTTCGTTGTAGCTCTCTTGCCGGTCGCCGGCTTAGCGGCTTGCTTTGCGCGACTAGCTCTGGGGAGAGAAGGAGATAGCGCCGGAAACCTCGCCTTTTGCCTTCTTCGGCGCTGGAACCTGGTTGCTGCGCCTTCTCTTTGTCCATGTGCACACACACGATTCCTCAGCGAAAACCATGCAGAAACCTTTCCACGAGCACCCAGGGATGTGCACCCAGCACCACGTGCACGCACACGCAGCTAGAGAAAAGCACCTACCTTTTCACACACTGATGCCTAAGCAAACGCGTGGCCACACACACGCACACATCCGCAAGCGCGCCTACTCCCATCTATTGAGAGAAAGACGGACGAGCTCTTTGGTTGCTCTTCACAGGCTTGTCCCTGATCTATAGCTGAGGGCAAACACTTGTGTGCTTGTGGGAGAGCCTGTGTCTTTCCTGGAAGCGTTTGGGAGTTTTGCTCAGACGCGTGTTTCCTCAAGTTCAAGAATCAAGATCTAGGATACCTGCAGACAGGTGCCTGTTTGTGTGGAGACAGTCTGTTTGAAACTGTGTTCCTCAGCGCCCGCTCTTTCTCCCCGTCGCTCCACACGCCTGGGAGTCCCTTTCTTTCTCTCCACAAGCACGTGTGTTGACTTCGTCGCACATGTGCATCTGCACAAGCGTTGAGCTCAGCAGAGCGTGTCTCTTGACACTTGATGTGCGTTGGCTGTGTCTGCCTGCTCCAGTGAAGAGAGAAACGGGAAATCATCTTGGTAGAGGCAACAAAGCAAAAGCGAGGCAGGATTGACATCTGCTCAACAGAGACGGATTCCCTGCGCTGACACAGTTCACAGTTACACGAGAAGCAATCTGAGCGGTCCGTCGACCGGAGACGTGTTTCCCAAGAGGTCGTTTAGCGAGTGAACAGCAGTGTGCGCGACTTTCAGGAGTGTGCCTGGAAAGTGCCAGAATCACCAGGAGCATCTGTGCAAAAGCTGCTGCCTCTGTGACCGCATTGAGGCACGTTCGCGTGTCTGCGAGTATATAGACGGCTCTTTCGCGTTCACTCCGAGGGAAACGGTCCGCTATTGCTTCTGTGCGCACAGACGCGATTCCCTTGTCTCTTGCGAACACAGGGAACTCTGTGCATCCAAATCTACAGGCTAAGGACGCGTCTGCATATGTTT